>NW_021939960.1:4884007-5461926 GCF_001715985.3 Manacus vitellinus | reverse complement strand
CAAACAAACAACCCGGAGATGATGGAGACGGATCGTGGAATCGTCAAGGCTGGAAGAGACCTTTGAGATCGGCAAGTCCAAGCGTTCAACCCTGCGCAGCCTAAAGCACTAAAGCGCATCACCCAGCGCGTCCTGAACGCCCCCGGGGATGGTGACTCCGCCACCTCCCTGGGCAGCCCATTCCAATCCCTGACCAGCCCAATGCAATCTCTGACCAGGGCATTCCAGTCCCTGACCAGCCAATTCCAGTCCCTGACCGCCCCAACAGTGCCAACGTGTTTTCTAGTACCGAGTCTGAATCTCCCCCGTCTCACCTTAAGGCATTTCCTCCAGTCCTCTCTGCGTGTGTCCACGGAGGAACAAGTAGAATGTCCATTGAGGGAAAAAGTAGCATATCGAGGAGAAAAAGTGATATATCCCTGGAAAGGTGTGCCCAGTGGGGAAAAAACTAATGTGTCCAGGTGAAAAGCACGTGTATCCCGTGAGGAAAATGAGTGTGCCCATAGGAAAGACATATATCCATAGGTTGGTGAGTGTATCCCGTGAGGAGAGCAGAGCCCAGGCCATGAGGAAAGGTGGCATTAGAAGGGAGTAGCAACTCCACAGGAAAAATTACCTATTGGGGAGGAAAAAAATAATATATCCAGAGATAAAAAAGTGGAATACCTGGAGAAGAATGACAACAGAAGAAACCACAGCCCTGCCATGGCAGGGACCCTCTGCTTCACCTGCAAAGGGCTTTGCTGGTATGACCCCTCTGTGAGGGCAGGAGGTGCCTCCTTGGCAGCTGGGTCTGGCTCTGTGGGATGAGGGTCAGGACGGGCTCTGGGCGGGCAGGGATGGGGGTGCAGGTCCCTGAGCCCCCACTTCAGGCTCTGCACTCATGCTGGGGAGAGTGCAGCAAGTGCCTCTCCAGCAGAGAATGATTTAGGTGAGCTGAGGATCAGATAGAGAAATTGGTAGTGCCAGAAACAGCTCCTCAGCCGTGTCCGTGAGCCTGGCTCTGCTTTTCTTAGAGGAAAATAGGCTTGTCAGGCCTAATCCACATCCACATCAGTAGCAGAGAAAGCTAACTCCACTGAACTAGCGGTTTTCTGGTGTAAAAATAAAGGAAGATCAACGCAGGGCCAGAAAGTGAAACTTCAGTCACACAGAAAACTGAGAGCAGAAAGCAGTGGTTTCAAGCTCCTGCTCTTTTCCTACAGCATGACCCTGGCACCCAAACACCATCCTCTCCCTCTCCCAATGCAACTCAATGCCACAAATAGAAGTTCCTGGGCATGTATATTTTGTGCATATAAATCCCACAACGATTTGCATAAATAGATGCACACTATCTGATGTACGTGCAAAGTCAGACACTGCAGCTGAAAAATCTGGTCATTAAACTGTTCTGTGAGATTTTCACGTTTCTGAAGGAATGAGACACATAAATCCACTGACTGCATCTTTGGCTATTGAGTAGATTTAATAGCATTGTGTTAACACCTAGAGACGTTAGCGGAGAACTGAGGCCTCATTGTATTAAGCTCTGTAGACACGAATAATGAAAAGATTGTTCCAACCCCACCAATTTACAGTCTTAGTGGATTATGGGGTTTATTTTGTTTTTAAACAAGCGTTTCTGAGTTTGTTATATAACATGAAATAAATCCCATCATTGTATTGAATTTAACGTAGACCCTTTTTTATGAAGCACTTTCACAGAGGGAGAAATAATCCAGTGACACTATCATAGCAAAAATAAATCCTTATGTATACATATATATATATATATATATATAAAAAATACATTTTCCTTCTTTTATATTTATCCTCAAAAGTTTGGAGTAGATTGTTCCAAGTTGAAGGGCAGTTGCTATTTAAATAAAACTACAAGTGCTCTGGTGTCTACTGGGAATATTTTGGATTTGGGCAACTACAGAGTGGATATTTCTTTGTGAATACCTGTGGCTGGTTATTTTGACTCTTGCTGGACTACAGCTGTTGCTATGCATGTGCTTGTTCTGTTTGATAACTTTGTTAATATGACAAGTTCTACAAGTATTGTCAAAATAAGTCTGACACCACAACAGATTGTGAAGAAAAGGCAGAGCAGTAGTGGAAAAAAAAATAGAATTCTTCAACATGTTTACAGTTGATTTCTAATCTGATGGCAAATTGATTTTTTTTCCCAAACTGGTTTGCCATCCCTTTTTTCTAAGCTGTGGTAACAAACTGTGCTCAGGAAATGAGGCTGCAAATGGAGTGAGTTCGAGTCCAGGTTATGTTTCTAATAACACTGGGCTGTGTGAAACAGTGGGTGCCTTCCCAAACTGAGGTGTTTCCAGAAGAGTCAGAGGAGAATACAGATCCAGCATTCAGACAATGGAAATCACTGGTTTACCTGTGTGGTTTCTTTCACTCTACCATTTTCCTTCAACTCTTTACACTCCAATTAATTTTGGAAGGAATTACAGTTTTTCTAACTGATTAGCTACCATTTCAACTACCTCCTTGTTTAGAAGCACTTAACATGAAGTACTTACAAAATATCTTCCTTCAGATCTTTAAGGAAAATTAAAATATGCCATTTACATTTTTTTACCTACTGAATTTTTCACAAACTATTGCATTTAAGATTACAGGTCTGAGCTGGGCTTGAACATATGTTATTTGGGAGGGTTCGCTTCGGAGTCTCATTTCACTTGGAATCTGATGGGAGACTGGTAAGGAACTGGTGTTCTGGCACAAAATGGAAATAGGAAGCTCTACTGTCTAACACACGAATGCTACAAGATGTGGGTTTGGCTGGATGAAGACATTTAAGAGCGTGCACATGCACAGTAAATCAACTTGCTAAACACCTCAAGAACAAAACTGCTGATCCTAAGAGCCAACTTGCTGCACTGCACAACACTCAAGAGAATAAAAGGCTCATAGATGAGCCATCTACAGAGTTGACTGTGCCAGGATAATGAGGAGCGGAGAGAACATGAGGGATTTTTCCCTGCTTGATGCACACATGTAATTCCTATTGACAGCAGTGGGAGTTGCACGTACATATCAAGGGGACAATAGAACCCTTAGTGGTGGAGATGAGTATCAGATGTGAGCTGTGTGACCACCAAGAGAAGGAGGGAGAGGGAGGTGTGATTGCTGAGGGACAGTACAACACACAATAAAATTGTCAAGCAGCCATCAAATATGTGAAAGCATGGGAGTAACAAATTAAATGGACAGGAGGTGAGAAAACAGTGTCTCAAGAGACTTTTGCCTTCCTAGCTTAGGGCTGATATTTGAATTCCTTATTTGGGAAATATTCCCGCTGGCTTAACCCATTTAATTCTCTGATAAGTAAATGTTTTCCTGTACTCGAGTAAATAGTTGCAGCCTAGATGCCAAGGATAAAAATGGAGTTTATTAAAGAAGTGTGATAAAAAAGAAGAAATTAATACAGTGTGCAGACCACACTTTAGGTTTCTTTTGTATGATCTGAGGACTCTTGCTGCTCAAATAGAAGACAGCAATCTGATCGGTGATTTACAGAATCATTATTAGAATCATAATTTTAGTTTGTGTTAGAAGTATTAACAAATGAAAAAACAGAGCAATGATAAGGACTCTAGTTTGATAGATGGTGGTAAATTATGTGTTTATGTCAGCAGTTCAGAAATTAGATGAATGAGAAGTGCCTTCAGATTTAATCCACATTTGGGATCTTTTAAAGATATGTAGGGAAGAGGGGACAAGATGAAACTGAGCAGTAAAGGGAAAGGTAAATCAAAGCTACAGAGAAATTAATGATCAGCAAAAGACATAAATATCTACCAGATCTCAATGGAAACCAACAGAAGAAACAAAGGATGCTCCTGACTAGGAGGGCTACAACCACAGAAGGAAAACTAACAGTAAAAGTCAGAGTTTGGTACATTTATGTGATTTTTTTTAAGCAACAGCAACTGGAGCTACATGAATGGTTGAGCACAGCTCAACATTCTGGGTTGCTTATGATCTGGCTCCAGTACAAGATCTAAAGACAAAACGATGAGTCACAGAGGAGAAAGCGACTTGAAGAAAGGAAAAAGCAGCACTGAACAGGAATGGAATATGCACTAGTCCAAGCTGATTTTGTACCAGCCTGCACGTGCTCCCTGTGTGCTGGAATGGTGAGAATGACACAACCATCCTCCTGGTTAAACAGCTCTTTTGAAGTCCCATTTTCAGTCCTGCCAGACGTGCTGCAATGCCAAGGAATTTGAACTTTCTCTCTTTTACACTATCTACTCATCCGTACATTGTGGATCCAAGTGATTCTTCTGAGCTGGTCATGTGAATGGCAATGAGGAAAATACAACTTCAGAGGCCCTGTACAAACCCTTCCTGCTCAGCTAATTACACTGACCGAGGGAGGCCAACTTTGGTGTAGTCTGACCTCCAATTATGAGACACTCTGTGGTCTCCTCACTGAACTATGCAGGCATTAATGGCAGCATGCCAGCAATGGCTATATTAAAATCAATTTGAAGATCCCAATTCCATGTCTCTTTCACCTTAGGTGAGGTAACACACCTTATAATAATGTATCTCTTCATAAAATATTGTAAAACAAAATTGACCTATGTGAAACAATTAGCAGTGCTATTTTTTTTCCCATTTATTGTATTCTTGCAAAAACAAAGGAAAAAGGGAAGGGCAGGCTGGGAGGCTTAATAGGTCTGTGTCTTTGCAGTGGATGGCAGTTAAAAAAAAAAAAAGAAGCAGAATAGCAGAATTAGGTTTGTTCTCAGAGTCACCAAGGAGAACAAACTGCAAGAGATCCCTAACACAGCAGGCAGGCAGCTCCCAGGCTGCTCCATGAGGTAATGCTGGATATTCATGGAAACAATGAAACCCCACCAGATTTAGTAAAAAAGAGATGAGTAGCCAGCCTGTGATTTTACAAGCAGGAAGAAGGCCACAGATTCCCACTTTCCCCAAAGTCTCCACAAAGTTACTGATTTTAAGACACTCCTCACATGAGTGTGTGTTTCAGCATCGTTGTGCCATCAGCTCAGAAACAGTTACCTGAAGTGTTCATCCCCTGAAAGGATCACACTCAACTCAGGCTTTACCCTGGGACAGCAGTCTGAGAACTTTGTCAAAATAATACAAACCAAGTGATTCCCTCCCCACCCTCTCCATGCGCCTCCTCAGAGGTTACAGTTCTATAATTTTCACTCATCACACACCAGAAAACTCCAAATTAATATCAACATAATTAATAATTTCCAATAGGGAGTGCTGAAAGAAAATGAGAATTTTTAAGACTTGCAGCTTGTGCTGTTATTATTGTTTACAGCAGCAAAGCTCATCACTACTGCCTTTCTTTCCTCTGTGGTGGACATGACTATATACACTGAAATGTGCACAGTAATGTAACTTATTCCAGTCTAGATCTCAAAATAAGTTACACCTCTACAAGCAGCAATATTAATAACTGAACACTTTTATCTAGAAAAAACGTGAGGTCCGGATCAGTCTTTCTTGTATTACTGACAGTACTTGCTTTTCTTCTTTATCAGGAAAAAAACAAGTATGTTTTCCTCTGCACAGATTGGTAAAGTATAAATAGAAGTGATATTCTGAGCTCTCTCTGCCTTTTGTGGCACCCAGCTTGTTTGTATTCCTCCCCAATACTTTTTCCTCCTGATATATCCAGCAGTTTTAGCACCACTCTAAATTTTGTGTGTGTGCATGCTAAATGCTGAGGCAGAACTCCTCAGAGAAAGCCCCAGTTACCTATTTAATATGAAGTAATTTTCTGGAGCTGTCAGCATTTTTGGTCAAAAACCACCTGGAAGACAAAGCACTTTACAAGAGACAGCTTTGACAGCCTATGGATTTCAAAAGTAGAACTGAAAAGATAAGAAAACTTGGAGGGAGGGGAGAGAGAGTGAGAGATGTGCTCTTATAAGAGATTACTTCATGACAGAATATCACACACTCAAAGTAAGGCAGCATATTTCCAATTGGGAAAAGTAGTGAGAAATTTATAGTGTTTGCCTCCTTACAGCTTCCATCAAGTTAAAGATGCATATGGAATTTATTTGAATATCTGAATCACTGACTTAGCTACAAATGAGGATAATAATATGAAGTTCTAATAATAATATTACATGGCTAAGTGAAGTAAAGCCTAGAAATAAGAGGGGACTATTTAGACACACTGTTTGTGTGGTCAGAATAATATGGACTGACTGCAGGCCAAGAGTAATAAAACCCTAAATCCTCCACACATGCATAAACAGAAATGAAGAGAAAGTGTTGAGTCCTGAGAGTTAAATTTTGGTAACTACCATTGGTGGTTACCACCTGACAGCTGCTAAACTGACACACGCTGGTTTTTGATGTTGGTGGAGTTTGTGCATGAGCCCAGAGAGTTCTGTACACAAAGTAACTGCTGCTTTTGCCAGTGCCTAGAAATATCTGAACTGCAAAGATTAATTTTTCAAGTTCATGCATTCATCTAACGAGATTATCTGCGGTTATCCCATTAACTCTGACCAGCAGATCCTGGGCTCTCACATCACCTAATCCATGCCCAACTGCACACAGGCTTTCAAGTCAGACTGAAACTGTGTCCGGGACACTAAAAATATTGGTATGTCCAAGACTGGTTAACCTTCAGCTAAAAAGTGGTTTTGATCTCTTTGAGAGAGAAATACTATGGGAGATATTCCTGCACCACCTTCCATGTGAGCTACAGGCAGACATGTGGTTTAACAGAGCTTATTGTAAGTGACATTAGTTCAGTGATTGTGATTGTGCTAATCCATCAGTAGGAAATGGCAGAATCATGTAGCAAGGTTTATTGTAGCCTGGAAGCAGCACAGGATTTAAATGGGACATTTTTATTAGATATTAAAAACTAATACAAATTATGTCTGGTGCAAGTTATGGGCTGAATGGGGTAACCTGGACTTCACCTATGCAGATATTTCAGCAGAATGGTCATTTACAGAGCTGATCCTGAAGCACTTTATGAGAGATAAATCTAATAACCTTTCTGAGAAAACCTCAGCAGGATGCAGACACTGTAATAATCCATATGGAAGCTCCCACATTGTATTGTATGCTGTCAGACAACTCAATTATTTTCTTCCACATCTAACATAAGCTTCTGTTTAGTAAACATGATGAGAGTCAAACTTTTACATATATATATATAAAGTGCTTAATTTGCATGCAAAATTGCCATAAGTGTGTATGCAAATAGGAAAACTCATGCACAGATGACTAATTAAGTGCATTTATGTGAGAAATTACCCAATGCACGCATGGAATCTCAGTAATTGTACACACAACTCAGAAGTGTGAGTGTGTTTGCAATTTGGACACAGAACTGATTGAAAAAATTGTTCCTCGGTACTGGGTTGGAATAACTGATGTGGAGCACACGGCCAGAACTGGGACAACTGAGGGGGCTTTGGAAAAGAACTGCAGAAGCTTGTGAGGAGCTTTACAGTAAGAACAGAATTTGCCATCTCTATCATTACCATTTCCCTATTCAATAATAGCCATCCCGTGCTAATCTATGGCTTGAAAGGACTAATTTCTGTAACTCCCATAAACAAACAGAAAAATAAAGTCTGTGCAATGGCACAAGGAATGGTGTCATTAAAATTAAACCTGAAGTCTGTAACCTGCTGTTGCCTGTCCGGGGTGGGTTTTGGATGTAAAGAGCAAATTTTACTTTATGTGTCTTGATCAAGCCCCCTTTTGTCTCATGCAGGCAGGCTTTGTAGTATGACAGCACAATATCCCTTTGGAAGGTTCAGTGAGTTTTGGTGAGAAAAGGGGTATCTGTCTCTTTTAATTTTCCAGGCACTGATGTTATTATGTGTTCCTTTATCCCTAAACACTGATGAGTTCTCTTTATATCCCCAAAGTTAGAAAGTTCATGCTAACATTGTTAAAATTCAATACAGTGAACAAGGTCTTTCAATATGATATGATAAACATCCCTGACATCAATGTCCTGCAGAGAAAAATACCTGTCCAAATTGTTTCGATATGCTCTGGCTCCTGAAAGCAGGGAACATCTCAGCCTGCTTTGTGATGTTTTCCTATTTTCTGTTCATTGTGTTGATATTGAGAATAACAGCAGGTAGGGGAGCACCTTTTTATTTACCCATGACATATAATTTGAGGTCAAACATTTCAGTCAGCCACTAACAGACAAAAGATGTGTCTGCCTTTGTGGGCACAGTCAAACACGAGGAACACGCACAAGGGGAGGAAGGAGGAAAGAAGCTGGAAAGGGATGTGCTGAGATCTCTTGGCTCAGAGCTGAAGGGGTGCTGTGCTGGAGGGACAGACTCCCAGCAGCCTTGGGAGGCTCTGAACGTGAAACTCAGGGAGGAGGGAAAAAGGATGTACTGTTTCAGGTTGGTTTGACTCGGAACAAACTTCCTCAGATTAGATTTCAGAAGGGAGCATTTGAAGTAGACTTCTGCCACTAAGTGGTGCTCTATACAGTACAGCATCCTTAGGATACCACAATTCACGAGGAGGAGCAAACCAGAACACTGTCAGGCTGATCAGAGTGATGCAGACACTTAACAAGTGTCCATTATGCTGATTTAATCCTTCTGTGCCACTGGATAAATCAGGAGGAAGAACAGGCCAATCCAAAAGATTAAACAAATCCAAAGATTGAGCCCTGGCATACAGTATCTGAAGCAGAGGATTACAGAAAACAATTCTAAATTTTAAAAGCTTTGTTTGGCTTCTTTCTGTTCCTTTTTAATTATTAGTATTGTTTTCTCCAAGTTTATGGTTGTTAGAACCTAAAGTACTTACCAAATAAAACTGAAGAAAAAAACTTAATATTTGCAGTTATTCCAGAACTTATTTTTTTTAAACAGATGCCCTATTTTATATCAATTGAAAGAAAAGAAAGAATGTGTTTTTTCTGGAGTACATATCTACATGTAGATTTAATCCCTCTCACCCTCCAAAAAAGATGCAATTTAAAAATAGGGTGGAAATTTGGAAGGAGAATGCAAGCTTGCAACTTCTGCTCTGCTCAGTCCCAGGAGAAGTGTAAATACAGCAGGCAGAGGAGCTCTTTTGACATTTTGACACCCATGTTGTTGCCTACAAAGTTGGATTCGTTACCCAGTGTGCAACAAGCCAATAATTGCACACTTGGGAGAGACACTGATCATTTATTTCAAAGTTGCACAAGCCTGGGTGCTCGGTGGGATCCCACAAATCGAGCACGGCCACTGGAATTTTTGTGCTGTTATTTATACACAGGAGATAAAAAACATACACAGAAATTCAAAGTTAGTAACTTTCCAAGCACAACCCCTCTATTATGATTGGTTACTAATTTTCATACAAGTCACATAATTCCACTTAACTTCTACACATGGGGAAGGCTCTTGACCTGGGCAGGGTCTTTTTGGCATGTAGGTGCTATTTTTAGTATTATAATGAACATAATTCAGCTATAGGATACATAGACCCTGAGTATTTTGCCAAGTTAGCAATGTATGCACAGACATACATCAACATCTTGATTTAATACATCCTTAAGACTTGTTGGTTCCAGGATGTCCTTGAGTAAGGAATGCTAACTGCTATTTCTTCTACTGATACACAACAACATCTTGATTTACTACATCCTTAAGGCTTGGTAGTTCCCAACTACCCATGACTAAGGGATGCTGGCTGTGGCCCATTCCACTGTTTGGGTCTCCTTTCTTGCTGATTAGGCTTAAACAGGCTAACTTAAGATAATCTTGCCTTCTTCCACATTTTGCAGCAATGTGAGCCCTTATCCCAAGCAACTCTACTCACGTGTTGCCTCTCATCGTGGATGCAGTGGTGGGTCCTGGGGAAGGATCAGTGGGCAAAGCTGTGCCATCCCAGGAATGAAGAGGCAGAGTTGACAAAGCTTTCCTCCTACTTTATGGAAGGAGGAGGAATTTGTTTAGCCACAGTCCAACAAGCAGCTTACTCCTTTTCTCTGCCATGGGTCTGCCCTAGAAAACAAAGAAAGAATGGAGAGAAAGGGTGGAGCAGTGAACACTCCCACATGTTCCAGGGTCCCACATGGCCTGTTGGGGCATTTCTGGGCTGGTGATGGAGCACATTCAGTGCTCTGCATTTAGACACCCCTGCAGGTGGTGTGTCTGCAGCCAGGCCCAGACACAGTCGGAGGGCCAGCGGGTTTTAGTAGATTTAAGGGCCCTAAAACATTGCCTCCCACTCAAAACCAATGAATATCTGCCTGTGTGAGTTGTTCTGCTGAGCAAAATCCATTAAAAAAAAGAGGTGGAACTTCTGGGGAGAGGATTAGTGCCTTTTGTGAACTGTATTTGTGTGCAGGGTGCTGTTTTATTCACAACATTCCCAGAGAAGTGCTTTAAATCAAGAATCAAAAGCCGAAAGGGTATCAAAGCTGTACAGGAACTGATTACTACTATAAATTTTGCTGAAACAAGCTGATGCTTTGCTGATTCTTTGGTCTTTTTCTGGTAAAAATATGTCAGTGTTAACTCACAGCATTGACTTCTCTGGATTTTTCATTTTTGTTCCATGAGATTATTTTTAGCTGCTGTGCATTAGCTCTGCTTCTGAGAAATATTGATAGGTAAAGGTTTGAGGTTCTTCCTGAAAAAAAAAAAAACAAATGACTTATTGACAGAAATGCAATGATACATGGATATCCATAAAATTAATGTCATGTGTCCCCCAACCCCCCTGGTTTTGAATGAAGAGACAGATGCTAAAGACAGATGTGAATTTCTCAGGAGAGAAAGAAATATCACAGCTAAATCAGCTTTATATCAGAAAATCTGATAGAAATAACAGCTGAAAAATAACTAAACTCTTAACAGTAGAAACCATTTTCAATTTTAAGGGAAATGACCAAAGTACCTAAAGTAACTTTTTATGAGTTATTTATATCATACAATAATTTCTGAGCCCCAGACAATAGCTGGATGCAAACACAGAGAAGGGAACAGTAGCTCTGAAATGTCCTCTAGAGAGAGCAGCAAAAATGCAAAATTAAAATGCCATGAACAGGGTCAGCTGCAGGTCCAGAAACAGTGGGATCCTCCTGAAATTTACATTTTTTTAGGCATGCATTTACATATTTAGAAATAAATTTATAGTGGTTCAAAATGTCTCTGGGAAGTTTTTGAATTTATCAGCAGCTTCACCATCAGAAACATGGAGCAGATCCTTGGCCCCTCTGCAATCATCCTCAGGTTTCCCAGGGTTTAAATCAGTGTATATCATCATTAATGTCTTTCTTGTGATGCAGGAATTTTACAATGTGCTACATTTTCCGAGTGTTACAATCTGTTTTCCCAAGGCCAGCTCTGTGTTGTGGTATCAGCCCAGCTCTGTGCCTTTCCCACTCTTCAGGCACTTCCTTCTTTTGCTTTAACAGACTTTTTGGTCAGAATAAATCCAGCTGTAAGCAAATGTTCTGAACTGATGAAATCTTACTGTTCAGTAAGATCCTCCAAGAAAATACCACAAATTCAGTAGCAGTGACCTCAGTTCTTCATCTAAGTTTCAAATTGTTAACTGACTTTCTGATACTGATTTTCTTTATATTCTGTTGCCTGTAAATTTTGCCTCGGATCTTGCCACATACAATTAACTCTGGTTTCTGAATATGTGAAGTTCAGAGGTTGACAATGTTCAATTTATGGCTTCTGGAGCCTTGTCCTGGTTATGCACAGCCTGAGTCAGACACTGTTCCCACAATCCCAAGAGGAAACACAGAGATCTTCCAAAATGTCCCATTTTCCAAAATGATGATCCCACCTATCCAGCTGCCTCCTACTAGGAAATTAATCTAATTTTTGTTTTTCCAACATGGCTGAGCCTCCTTAGTCCTGGCTGGACCTACAATGGTTCAAGTATGAATATCTTCATTTAGGAGGCACGGGTGACACACACGTTAGACTGTGGACACTGTCAGGGGCTGGTTTATCTTCTGCAATTACTTGGGAAAAACAAATACAAGTACTTATATTTAAAGAACAGTCAAGGAAAAATTCTGGAAATGTGGCTTTGTGTTACTTAGAAACCAAGATTTCTCATTGTTACTCTGGTTCACTACAAACTTGTTTAAATATTAGATATAATTCCTACAGTGATAGAAAAGGATAAACTCCAGTTCAAACCTGCAAGAAAATTTTGCTAAGAAAAACAGGGATAATATATCTGGAATATAAACGAACCACTGGGTAGGTTTTCCCCCTGTAGAACATGTACATCATGTATGTATATTAATCTGTGAACTACAGACCAAATATTGATAAAAATACAAAATGAGATATAAAATGTCATTTATGCCAAGTATCATAAAGAATCAGATATCCTCTCATCTCTCAGAGTTTGTGAAGAATGGAGACAATAGCATTCCCTCACAGAAACTATAAAGAAGTTAAAGAGTAGAATCAATATCATAAGAGGAACCTCTGGATGCACACATCCACCTGAATTCCCAGCAATTTAAAAGGGAAATGTTGGTGTTGAACTCACTGCCTAGGGCTTTAAATTGCTGTATACTATCATGCATTGTGGACTGTATTAATTATCTAATTGAGACATTTATATGGTCATCAGGCAAGTGGGGACCCGGAGACAAATCCCTAATTAAGACTCGGGAGTTTGATAAGAGGCTGTTACTGCGCGGTGATAAAATACTATTTTTGTCTTATCTTATGAAAGTGTCAGGGCAGATTATGTTAAATGCTACCTACATGCATAATCAGATGACATATCTCTGGCAAGGCCCACAGATAACAGTCTGCAAATGCACATTTATTATTTTACAGTTCAGAGTGTAAAAAGGAGAACAAAACCTGTAGATCCGGAGCTGCAGCAAATCCACCTCGGCCGTGCCTGGTGTGTTTTTCCTTGGGACTTGGGGACACAACGTTTGCTCTGGGCTGACAGTCAGAGCAGCTGGAAGCCTGTTCATGTCCACAGCACCTGGAACCATTCTGTTGGCTCTGCGTTGCTGAACTCTCCAGGCATTCCCTTTCTGTTCCCTGACATGCTTTTTATGCAATAAACCACTGGTAGGTGGATTAAAGACACTGGAAATTCAATTATACCGAAGGAATCATCCCAAAGGTCTGATTGCCCAGGTTAACCTTCATCAGCCCCGCAAGGAGAGGGGAGCAGGGCAGGGAGCTGACCCTTCAGCTTTCATTGCTCCACGTCTCATTTCATTCAGATTACAATCCACATTTCTTGGCATTATGAGTTTGTTGTGAATGCTGAATATGTAGTGCAAAAATACCAGCTCTGAAGGTTTTTTTTTTCCTTGACAAGTTTTCTGGGAAAATTCAGAGCTGCTCTATTTTTTCCATGCAGCTTCCCCATCCTTCTTCTCAGCCGCAGGGTTGACTCGAACTGTAGCTTCACTTAAGGATCTCTTTCCTCGTCAGATGCTTTGACATCTTGAGGAGGATGGACAGATCTACCACCAAAGCAAAAGAAAGTGAATTCAGAGATAAAAACATACATGAAAATTGTTTTTAATATTTTTCTTCTTGGTATGACCCAACGCTGTTGAGAACAATGGCAAAACTCCTGCCATATCTTCCAGTGTTGGGGCTTAGCTATTACTGAGGAAGGAAATGTTTACAATGTTTATATATGCACATATTCATATAAATAAATAGATAATACATATATGTGTATATGTATTGTATCCATGCATATATACATTTATACCCACAGACTAAATTTGACAGTGTAATTATAATGTGGAATTATTCAAAGCCCACACTGTAAAACTTCCATGACCTTCTACCTGGATAATACATTTTTTCACTTTCTGTTATTTACAAGTGTGCATAATACAAACTGACAAGTGCTATAGCTGCAGAAAAGAGGCGAGAAACAAGGACCAAAGGTCCTTGCTAAGTAGCAGGATGAAAGATGGCTTTGTGTAATTTTGTAGAAGGATTCAGTTTTGCAGATTTCCAAACAAGAAATGTGGATATTAATGGGAGTTTGCAAACAGCAAGCTCAATAACAAAGCAATCCATTAAAAGTATACAAAGTATTAATGTATTGTACCCCAGTTTGTGTTTAGGGGGCTGTAGAGGCTAATGTCTAAATCACAGGAAAAAAGCCCCCTCCTGTGCTCAAAATTTGTAGGCATCATCCATTACCAACCAGCACGTCATTAATGTGCAAAATGTTCCCATATACTTCCCAAAACACTGACTAGGTTCAAGCAAGAGATTCAGGAGACCAGAGTTTAACCAGCCCCTGTCTCTCCCAGAAGCCCAGAGAAATCTCAGCTCTGTCCTCTCGGCTCAGTGTCTCCTTCCCCCAGTGCAAACAGGGGCTGCAGGGCTCCCACGGGGCGTCAGGGCAAATCCATCAGATCCTGAGGGACTGGATGCTGCCAAAACAAGGATTACTGAGGGCTGGAACTGCTGATGTGCACCAGGTACACAGCTCTGTACCCTGAGAGCTTGGAAAACACGGGAGATTAACTGGAAGCACAACAAAACTGCTCAAAAGCCACACAAACTGGGTTGAGGTGTAAGTCAGGAGCTTTCCCAGTGTGATGGCCCAAGGATAGAAAAGACCTGGCCACAACAACTGATACACATCTGAGGTACAGATTTGAAGGAAAAGAAGAAAAACAATCACTTGTGAAAACTTCCTGGCCCCTCTGCAAGCTTGTTTAACCTGATCACCACTACTAAAAATGATGGAATGAACATGACCCAACAAAGCCTCTGTGGGTTTGATTAATGGAGTGTCCCAAAGTAAAATAGTCATGCCGAAAAGCTGAAGAGAAATGCAAACTTTTAATAACATTTTCAAATTATTTAATCATACAATCAGGCCTGACCTTGTTCAATATGAAACTTCATTACAGCCTGGAATGTTAATATGGAGTTCCAAATGCATCATAAATTACTGGTTTCCTCAA
This sequence comes from Manacus vitellinus, assembly GCF_001715985.3. Classification (NCBI taxonomy): domain Eukaryota; kingdom Metazoa; phylum Chordata; class Aves; order Passeriformes; family Pipridae; genus Manacus; species Manacus vitellinus. The sequence goes on along the minus strand of NW_021939960.1, from coordinate 5,446,967 downwards.
TGATGCATGGGCCTGTCCTGCTGTGGCCAACTGCAATTTTAATATTTTCTTAAGAAATGAAGAAATGAAGGATTAGCAAATAATGGCATGATCCTGAAATTACTGTTCTAGGAATCACAGTTTATTAATCGGCTAAAAAGGATAAAGACATTACTCACTTCCCTTAGATAAATGATGTAGCCAGTGGTTTGTGGGGGGTTTTTTGTGGAAATAAACTCTAAATGCTTATTTTTGAATAGATCCTTGAATAGATCCATTAATAACCAATTCAACTGACCTACCTTTCTGTAGCATGACGAGTCTGACAGCCGGTGAAGGAATTACTACGTGTAACTGGCAATTTTACCATCAGAAACATTATTTTGTATACAACTAGTACCTTGTAACAACTTAAAAATGGTATTCACTGCTTGAAAAGGGCAAAATGAAAGCACTTGCAATATTGACTGACAGAGATCCTTATTTGGAGCTTATTATTTAACAACAGAAGAAGAAAAGTGAGGGGAGTATTTAAATGTCTTGAGAAATCAGGGGAACTGAGAGACCACTGCACTTTTAGCTCAAAAATACATTTTGTAAATGATTTGCAGTAACTGCCCAAATTTTTGAATTAAGAACAGAGTATTTCTAGAAGCTTGAGGGTCTTCAGGAATGGTCCAGTACAGTCACCCAGTACAGTCCTCAGGTTTAATGGTTCCATTGATTTCAATATGACTGGATTGAAATATAATTTTCTCTCCTGAATCATTTATCAGGCATCATAACTGCACAGCAGTTCTGCTGTGGGTCAGACACTGGCCAAGGGAACATTTCCCTTCACATATTAACATGCCTGTCTTCACTGAGGTCTGAAGGTCCATGTTGTGCCAAAGATGAACTGTTTGCTGTCAGCACTGAATAACAACAGCACAGTCCTGGAAATAAAGCTAATCAAACATTCTGCAGCAATTAAAAAATAAAATTGCATTTTGTCATTTAATTTTCATATAATGGAAAGCATGAAAATGTGGAGATTCAAGCAGCTCGAATGCTCAATTAATAAATATTTCAGGATAAGTTCAATTATCATTATGACCATCACCATGAACCTCTCCAAGCTCCCTTTCTTTCCCCCTAAATCTCTGTTTGTAACTTCTCTCTTTTATATCTGCACCAGATTCATTCTAAAGGCATTTAATGTAAATAAAATACACACAAAACAGTTGGGCTTTTTTCTAGGATACTCATCCAAAGCTTTGCTTGCCAAGAGGCAGCAATACTGAGCAATATTGTGCAGAAGTCTATAATTTGCTTTGTAATAATCTCCGTTTGCTTTGTTTTGTTTTATTTCTTCTGGCCACGAGACATGTCAGGAGTTTTCATGGGCAACCCGTTGCCCAGAACTAATTGGTTGGAAATCACAGTAAGGGAAGAGTTTCATTGTTTGCAACCATAACATTAAACAACTATTTAGCACTGGGAGAGGATAATGAAGACTGATTATTAACTGAAGAAAACATTGCAAACACATGGAAGGTGGTAAAACAAACAATCAGGCCCGACTGTGCCAGTTCTGCCAGCGTTTTACTCTGCCTGTCATGGAGTCACATTTGAAAGCTCCATTTTACATTGGGCAATGGTTCAAAACCCAGAGACACATCAGTCCCAGGCTCCCAGAGAAGTGCCAGACTGTAAGTGACTGACAGCACTTCCCACTGCAATCTGGGTTTGTCTTAGAGAACTTCTCTGCAGCTCTGCTTCGGAGCAAACTTCATTTAGCTGAGGAATTCCAGCAAGGTCACGATGCAGGGTGCTCTGCCTGCAGACACCAGCAATGCTTTGGTCTGCTGGGCAGTCACACATAGGACATTTAAAGAACAACAATGCCAAATACCTTCTGGAGCAACAACTTCATGACACAGAATTGCCACAGCCCCCAAACTGTTGGATTTGTGGCTGCTCAGCCATGCCACAGCCTGTTTGTAAAGACCATGACACTGCAATGTGACTTTGCACTTGCATTTATCTTAGGGCAAAAATATAACTGGAAGAACAAATAGAAGGGAAAATACAGCTGGACAGTGCACTGTGGCAATTACAGAGCTGAGAATTAAAGCTACAGAGAGGAAAAAAATGTGTTTTGGTGATGAAAGTCATCTCTAGAGTTACAATTAAGATGAAATTTATTGCCTCTGCTTAACATGGGTTTTATATTTATTCATTCTGATAAAAAATTATATCCTGGATCCAAAGCTTCAGCTTCCAAAGTTGCAGAATAAACGTTAATTAAATATTTGATATAAAGTCTTTTAAAAACCCATAAAAATTACTCAGTTTACTTAAAATAGGACCCAGCAAAATACAAAGCGTGGTATCAGATCCCATAATGAAGCCTTTCAGTCCCCTTGAACTCTCTGCATTTAATGTGAAATATAAAGGACTAACTTTTATATTTGTTTCCCTCTGGTATAAACAGACTGAGTAATGAGCTGCTGTGTGATAGGAACTGGATGTCACTCAGAAGGCAACACATTCACAGCTCACTGGTGGCTTTGCCCCCCTTAATCTTCACCTCATATCTGAGATGTTCTTTCCCTTTTTCATGGATGCTCATTATGTATCTGTTACTCATTCATTTTGCTGGGTTTGAATAAGTAGGGACTTGTAGATATGACATAATCTACCAAAAACTACTAGAGAAGTGAATATTATTTGCTGCAGAGCCTCATGCTCCTGAACAGCTTGTCAGTCTGCTCGCTCCTCAGAGGTCTGTTTCCCCATTAGTGCACATTTCCCCAGTTGAAGATTTAAGGGTTTTTTTCCCCACTGTCACAATAAAAAAAAGAGGAAAAGGAAGCAGGTGGTGTCATTTGTAAAGTCCAAGTGTTTTTTTAATGATCATTCTCTATTTCTTCAAGTGCAGAAATTTCAATTCCGATTAAAATGAAAAAATGACAAGCCATTACAGACAGACCTCCATTCTCCAAATGTTCCCCTCTGAATACACAATATGTTTTCCTATACAATGCATGCACCATATTTCAATATTAATTACATGCAGGTCTCTTTTGGGTCACATGCTAATTATATCTATTTAGAATTTATCATGCTACTTCCAATATAATGTGCTGTCATTGAGTCCTGTTGTTTTTCCTTGCCTGAGGCAGGAGGAGGCTACAATAAACCTGAAAATACTGGCAAGAAATGTTCATTTTAAAACATATGGGGGAAAGGCTGCACTGAGGGCCCTGTCCAATGCTCATTGAAATCAGCAGGAATCATTATGTTAAACTCAAGGGAAAATGATTTGAACCTGTTAAATGTCTACAGTTGTATGTGAGGAGCTGTGTGCATCTCCCAGGGTAATGAAATGGTTGTGCCATAACTGCCTGTAAATAACCAAGGGAGCATCAGCCTTGTGCCAGGGAGGATGTGCACAGAGGGGTTTGAGCTGCCCTGATTCTGAGGGGCTTAGACTGGTACTAAAAGGCCATAAGATAAAGAAGAATCAAACCCTCTGTTCCAAGTCCTCTCAGATTTGGTATGTTCATCCATAGCCTTGTGAGATCAGTGGATCTGGGCATCAGGAAATAACACTGGTTTTTGTTACCTAACCACTGCTATTGGATTCAAATGGCACATTTTTAAAAACCTGCAGTATTACAAACACTAAAGATATCAGCACATTTGCCAGACTTACTGACTGTGTTTGCAATTTCCTTTTACCATGACTGGTATAAGTCTTTCAGCATTTACCAACCCAAGGCATCTTCTCTGTGTGAGGAATCCTTAAATTTTCCAGCACAAGTCACAGCTGAAGTTAAATGGTGGTTCCTCTATGCCACCAGCTTATGAACTCAGAGCCAAATTTTCGGCAGAGAGCCTCAGCACATATGTACAATTATTAATGCTGAAGGTTTGCATCTGCTTTCAAGAAATAGGTGCCAGTGGGATTAAACAGGGATAATGCAGAGAAAAAATGCAGGCACCAAAGATAAGCATCTTGGCCTGAATTATGCCTCTCATGTTTCCTAAATTGTTAGTGCCACTTTACTAGTCAGCAATGACACGAATCAGACAGTCAGTGACTCTAGTCCAATATGCAAAAGATTACCTCATCCAAATTTCCATGCATCCTTATAACCCAATTACTGCCACTGTCAGTCCTTTTACCTTCTGTGCCTTTCTGGCTCGGGGACACATCAGGACTGTTCTAACACACCTCTCAGTACTTTGGTGGTGTCCGTGGGTAGCCTGACTCCTAGAAATAAGATTCACAAGATACAAATATAAAATGGCGTTTACATGTCTGCATCTCACTGTTATTACCTTTTTTTTCTTAACCTATAATGAGATGTTTTCAGAATAAGAAGAAAACCGTTAACATCTAGCCCACTAACTGTAATTTTTTTTGCTGATAGGTCTCAGCAGAGAGCAAACCGATATTCAGGAACAGAAAATGAATTATCTGGAGCCAAATGTAATTTTATTTTGGTGGGCCAACAATCAATAGAAGAAATGCACAGTCATTTCAGTAATTGCCACAGCTTCATGACAAATACTTACTAGAAACTCCTGGCTGGGTGATCTCAGCCTCCTGTGTTGCAGAGGTGCTCAGGACCTAAAGATACCCAGCAGCACTGGGTATCTTTAATGCACATGAGCTCAGATGTTCAGGGACACATGGAAATTAAGCAGGCACGTATGAAATTTTATTTTAATATCCAAGGTCATAAGTCAGATTGTCTCATCTTGTGCAAAAACCTTATGATGGAAAAAGAAGCTCAAGTCTGAGAATTTCACTTTACTTACCTACATAAAAGGTAGCAAAGCCCATTAGGTTGGTAAAACCATATATGAGGACCTGTAAACACTAGTCCCAAAATCTAAAGGCACAAGTCCACCTTCTCATGTGGAGCTGATTGCCTCCATTCCTGCAAGGAACATAGGATCCCTTCTGCAATTAGCTCTGCCTCGTGGAAGTGCCGCAGCAGCTGTAAATCCTGCTTTGATAAGTGCTGAGCAAAAGCGAGCTCCCCTCTGGGCTCTGCTGCTGCTCCCACACCTTCTGCTCTCAGCCTGAGCCCAGAGGACTCTGCTCAGCACAAAACACTGGGAGAACAGATGCAGCATTCCCACCTGTAAATGAAGGATGGGGTGTTGTTATCGCAATAATGATCTGGAATCAGGCTCCCAAATATGTCGGTCCCTAACTGAGCTCCCAAAGATTGGGTGGTCCTGGGCTGTATCCTGGGGGAGCAGCTCAGGGTGTACAAAGGGGCTGGATAAAAATTTCTGGTGTCTGATGAGGTGAGGAAGAATTCAGAGTTAGAAATGATGTGGGAGGGATGAGATGGCAGCAAGCTGCTTCACAATTCCAAAACCTCAAAGCTGCATCCATAGTATGAACCACGTGGGTAGTTCAGTATGAAATGATAACTAGTTCTCACTATGGTTCCTTTTGGACCCTTTTGGAAGACTGAACACTGCCCTGCTTGGGGAGCTCATGGCATTTTGAGGGACTTTTGAAGCTCAAGGAGACCTGATGTAAGTCTATTTTTAAAATGCCTTTCAGGAAAAAAAGAACAGTGCAATCACCGGTTGTGAGGAGGATTATAGAAGAAAAGAGTAAAAAGCACATTTTTCAAATCCAGGTAACTTATTAATTCACTTTCTCCTAATTTGCCACAAGAGGTGAAATCCTGTTTTACTTAGCTACTCTGGGAATTTTCCCCAGTGGCCATTTGTCTCAGAGTTTTCAGTTAAGCAGATCAGACACCCGGGACACAGAGAACATCTTCATTTCCCTTTTTGTCCTGAAACAAGAAATATTCTTTATAGTATCTGAGGGAACCTCCAAAGTATAAGAGAGACTTTAGATTATAATATTTCCTTCGAAAGAAAAGCTATTCTTTTATATAAAGGAAAAAAAAGGAAACAAAACAACAAGACATTTGAAGAGTGTTCAATCAAAACCAACTTAGCCTTGAGTGTTGTTGTGAGAATAGAAATTTCTTCTGCCAGAAATCTTTCCTACAGGTAATGCCATCTTTAAGCATCCTTTTTAAAATGTAACAGAAAGTAAAGAGTAAGGTCCCTACTTGTAGTATAATTAGCAAATCTTGGAAGAAGAAAGGGAATAAAATATTCTACACATGGTTTTGCAGGGTAGGAAGTGGAAAGGAGAAATAATTCTGTAGAAAAAAATCCCCAGCCCAGTCATAATTGTACATTAAAGAAGCACTGGTGTGTTTCTGCCTGTACAGGAACAATGTGAGGCCCAAAGAAAGACACTCATTGATTTGAAATAAGAATGAGACTGCCTAAAGAGCAGCACATACCTTTGGGTAGCCAGCGACTGAAATTGTTCTCAAACCTCCCGCTGTGAACATATAAATTCAGAGTTACAGACAATTCCTAACACCTCAGCTTGGTTCAAAGGGACAATGGGGAAATGCAGCCAGGATGCTCAGGTTTGTTCCTTGTTCACGGCTGCATCAATCTGTAGTGGTTATTTGAGCTGGCAGAGACTAAATCCAAAATATTCCTGCAAAAACCTTCCTTTAGTCCAATCTGACAGCACGGTACCTCCAATAAACTAACCTGTCTTCTGCAGCCAGGAGATGCTGCACTCAGCAGCAAGAGGGATCCTTTGGAATCTCTCCAGTTCATGTCCTTGCCCAGCCACAAACTAACCCTGTGTTCTAGAATGAGCATTGTGGTGTCACCTCTGCCATCTTTGTCCCACTTGCCTGATCCTCCTGCACTTGGTGCTGATGGATCTTCAACACTACAGGCCATGGGAAGGAAAGCTGGCAAACTGGCTAGATTGGATGCATGTTTGTAAGGGTTTGCTCCCCATTTGGGACAATCTTGAAGGACCCAAGGGCAGTTTATACCTCTCCTATCTGACCCTTTAAGAGACAGAATATTTGTCCCCTCAGCTAATAACTGAGTCCACAGTAAAGTCTCAAGTCTCCTCTACCCACAGGCAGTGCAAGACTGGACATGTCAGGCAGTCAGGTGCTCCTACTCCTAACTTCCACATTTCCTTATTCTGAATACACACACAAAATAAATAATAAAGTGCACCAAGTATCCAAGCAGACATGCCTGCAGCTCTGGGCTCCAATAACTGTGTATAAGCTGAAACACAGCTCTGTTCTGCAAAACTATAGCTTTATTTTGTTTTCTTAACCCATTCTTAACAGAGATTTTTCATTCTACACTGTGAGCACAGGCTACCTTTGTTCTCGTTAATTAAGCAGCATGACTAAAATGTATATTGCAAATATAATAACCTGACTGTTCTTTCCTGAAATGGTTGTTCTGTGTACCAGGGGAATTTAAATGAAAATTAAAAAAAGTCCAATCTAGTTGTATTTGGCCACATGTAGCCATGCTAATTTAAAAAAAGAACAAATAATGACTGATTAGCACTTATGTTTCCAAATTTTTTGTGATCTTCCATTTCTCTGCTCCCAAGCTGCTGAGGCTGAATTGCTTCCCCACAAGCCAGCAAAGTATGAGTAAACATTTTCAGAATAGATCTCTCACCCCCAGGATCCACACTTGATTTTGATATAAAATGTTATTAACTTTAGCTCCTGGTACAAAAGGTCTTGATCAATAATTGTTTCTACCTGTCTATCTTATTTCTGTGTATCTTCTAAGACACTTTTGGGCTGCTGCCAATAAATTTTGGTTTGTAAGCACATAACAGTGTATCATACACCTCAAATCTGTGTGGGTTTATCTTATCTTTTCATTAGGTAGAAGATGGGGTTTTTTATCTACATAGATTAGATTAGTTTAAGGTCACCCTGAGAAAAGAAAAAGAGAAGAGAAGAGAAGAGAAGAGAAGAGAAGAGAAGAGAAGAGAAGAGAAGAGAAGAGAAGAGAAGAGAAGAGAAGAGAAGAGAAGAGAAGAGAAGAGAAGAGAAGAGAAGAGAAGAGAAGAGAAGAGAAGAGAAGAGAAGAGAAGAGAAGAGAAGAGAAGAGAAGAGAAGAGAAGAGGAAGAGAAGAGAAGAGAAGAGAAGAGAAGAGAAGAGAAGAGAAGAGAAGAGAAGAGAAGAGAAGAGAAGAGAAGAGAAGAGGAGAAGGATAAAGTAAGGGAAAAAGAAAAAGGGTAATACCAGCTGTTAGAAAATGGAACCCCTATATTCTAATGGAAGTCATCCTAACATCACAACTACCACCTTTGCAAGTCATTCTTACTAACTTTTAAAGTCTAGGAATACAAGAAATGAAAGCACACAACTTTAAAGGGGATCCTGTGAACACCTGTCCATCCACCACCTCTTGACAGTTCTTCAAATATATGTTGTCACTATTCGGCCATAATATTTAAAAGTTTGAATAGTACAGCCAGATGATCCTAAATATCTCCTTCAGTGTTTAATTCCTGAAAAAGCAAAATCACTGCATTTTATTTCCTTTATTGCCCACAGTGGTAACACCATCAGGTGTGAAAACAACAGAGACACAGGAGCTGGTAGTTTCTGATTCTGTAAGGGGATACACAAGTACCAAATTAAATAAATGGGGGCAGAAATACAGTTGTTCTGTCAATAACTCAGTTAATATTAAGCCTGAAGGTAGGAAGTGCCAACTAAAGGGTGACAATAAGTAAGGCAATCCCTGTGAATTGCCCAGTGACACCTTGCTGTCAGTGGGGATATTTAACACAACACTGCCAGCACAGCTTCCCAGTCAGGGGCTGGGAATCGGACTGGATTGAGAGAAAAGTGGCCACCAACATACTGAGAGGCCAAAGGTGTAATTGGTAAGTCCCCAAAGACTGTAAAATCAGCAGAAAATAAGCATTCTGGTATATTCAGTGGCTCTGTATCTCACCCATTCATTCAACTCAAACTTCCAAATAAAACGTTCTTGCTGCATTCTTTACTTGTTAAAAATCCTGAACTCAGTATATTTTCATCACCCATGGTGAAGCCACCATGTGACAACTCACCCCAGGGTGCACATTTGCACATAGCTGTCATAACAAAACCACAACTTTCTGCAGCACTGTTAGGAAAGTATTTTAAAAGAACTCTCCTTTGGTAGTGGAGAAAGAGCTGTGAGTGAGTGTCCACAGGTAAAGAAAGCAGGAGCCCCTCTGCCACCTGCATCACTTTAAACTCATCTTGAAAGGACTGAGCAGGAACTCCAAAACAGAATAAATCACACACCACAGATCAAACATTTCTAAACTCATAAAATCTGTTTCCTGGAACACGGTGCTTTCGCCACAGCTACATTTTTAGCTAATTTCTGGGTGAATTATATTCTCCCAGTGATCTGCGTTGGGAGCATTAGTAAAACATTAAAAATTCTTGAGGGTAAAATAAAAATCAAAGGAGTTTTTGAATGTTTGGAAAATAGTACAGAAAAGGAGGAAGTGGTAAAGAAGAAAGAGCAGCCTGCCTGGAGGTAGCAGGGGAGGTAACTCTTCTCTATTCTGTTGATAAGGGAACACTCTCAGCATTCACTCTCCTCATTTAACATTCGAGGCAACTTTCTGAGACAAAACATAACATGAGTCTTTGAACTCTTCATTGCTGAGAGTCAGTCTCTGCCTCACCAGAAAGGGCAAAGAGCTTCCTCATAAAAATGTTGCTACCAAGACACAAATCTCATCAGCTGGCTAATTGGGTGGGAGGGGTGGAGGGATCAGGCTCACACAGAAATCCTGCTCATGGCAAGAGCTGGCATTTTGTGTGTAGTGCCTTAACCACAGATTAGACCAAAGAGATGGAAACCCCTTCTGTAGCCAGAGTCATTCATGGCCTGACTCTTCAACCTGCAGCCTCTAACTCAGGTTCAATGGATTTAACTGGAACACAGCCCTAAACAATCATCCAGCATTGATATGTTTTTATGACCATATGTTCAAGACCCTTTTGCTTAACACATCATATTTAAAAGAGGTTCTGGGAGGTGTGTGATTTCTGTTAGATTCTCCCTTCCTCATGAGCTACATTGTTTCTCAAGATCTGCGCTAAAGATGGAATTTTGGAGGCAGAGAGAGTGGGAGGCTATGAATCGTTTATTCAAAAAAAAAAAAAGTTAATTAGAACTGAAATTATTCATCATTTTGAGTCAATCTTGGCAAATAACTTGGGCTGATTAAAAAAAGTAGGGCATAGGTGACCATTCACAAAACTGGCAAGTCAGAGAAGTCTGGGTACCTACATGTCTCAGTGACATTCTTCTCATACAGGGACATGTGGATTCAAGTCTTCCTTCTGCTTGGTTCAGAGCAGGATTTGGGGAAGGGCATCTCCTGTGTTCCAGGTGAATGTCTGACATCAGCAGCAACAAAGATTCATCTCTCTTATGAAAAGAAAAAATAAATTGGTGATATTCTGAGTTTAAATATTTGAGTGGTTGGTCAGCATCAAATGAAAGATTCCAATTTTTGGTTTGTTTTTGTTTTTCTTTTTTTTCTTTTCAAGTGAAGCAATTTCACTCCCCCCTCTCCCTTACATTTATACCTTATAAGCAGTTACCTTCCTTTCCAGGTTAAGTCTCTTAATTTCAACAAATGGACTTCTCACTGTGGTCTTATGGGAGATTTGTCTCACCTGACTTCAGATCCCTATAATGGACAAAATATCTTTGAATTTAATCCTCCTTAGATAACTTATTCATCTAAGCTTTCCCACATATCTGCTGTCCAAAAAGATGAGTCCCATGTAGGTGGTTTAATTTCCCCAGCAGACCATCAGGGCTGATGAGCAGGGGGTGCATTTCCATGGTAGTTATCTGGATTTGGTGATGTGAATCCCATCCTTGAGGGACTCCTTTTTCCCCACCTAAAATTGCTATTAAAAGCAAACAGAAAACCCTTTCAATAATCCTGTATCCTTGCTCTGATACTGAGATACTTTAGAAAACAGACAAATTGGTAACTAGTTATTCTAGCCCTCCTTTTCATTTCATAAATGCAAATTAAAAATACTTATCTGCTGTATAAAGACTTGGCATGTTTAAATAACTATTATCCTTTAAATATTTTCCAGTGATGTAGGAATCATTATTCTAACAGATAGAATAGGCATTAAATCCACAGGGGAGTCATTATAAGATGGCTATTTCTCTCTGTTTGACCGAAGCAGCAGTTGTAATGTATTTATTCAGGATTTAGCAAATGGAATTCAATTAGAACTGAAACGGTGTTAAATTGAGTAATTCCTATTGTATTTGTCTGACAGCAGGAGTGGCATGACCTGGAAAGTTAAAAGGAGCAGCGTTCAGCCAGCATCTCTGTGTGCTGTAGCACTTGTTGACAGAATGTCACTAAACAGGGATATATCCTGCTTAACTTCTTAATCACCTGCTTAACACCTGCAGGAGAAAATAAGGACCAAATAACATCTATAGAGGTTGTGTGATAAAGTCACACCTTCATAGAAATAATCTTCTTTACTCACAGTGGCTGAAACAGAGCTTAATATTCATTGTATTACTCTCATGTTTGAATCAAGTGTTCTACCATAATACCATTCTATGCAATGAGAAAAAATTAAGTATTACACAGTGTCTTGTGTCTCTGGAAGTTTTTATTCAGAGACAATGTGATTTTTAGGAATGCAGCAAAATATTGTCTTTTTAAGGAAGTATAAAGGCTTGAGCATTTAACACCTTCTGTCCAAGGGTGTGCAAATGCACACATCAAACAGAAAGCTCCAAAGACACACGTGATGAAGGTCAAACACCGAATATAATGTATATAAAGCAAGACATTACATATGATGGGGTATGAGTGTCATGAAATATGGCAGGTACGTGACTTCCCTATTTTTTAAAACCTTTTTCAGTACGAACAGATGGGGCTGGGGTAGCATTTCCTGTGATTATCCATGGGGAATGCAGCCTGATGCCATGGAACACCAGACGCTGCTGCTCAGCAGCGACGTTGCATCCGCTCCTGCCTTTGCTTGGCTGTCCCTCATGTTGAGCATCTCTCACACACACACACACACACACACACACAAATCAGCCTGGAAGTGACATCTGGCACATGTTGAACGTAGAGGAAAACAGAGAAAAATCACATGAGAAGGGCCTAGTAAATTTAAGAGCCTTGTTAGGGAAATTGCCCTGCTAACAATGCACTCAGGTGCTTTAGCTGCTGCCTCAGGTGCCCCACAGGAAGACACTGCATTAGAGCAGGGACCACAGTGTGGATATAAGTAATATTTTTTAATAGTGGCAAGCAAACCAGTTCTCTTGCTTTGGTCCTGAAACACAGAATCTGACCTCAGCTGATGCAAATAATTAATTTTTCTATTATTTCTGTTCTTCAGATCTTTTTGGCCTTAAGCACCTCCATGACTTCACTCACATTAGTATTCCTACCAGTTGTCAAATCTCTAACTCACCAAAATAATGCAGCTCATGCTTAAAATTGAGCATGTGCTTTCTTGCTGGTGGCTGAAAGGGACTGGGATGTGAGTTAGACTTAAAGGAAAGAAAATGTCAGTAGACTCCTCACCCAAACCCCGCCGTGCTCCTGACAAAAGGGTTCTGCTGTAATTAGCATGCAAGGAACGGATTTTCACAGGAACAGAAGTTGCTCAATCAGGTCAATAGAATTCACAGTTGAATAAAGCTAGATTTTGTTTGTTCTTTTTAAAATGTGGATGTGATTGGGGATACTGAAAGGCATTTCTGAGAGCATTTTGGTGAGCAATTTTTAGGGGACCGAATCCAAAGCTCCTAATTCAGGAAATGGGTCTGTTGTTTGTCTAATTGAATGTATTTGCAGTGACTCTGAACCAAAAATTGCTTCTGATGAGTATACACTAAATAACTATTATTAAATATGGAAGTATAACATTTCTAAGAAGCATTTTACAACTTCAACCTCAATTTGCTGAAAATACATCCATGTGATTTTAATATATAAAGAATTATGCTGTTTAGGAGGAAGAATGATGGCTTTAGCTGCTCTCTAAAATATTCAGATGTTCAGAAAAGGAGGCAAACATATGATAAAAATCCCACTGGACAGCACAGTCCCCTTTGGAGTACTGGAAAGCAGATGGTGTCTTTAAAAAACATGACAAGATCAGTCTTACAAAAAACCAGATGCTTCCATTTTCCAGGAAAGATCACTGGCAACTAAGAAGTTCACACAATAAACTTCTGCTGACTCAAGAAACATATTAAAGAGTTTGGAATAAAGAAAATTATCTAGAATATTTCAAGGGAGAAATAACCTGAGGCTCAATAAACATTTTTTTTCCCACAATTATTATCATTCTCACATCAATTCAGACCTATTTCCAAGAGGAAAGATGAAACTATGAAAGCTCAAGGAGGTGAAAACATCACCTTGAAATTTCAGAAAAAAAACCCAAACAATAACTGTCCGAAAATCCTTAAATTAAAGACAAATCTGGAAGTATTAAAAGACAAAAAAGTGCAAAGCATTAAGAGATGCAAATTTGGATATATGGATAGAGTTTAGTTACCACTAAGGCTGTAAGTTTAGGATCAGCTTCCTGGAGAGCTGCTGGATCTAATGCATGGAAATCATTCCTGATTTCCAAACATTTACCTGTTTGTAAAATGCCGTGTGTGACTCCACAAGGAAAGCAAGAGAACTGCTGTGATAATTTTTCTATAGATTCGACACGAGATCCCTTTATTTTCCCCCAATATGTACTGAAAAATAAAACCACATTTCTTTTTCATCACACTGTTTTTTGCAGGAATGTATCAGTCTGTGTGGATTTCACTAAAGCACGAAAAAGCTCACGAACTCAAATTCTATAATTAGATTTTGTGAGGGAGAGTAAATTATGAGAGACTATGTAATGTAAATTTTAAAGACATTAAAGACATTTCTACTTACACATTCAGAAGGAGAGAAACCATAACTGTGAAAGTCATCTGATCCCAGCAGGAATGAATTTTCATTTGTTGTTTCCATATGCAGCCCTGGGTAATTGGCCACTTGTGTTATTGCAGGGGATGAATGTTCCTCAAAAAAGTGAGATATGGACATAATGCAGAAAATCCCCTGAGCAAAACACTCCACTGACCTGCAGTGGTGCAGTTCCATTAATTCTGATCCAGTAATTACAGGGTACATAATTTAAAAAGCACCCAAATTCTTACTTCTAGGCACCAAAATGTACTGACATGTCACAAGTGGGTTGTCCTTGTCTTTGTATCTGTCATTGACACGCAGCCAAATGCTGAAAACAACACAGCAAGTATTAAAAGGAGATGCAACACCTTCAGGAAGCATTTAGGGGTAGGGAGTTCTGTGTACTGCTGAATATTCCTGCTGCTCATGGAATGACCCTCAATCTAAGCACCTTTTTTTTTGAGTTTTGTGGATAGATTTCTACAAATAGATCTCGAGTGTAAGCAAAAAGAGGAAAAGAATGTTCTATGACAAAAATCCAATTCCCAGTTCTTTTAATGTGACCTTGAGGAAGTCATAACTGTTATATGAGGATAATAATAACAACAATGTAATATTTACAGAGGGTTTATAAAAGAGACACTCTCAACGTGTGTGAAGTGCTCCAGGAACAGAAAAGTGGGGATGAACATTTAAGACAGGTATTTCTCAGGGCCATAGGCAATTCATACAAACACAAACCAATAAAGGTAAAAAAAAAACCCAAAAAACACACAGAAGAAAAAAGAATGGACTTTTCACAGAAGCTTCCTGACTGCCACATTCCAGTCCTGCAAAAGTAATTTAAACTGAACATAATTTCCATTGTGAACCTTTCTCAGGCCTGTCACACGGCTCGTTTTTGCTTCTTTCATAACAATTCTGCATTTGGCTCATCTTCCCCTCCCTTCTTTCTTTTAAATCACAGTCAAACTTAGATAATATAAGTTGAAAATAGAGAGATAAAGACTTTCTGCTACATTTTTCTCATTGAGGTTAGAAGATAATTCTGTTTACTTGGTTCAGGTAATATTCCAGTTGTATTGCAAACTGCTGCCAAGGAATGAAAAATTGATTTCTCTTCTTGTAAAGTACAGCCTACATGAGCACCTATAATCTTTATACATTCACAGAGATTTTAAAAGAGGCCACATTGTACCTAAGCATGTTAAAATCATCAAATATTCTACAGGACATGCTGTCCTTGGGCTCCTTTAAGCTGGAACATCTGCAAGCTCACAGGGATGGATTGGTGCTGCCGTGCTGCCGGCACCCATTGGAATTGCTGCCAGGGGTGGGATGGATGCAGAGTAATCACTGGTGTTCTTGGGCACTCACAGCTTCTCCAGGAGGCCCAGAACTCAGAGAAACTCATGGATTTTCACCCAGCTATTCACATTTGTGGTTGCTGTAGCCTGTGTTAGTGCTTTTCTCAAAAGCAGAGGATCTTCAGACAGAAGTCTGCACATTGAATCGGCTCCACGTTGAGTCAGCTCAGACCCTTGGATGGGAGATGAATTTTTCCTTCCCCAGAGAGTAGTGGTTTTCAGATCTGTTAATTTACACTTTTTCACCTGTTACATCTGAATTTTCCTATTTAAAGAGTTACTCTGTGTTCATCAGAACGTGGTTTCAGAGATTCAGAGCCAAGTGTGTGGGGTGCTGGGAGAGAAGTGCTACATCTTTCCTTTTACCTCAATTGCTTCCCAGCCAACTGGGTTTCAAATTCAGCTTATTAAAACTTGAGTCATGAAAATTACTGACTCTTCGCAAACACAAAGCTCTGAGTTAACTTTTTATTCACATGTCACGAAGACACTATTTATCAACTTAATTAAGGTGTAGAGAACATCAGACTCTCATTTTTCTTCCTAGCAAGCAGGTTAAAGAATGTTAAAAATTATATTAACACAATTGGAAAATATGCCACAGTAAAATATGGGAACGGTGGGGTTGTTTTGTGTGTTATAAACCTGAGTGCATTTAAATGATATTTCCCACATGGGCCTGAAACTTTTCTGCACCGAGTGCTACAGCCTGAACAGCAGCAGGGTTCATCAGCTGGCTCTGCATCTCGACTGCAGCCCTGCAGAGCAAAATGCCCCAGCCTGGGGCAGGGGGAGCTGAGCAGACCCGTGGCAGGGGGTCATCAAACCCTTCAGGGCTTGTCTTCACAGGCAAACTGCCCCGTGGAACCACAGCAGCGTGACTGGGACACCCCAGTTAGAGCTGCAGAGCTCCTCGGGTGGAGAATCTTGTTCTGCAACCAGGGAGCCTTTTCTTTGTGTGGATTATGGTGCTTTGAAAGGTACAATTATACCCATGGAGTTACAGTGATGAATTCCCCCATGCAGACAAGTCCTCACATAATGCCAGGCTCGTTTTGTTTCCCAAGCAAATATTACAGCTTTAAAGCTATCATTGTTTCATTTGCTTGTTTGGCATTTACCTTCCTTTTGATGTTGATATTGCTTGACATATTATTCAGTCAATTGTTAGATAGAACAATTATTCCCCTTAACTGCTATTAGAAATGCCATCTATTTCCTTTTGTTAATCTCTCTGAGCTAAAGTTATTAACTATCCAATCAACTAATGTTGTAACTACTACACATTTCACTGCTGAATGATCTCTACTTGCACCAAACATAAAAAGCAAACCTTGACTCTCTTTCCAGAGGCCAATCCTCTTCCCCCTGCTTAGGATTGTTTGCATCTTTGTCTTATTGCATGCCCACAGCTGAATGAATTTAAATCATTTGCTAAAGGTATAGATACTGTATTATCAGAGAGCCTGTTATTTTTTTCATATACTATCAAGCATGGATACAGTGCAGGAGAAAAACCTTCAAACTATGTGGAAACAATTTTGAAGAATTTGCTTATAAACTAGCCATGAAGATGCACATTGCAACTGGTGACACAGATTGCCTGTGGCAGTGCCTTCCTTTAGTTCCCACTTGTTTCAGCAAATAAGTATGATAATATAAAAATCAGAGCTGGAATGTGAGCACTCCAAGCCTCTGTAAGCTATTTTATGTTTGGGTCACCACAGTATTTTAAATATTCTAAAAGGTGGATTGTTGTGAAAGGTGTGAGAGGGGTTGAATAATCTAGTAGGACCAAGGTCTCTTATGTCTTCTATCTGCTTTTCTAATATTAAATATACAAAAGATATGGGGAGAAAGAGTAGGCAGGTGGGAAGAGAAGAGGAGAAGATGGTAAAGACAGAGAGAACCCCAAATGAAGGAAGAAGTCAGTAAAAAAAAGAAGGAAGGAAAGGATATAAAATAATTTCTTTAAAAATTCTTTAAGGACACCCTCTGAGCTGTTTACTGGTCAAACACAAATTAAGCAACAAAAGTAAAAATTGAAAACCCTACCCAATAACCCACCTCCTGACAAAAACCTGTCCATCAGTTCCTTTTCAGTGGGACAGTTTCTCCAACTACCACAAGCTTGTTTAACATTTTGTTCCTCTCTCCTGTGTACACTTGATTGGCCTTTCCACTTAAGCCCACTCCAGTTTTGCCAAATATAACAAATACAGTTTCCCTATTTACCAGTTCTTGGGACATCAGGGAATGCTGAGTTTCCTGGGAGCAAAGCAGCTGATGGCACAGGCTGCTCTTTCCATGGCTGGAGCTGAAGAGGCCAAACCACACCATGCTCAGCATCCCCCTTCCCAGATTCAAATGTGCTGGGCACTCCTTAGAAGGAGCTGCTGCCCAAGATTTACCTGTCAAATCTTACAGCAGGATGAGGTAACACAGA
Source organism: Manacus vitellinus (assembly GCF_001715985.3). Taxonomy (NCBI): domain Eukaryota; kingdom Metazoa; phylum Chordata; class Aves; order Passeriformes; family Pipridae; genus Manacus; species Manacus vitellinus. The sequence continues at coordinate 5,429,289 of NW_021939960.1, read as the reverse complement.
GCAGCACAGGAATGGAAAACATTATCCTGCAGACCCTGCCATGTTCCCCAAGCGTAATTTGATGGGATTTCCCCGGGACTGCATAACCAGTTCTGCACTCTGGGCTGATCCACAGTAAGAGCAGAACAAACCCTGCATTAACAGAAGTGACAATGCAATCTCTTGTTTTTAAATCAGATGTCAAGAGGAAACTTCGTCATGACAATGCAAAGAGACAGTGATGGACAGCCAGGTATTTATTGATTTTCACTACGAAAATTTTGTACTTTGTGTCCCAAAAGGTGTCTCAGTTACCCTGGAAAGGTATATTTATTTTTTGGGAAGCCCAGCTCTGCATGACCTGACCTTCCCTGTCCCTAACTGGATCTTTCAATATAAAGAAATGTTATACCCATTTTACAACTTCAGCAAGGTGAGAAGTAACATGTTATGATTTACTGTCTCCTTTAGCAGTGAGGCATAACACAAGTGCCATCCATCTCTGGCACACAGACTGTAATATTTGCCCCAGCATGGATATGAATTCATGACCTTCTCTATACATTAAATATTAGGAGTTCTTGAGTGCTACTGCACTTTGTCAAAATAAAATCATCTCCCCATAGGAAAGGGACATTGTAAATTAATGTGAAAATAAAATCGCTCAACAACTTTCACAAACTGGAACATGGTAACCAAAAAACTGTTTCTTATGAAGACAGAAAGACAAAATAATAGCCTCATTGCATTCAAAGCACTAATGTAATCAAACAATAACTGCTGCTATTAAAGTGACTTGTTAGGTGTTCTTCCAAAGCTTATCAGAAAACCTGTGACAGGTTTTGTTGAGACTTTATTTAACACCTTAGTCACTCACTCTGTCATGATTTGCTTCTTACTTGTTACTGTAGGTGTTCCAACCTCTTGCACTTTGATGTTTCACAAACTTTGCCAGCAATATATTGGATTTGTCAACCAATTCTAAACTTGTCAAGTTTCTGACTCTTAACTTAAACCTGCTTTTCTTCCCTCCACAGCAAAAACTAAGGAAACAATAAAAAACCCAACAAGCCCAAACTCAAACCCACCTCTGAAATGCAGCCAGTGGATTCTGGGCAGCCTGGGGTGAACACTCAGCACTGCCTGCCAGCTCTCCCTTTGGAAATCCTGGACACAGCTGGGTTGCTCACACTCAGCAACAGGCACCAAGCCAGAGCAGTACATAGGTGTTGATCTCTCCCTCTCATTTCTCCTGCTTCAATTCAATTAGAAAGGAGTTTTGCCTTTTTTTCCCAACCAGCTCTGATTGGGAAGTGCAAATGTCCCTCCTCAGTGCCTCTATCACCAGTCCAAGGAGTGAATAAAGGCCCTGCTGTTCTGCAGTGCCCAATCCTGGCTTCACCCACCATCAGCACTCAGACACCTGCAGGAGGGCTGTGCCTCTGGAAGGACCTGCTCATCCAGGTGTGGCACAGTTCTGAACAATTTAGCAGCTGTTCAGCCCTCCTGAAAATTCAAGCCCTTCTTTGATGCCTGAGCAGAAATGTAAGATCTGTCTCTGATATATGCATCTTCTCTGTCTTCCCTTACAATGTATTGGAGTATTTTAAACAAAGCATCTCCCATACCAGTTCCTACTCATCAGCAGTGAGCAGTTCCTGGAAATAATCTGGTTTAATTTGAAAGGCCAAAAATGTCCTAGAATGCACTAAAATCATGTTACACTTGGCACTTTCTGAGTGCCACAAACTGATCCATATCTTGGGAACAACAAGGTGAACTGAAATATTCCACAGATCACATCCTGCATTTCAAATGTAATGAAGAAAGAACAAAGTAGAAGAGTAATTTGTCATTTATTCTCAGGTGGAGGGCACTTGGTCCAGGACTGGGGAGGAATCCCCTGGCATGCAGACAACATGGGTTTTCTATTGAAATACTATTCCACAAATGCCTTTGCATTAAGCAGAGTAATTAGTGCATTGGGAGCCCCAGCACAGGAACTTCTGTACAGTGGGACAAGTGCCTCTATTAGTGTATCATATCTACTGAAATCCAGTTGCATCTCAGGCTGGTGCCAGCAGCTCTACTCAGAGACCTTTCTCCTGAGGACCCTTTTCCATTCCTTTCTTCTTGTCCAACAAAGATATTACTTCTTGGGTACTAATTATACATCACTGAAATCTAAATTATCTTCTTTTTCTGCAAATGGCAGAGAAAACTGAACTCTGCACCCCACAGTCCTAGGAGGTAATTTCCAGACAATATTGCGCATTTTCTCTGCAGCTTTTTTGTTTTTTGTTTTTTTTTCAGGTGCTTCAATACTGAAGTGGTGCAACACTGTGTAAATTACAGTTTGCAAATTAACAATGGGAATTTGCACAGTGATTTAGAGGACAAAGAGTGTCCTGTGGAGAGAAGAGAGATGGAACAGGCTGAAGGCCACCTGAGGATGTGGTAACTGGAGAGGGCAAATCGTAGGCTGCAGTTATCAATTTGGTGTTCTAAGTCACAAAAAGGTTAAATATCACTGATGTAAGGTGGTGTAAAATCTGCCCAATAAATGGAGCTCGAGGCAAAATATATCTCTTGTTTTGTTCATGTCCTTCAAATATAGTTTATAAATAAAAGGGAACATGTCAACAATTTATGCCCCTGTATGGAACCAGAAACTCAAAACAAATCCAAGACTCTGGTTTGTGCCACTCCTTTAAACAACAGCACATGCAAGGAAAGGCAATGACTCTTGTTTATGAAGATTTATGTGACAAGAGAACCAAAGAGAGAAGGCAGAAGGAAGCACCACATACAGCTTAGGAGAACTGGCAGGATGAGAAAAACTTAATGAGCAATTTGGGGCCAATTAATGACTGGAAACAGCCAGGAGTGATAAGCAAAAGAACTTTCCAGTGGGGATCACAAATGCTGCGAAAAAAGAAAAAGAAAAAAGACTGCATCAAGATAATCTGCATTCATCTGTTTCTCTTGCAAAATGAAATAATCTGCAGCATCTGAAACTAGATTAATCCTTTAGGTAAAACAAAGAGCAGTGACTCAGCACACCTCCACTTTTATATATGACCTCTGGGCCAGACCAAAATAGGTATTTATGGCATGAATTATGTATAGATATACACACATACATATGCATACATACATGTGTACAGGACCATGATTTATTCATTATTCTGAGACATTCTGGATAAAACAAGTGCAAACCAGTACTGGAGGATGTGCATTTACACTGACAGAGTCAAAACTGATGCACATTATTTATGAAGCCTGTTCTGTCGAAGTGTGTTGGTTTTGATGATCCTTTTGGAGGCTGTGCCACCCTTATCTGTCAAGTAAGACACACACCTATCTAAGGCTTCTCTGAGGGAGAAAAAAGTGCTCCCCAAAAATGCACACCTTATTATAAATAAACACCAAGGCACGGTCAGATGAAAGCACAAGCCTGGATATATGTGTGTTTTTAATTGGCACCAGACACAAAATGTACCCAGCATGTGTCCCACAGCCACAGAGAATATTGGCAGTTTCTAAATCAAGGTTTGTATTTTCATTTTTGTTGGCAATGAAGAAGGCAGAGAAATAACTGTCAGAAAGCTGGAAGGCAGCAAAAAGAAAAGTAAAGATATTCTTCTTGTTTGTCAGAAAATAAGAAGTTCAGATGCATCTTGTCATTGAAACAGTTTTGTTCCTAATGCTTCATTTTTCCTCCTTGTAGTTGAAAACTATTATAGAAACTAATAGAGGTGGGCAGCAATCTGATTTTCTGTTGTATGTGTCATTCTGAGATTTTGACAGGCTTTAGGTTTTTATAATTAAACAAAACAAAACCAGAAAAGAAGTTTATTTGGAATGAGAATCTGATTTGTGGGTAGTTGAAATGTGTCATTTGGGTTCCAGAGATTTACATTTTCTAAACAAGATAATCCACTTTCAGTTTTTCACAAAGAGACCGATCAGAGCTTGTTTTTCTGTGAAACGTGTTATTTTGATTAATGAGAAAAAATGGAAAAACATTTCACTGAAATATTTTTGTTGTGTAGAATTTAAATTTTATGTCATGCAGGGACTCTGGCTCAGAGCACTGATATATAGCACTACAAAAATGAAGGAAGCTCCATGACAGCATTAAGTTAATTCTGGATTTACTCCCAAACCCCTCACAGCAATATTTACTTCTACATTTTTAATAAGAAAAAATGTGCACAAGGTACAAAATATCCTCAGAATCACTAATAAGAAAGAAGAACAAACAGAGAAGAGGACTGCAAAATATTGCAGAAAGGGAAGGACCTACATGTGAACCAACATTTTGCGTGGAGTTTAATGAAGCAAACACTGGAGGTTTTAAGAGATGACAGTAAACATCCATTTCCTTTATTTGTACTATTACAGTTTCTAAAGAATGTAACTGGAGATTTTCTCTGGACTGAGAAAATGTGTGGCTGTTACAGCAGGAAAGGTAGTTATTTTTTCCCTTCGAATTTGCAGGTATTCTTAAAAAATAAGTAAGTCCTCAAATGTAATTCTTTTGTATCAATGACAGTCTTTCCCAAGCCTCCCAGAGAGAGCATTCTTGGGGAGAGGGTTGTGCATGAAAATCCAAATATTGTCTGTTTTCAGTCAAAATAGTTAATTTTATAGCAAAATTTTGCCTCCAAATTGCACTGGCTCAGATCAGAGCAATCCCAATAAACTGGGAAAGCCCCAAATCTCTTCTCCCTCTCAAATCCATAACTACAGTTGATACCAAATGCTGTGCTTAACTTTTTGACTCTACGAGTTAATCTTGAATCTCCATCGGCTTAAAACCACTCAGCATCAACTTTTACAACGCTGGCTTTCTAGGCAAAAATTCAAACCTCTGAAACATCAGATCTGATCTGTTCCTCCAGGTTCACAAGGACAGAATTCCAAGTGCATGATGGAGACACACAACATGAGTCAGGACCAGGAATGGATTAAAGGAGCCCAAGTCCTCAGTCCATTATTGCCACCAGCCAAAGATGGACAATGATTTGTGGATCATCCAGACTCTCCACAGAAAACTGGGAGAGCTCTGGCAGCAGTCAGGGCACAGAAGTTCCCTGGTGCTGAGATGACATCTTTGATCTGGGGTTGAAAATAAATGCTATGTGAGGGTTGGGAACTACACAAGAGATGAGGCCCTTAATCACCTGTTGTATCAAAAGCCATTTGTGAACAAACACACACACATAAATCACCTCTCTTTGGTTGGTAATGTCCTGGTTTAAGTCCATTCAGTCAGAGGGACAAGCCTTTTTTCTAGTGATTGGTGTTGCAGGAGTGTTGTAAGTGAAGCCAGATCCTCTTTTCTTCTTGCAGACTTTGAGCTCAGTAGGTCATTTTGTGCCACAGCTGATAAATTAGATTCTGCATAAATTGTATTCAATTTCATAAATATGATTTGATAAATGTAAAGAAAATGAAGATTCATTTTTAAATAAACTGAAAATGAAGATTAGTGAGTGTGGAAGCATTCAGGATTGCTTCATATTTGAAAGCTAGGATTGTCCAGAAGTGCTAAAAAACCGTAGTGTAAAGATCTCACCTAATTTTACAGTCAGAGATGTGCTCACACCTCATGGCACACAGGTTCCTGCAGTGGGCAGATTCAGTGACTGGTGGGTCAGATCTCTTCTCCTCTCCCTTAAAATACCTCTTTTCACCAAAAGAAAATTTTATTAATGGGATTCAATTACAAAAAAAACTTAATATGCCTATTGGGAGCAAACATGGCCTTCATTTTAGAGGGACTAAAATCAGCTGAGACTGTATCTGATGAAACTGGAGGAGCTGAGCAAGTATATCAGTGGTTTACATGGCTAATGAAAAGAAAACTTATCATCTAGTGCCAGCTGTGAACAAAACCAAGCAATTATCACCTCTGGATTTAATAAAGAGAAAAAGAAAAGCAGAAAACATAATTGTGGATCTGTCCTTCCTGCCATTTCAACAACAACAACAACCCCCTGAAGTAGTTACCACCTATTCAGGAAACACTTTTATCCTTCAGACTGCAGTATTTGCAATAGTATTTTTAAGTTTAAGCATGAGCATAATGTTAAATTTCAGAAAGAGTAAATAGCACTTTCCAGTGGCATCCTCTCTATTTATAGCATTTTCCAGAGAATTTCCTTTCAAGGAGGAAGCCAGAAATATTTACAAAAATTTCACCACATGAGAAAAAATGTTGGGGAGCAAGCGTAAAAGATGAAGAAGATGAATGTGAATATCTTTATAAAATATACCAAAGCTGTTAATCTTCTTATGGACAAAAGTACTTGCAATAACTAGAGGGAAAAACTGCCTAAAAAACTAAGAGTTTGCTGGGAACAAGGGGTTGATTTGTGTTTGCTAACTTAGACTAATGAAAGCAACTGCCAGTCATGCTTGTTCCTAAGAAAATGGCTTTTAAAGGCTAAAAGAGAGCTAAAATGTTGAAAGGCAATTCAGTGCTCGGTGCTATAGGTATGAGAATATACTGCATACATCAAGAAAAGCATATAAAATGTGCCCAAACCATCCCAGTTGTAGTTAACAAAATGTCATGGAGTCAATGCTGTCCCCTCACCCCCCCATGAGCACAGGGAGGGTCAGGATCTGCTCTCCTGCCCTCCCATCTCAGTCAATCATATCCCTGGGTGCAGCTCCCAGGGCTGGGTTTCCATCACAGGTGCTGCAGAAGGAACAGAGGCAGTGACATTATTGGCCATGAACTGTGGCCATCCATTCCTGGAACTGCTGCTGTCATGTGACAGTGCTGCAAATGCTCTTCCAGGGAATGGCTGAGCAAATAAAAACAGCCAATAGGTGGAAAATTAGAATGGGACCACAGAGGATTTGCTGGAAATCTCTCATACAGCAGCAGGCAGTGAAGGCAACTCTTAACTCTAAGACAGGTTGCCTTGCTTCCTGCATTAGCTTTGGGACATTTAACAAGCACTGAAGAGTTATATTTATATTTTATTTGTTTAAACAAAGACTTTTTTTTTTTTGTAAATGGATTATTTAGGCCAGTTATTATCGTTATACTCTGGTATATATATATTATATCTGGCTTTACTGGAAGACCTTTTTAATTCAGCAGAACTGCTTGGGCTGTGCTGTGTGGCACTAAAGATATTTGTCTCATTCCAAAGTGAGACAAATTTTTGATCAAATGTCCCATTTCCCCCAACTACCCCATCCTCATCCAGTCTGTCAGGAGCAGTCTAAGCACTCAGTTATTATAAAAAAACCAATCTACATTTAAACCAGGAACCCTTCATGCGGTCTCAAAAAATTAGATTGGATGTTTTTATAGATGTTTTTCGTGGAGTGTAGCAAACACCACAGCATTTTATTTATCTTCTTGCTCCTAAGTTGCATTTTCCTCCCAGAGTTGTCAATAAAGGACTCACTTGTCATTCTTTGAACCTTATCCAAGCCCCTAATTGACCTCACTGGGTTACCCAGTCCCACAGCATTGTGGACTCCCTTCATCCTTTACCAGGATATATAAATGTTGTTCCCAATCCCATTAGAATAAACAGAGGAAAAATCCTATAAAAAAGAAAAAGAAAAGGTCCATAATAGTTACCTTCAAGTGAGGGAAGCATCAGCTCAAAAAGGAATTGGTAGGAGGATGTGTGGAAAGAAGAAAAGAATTTACTTATTTTTGGATTGTGCATGATGCAGAAAAAAGCCCAAGGGACTAAACTGTTGAGTTGATTCTCTTCCTGCAAGTGGAGGAGCTGAGAGAGCAGGGGAGGTTCCTGATGGCCCAGGACTGAGGCAGGAGTGATTCCACATCCCTCGGAATGTACAACACAGCCCATGGCAGTGGCAGTCCAGGCTGCCACCAAACAGCATCAGTTCTGTAGATTTCTTTGGAAAATAAGTGAGGAATAAAGATAGAAAAACCTGGAAAACTTTTAGAACACAGATTTCAAGTCAGCTGTAAGAAAAGCATGTTCAATAAGAGCAGCCTGTACCTGTGCACCCCAGGTCAGCCCATGCTGAGTTGGAGGCTGTTGGAGTAAAGGCCACATGAAATAAGTTCATATTTTAGTGTACTGATACTCCTCAACACTGGTTTTATACCAGATAAGCAAAACTGCCCGGTTCTAGTCACTGAAGAATTAGGCCCTGTGGGTTCCAACTACAGACAGGACTGGGACAACCTCCTCATCTAAGCCCAAAAAATAAACCCTAGCAGGTAACAAAGCCAGAAGGAGAGTGCAATGTAAAGCTGAATTTCATTTCATAGCAACATATTTTCATGCTGCATAACATTTTATGAATTCCACTTGCTATTGCACTATTGAAAGGGTTTTTTCTCCCCTTTCTTTCTTTCCTGATGCCACTGATAACTGCGTTCGGCGTTTTTTTATCCCAGCATGATAATTTCACAGTAATCTTTCATAAATCTCAGTGTGTTCTCAGAAAGTAAATGATGGCATAATTTATCACTATTCAAAATGCATTTTGTGCCATGACAGTATAATTAGACATTCTTTTCAGGAGACATATTAAGTATATACCAATGTATTAAAGCTCCTGTGCTGCAGATCCATTTAGTTGATTTATTCCTTGTCTCTCTGGCTACCTTGCCTTATCATGATACCCACACAATCGGGTGTTCTCATTGAAAGGGAAGAAAAAAAGAAGCTCAGGCAAGGAAGCAACACATTGTAAGAGACAGTATCCGTAGGTTAACTAATTCAAGTGGGAACAGGATGCAATTTGGCTGCACTTTTGTACCAATTCAGAACGCATTAATTATGCAGTGATCAAAATAATTTCACATGCATAATGCTGACCTCATTCACTAGAGGGCAACAAAACCCCAGTTTAAAAAGCCTCCACCTTCTACTTCCAATGACAGAGCACTTTTAATCAGATGCGGTGTGGATTTCATAATGAACACCCTATTAATTTTACATAAGTGCAAAGTTACTTCTGAAAAGCCAGTTAGGCTGCTGAATACACATGATGGAGCCTCCCAACAGGTGCCAGGAAGGTGTTCCTGGAGTCACAGCCCCCAGCAGCAGATGGGGGGGTGTGTTCATTTCTGTGAGCATCGTTGTTTGACCCAGGTTACCCCCCTGAGCTCCATCCCCAACCCCCCCTTGAACGCTGTAGTGCTTTTGTAGATCAAAGCGTGTGGGTTTATCTGGAGATCATAAAGATACCGATGCTCAAGCTACTTAAACTGTGGTAATGAAAACCTCTCATCCATCTGACTGGGCTTTGCTTTTGATCAGTGTGGTTTGGGGACCGTTTCCTGCCCGGCTCTGCCCCTCAGCTGCCTCTTCTGACATTACCTTCTCATTCCACAGAGAATGCATATTTTCATGCTTAACTGGAATGCAATAGAAACCCTTTGGTTGTATTTTTTAAGGATGTTTGTAAGGAAGCCTGAAAGGCTTGATACCATCTCTGCCAACAGTCTAACAACTAATTAGTTTACTATGGGCCACCACGTTAGCTCTGCTAATTTAATTTTGAAAAGTTCACTCTGCATAATAAAATCTGGTTGCTGGATCTTCTCCTCGAGTTGTAAATAAGAAATAGCTATTACTGTTATGGTCTATTGAGAAAGGGCTTCATACACTGTGAAAAAATGATTACACAGACACAGACCCAACCAATTGAAAAATAATTATGTGAATTTGTCTTTTGTCCTTAGATGCAAATAATGGCTAATGCAAATAAACTGCCAGAGAAGTATTTTATGTGCCTTTTATAGCAAGAATAAAAATACAGTTAACCCATTTTTGATGAATAGCTGACTATTTTTTTCCCAGTAGTTTTATTACAGAAGATGATTATTTAGGACCAGATGCAAACACCCATCTCTTAAAGCACTTGCTCCCAGAAACACATCCTTACCCTCTCCTTTAAAGGGGTTCAGCCCAAGAGGTGACCAGATGTATAGAAATGAATTCTAATGTTTCAGAGGAAGTGCAAAGATTAGGAAGGAGGGGGTGGGCTCAGGAGGGGAGAGATGTACAAATACATTTTCCTATTACACACTTGACAGCCCCTTGGGAAAACAAGTCTCAGAAATGTGCAACCTTGAAATGTGTGCATGCTGCAAGGGATATTTTCAATGTGAACCCTGTGTTCTGATTTTCGAAGTCCTTAATCATTTGGCTCTGCTTCGAAAGAGGGATATGCTGAAGCTCCTAAAACAAACAGAAAGGGTTGATTTGGTTCCCTTCTCCTTGTAGGGAAGGCAGAGTGTGCTGTCCCTGCTACACCATCTTGGCAGGGCACTGCAGCCTCCACACTTCATGCCTAGTTAGCAATATTCTCCTCTCCAAACAGTGCAGTCCCCCTTCCCACCAAAGTATTTAACAATTTCCTTTGAAATGCAACTCATTATACAAAAGCAGAACTAAATAAAAAATACTCCAGAGAGAGAACAGATTGCTAGATATAGATTAGATGTGCAGCCTAATCCTTCACAAGCATTAAATATTTAACATAATCACACCACAGGTGACAGGAAGATGTCTGCATTGTTTAATTAGACTTAATTAAACATAAGGAAAATCTAATGCTAATTCAGGTCTAGCTTTTAAATTGATTACAAAACTCCTTTTTTAAAGTACTTTTGTACCCAGAAAAATGCAGTCTTTCGTTCATTAGCTGGGGAATCCTTGCCATGCAATGCTCAAAAGCCATGAAGAGACGATCTGTTGTGCTCAGAAGCCCATGGACGAGTCGAACTTTTCTCTACTGGGTTAAGGACAAAGCCAGAGGACTTGGTACTTCCAGCAGGCTGTAAAGCTGAGCTCTTTTGGCCATATTTTGTATAAGCCATTACACTCGGGACATCATTTTTTTCTATTACCTCTTTTATGGTCTTATTGTTTACAAGAAAATAGATAGAGCATTTAATTATGAGATGGACTTAATGTTCTATAACAACTCCTCTACACAATACATTGCCTCTGGAACTCTGCTCACAACTCACATTAATGCAACAAATGAAAAAAAAACAGAAAAGAACAGTGTAACAGAGAAGATGTGTTGCAAGAGGAGGGTGATAGCCAATGCCATGAATCATTCCCTGACAATATTCCCACATCTCCCAGTTAAAGTCATGGTTCAGAACTTTATTTAAGCACAGGCAAATACAACATGTATTGTCAAAGAACAGTTTATGGAGAAATTTGTGACTTGCTGTTTTATTCCCAGTTGTCATATTTAGTGACATTAAGTGGAATAGCCTGATAAGGGCCCACCCTAAAAGGAGCACCCTCATGACTGGATTAGAACTTCAAATATTACTTTCTCTACAAACTAAAAGCTAGAAAGGATTAAAGAAATCAAGCCAGAACCTTCCTAGAAATGAATTAATCAATTCAGTGAGCCCCAGCTCTGCTGGGCAGCCATGACCAAAGTCAGTTCCAGAGATTACCAGAATCATCTCTGCATGTTGCTGTTGTGATATTATATATCATTGTGGTACCTTAGATGGAAGAATTTATTGGTGCAATATTACAACAAGAATTCTCCAGCTCTAAGTTGTTATTAACAGTTCATTTGTTCACCTGATGCCATGGCTCCTTTCCTCCTCCTCTGGTTTCTGGGTGACTGCAACTAATTTTTTTGTGAGGGACCTGGAGCTGCTGTCACCTGTACATCTCCTTAGGATGTGCTCATCTCACATGTAGGAACATGCAATAGGCTTTTGATCTGGATTTGTGGGACAGAACTTTTTTCAGTCTCTTTTTTCTTTAAAAAAATTAGATCCACATTGAATTACTGCTATAAGTTTGGAATATATAGAACATCTCTCTCATGAGTTAGCAGAACACCCATAAAAGTGTTACAACAATAAATACCACGATGCAGGTATTTAACACACAAACTCCTGATCACACACAGACTATTTTTTGCTGTTCTCTGGCAGAAAGAGGTTGAGGCTTTTTGCTTTTTGCTCAGCTAACCTTTGTCATGTGGTGAGTACACACTACTATCTTTCTGAGTCCTGAGTACATCCAGTTGTGTGACATGTTTCTGTCTGCTTTGTTTGATAACGCAGCTGATGAAAGCAATAACCATATTCATGGTGCAGTATCTTATTCACTATTGTCCCAGTCAAATTAGGGTTTATCTACAGAGAATAATTGGGTAGGCTCTGGATATTGCCACACTTACAACAGAGAACAGATAATAAGCTTACAGGAAATACATTTTAAATGATGGGCAGAAATCAAGGGCAATTTCTATTTTAGGCACTTTTGTTCCAGGAACAAGAAAAAAATAATGGAAACAGAATTCTACAAACAAAGAGAAAAATAAAGAATGTCAATCAAAGGAAAAAGAATCAGAGGGAAGTATTGTTACAGGAGGGCACTAATGAAAAGATTGAAAATGAGTGAGCAGCACAATCTTACCTATATGAAGTATATGGGTATTTTAATTCTAGACAGAGGAAACAAAATGTTTTGAGTTGAGAACTTTTTACTCACAGTAACTGGGAGAGAGTTGGGAGCATTAGCACCCAGCAGAGGGTATTCAGCAGCTGAAGGGAGGGGATGAGACCCTGGGGGTGATTCATTCCCAGTTACACAAACTCAGCTCAAGGTTGATGTAGTATGTATATATTTTAGGGCTCTCCTCTATAGAAGGTACATTGATAAAGTAGAGACACTCCTGAAGAGAGCAATAGAAATGATGAAGTGGACACAGTGCTTGTCCTGGATGAAATGGATCTGTGCCGTATGGCAAAGCAGTGACAAACAGGGCACAGGCGGGTTACTGGGGTATAAATAACTGAAGGTTAGTGACTGATACTCCAGTGAGAGATTACTGCATTTTCAGGAGTGAAATCCAAATTCCAGGAGCCTGTGATTCAGTAGTAGCAGTCTCTAAGGGTGCTAAGAACATCCCACAAAAATCTCCTGAGTAAGATAATCCATAAATATATCACTGGCATTGCTTCCCGTGTGTCCTCCCCTCTGGAGAGAGAAGAGAGACACTGACGTTCACCAGGAGGAATCCCTGGCTAATCCTCTCCTCCCCACACCTCACCACAAGGGGAAATTTGTACAGGAGGCAGCAGGGGAGGGACCTGCCCATCCCTCCCAGCCCATGGAGGTGCATTCACAGCTCTGGCTCTACCACCACATGCTAAAATGCCAAGTGCTGTCCACAGGTGAATGCAGGCAGCAACGTTCCTTCAGCAGGCCAGAAATCACTTGGGCTTGCTTTTAAGACAGAAAAAAGTAAAATGTACATAACAGGAAAACAACATCATGCAAATTCCCTGTGATGGGTCCAACCCCAGCAGAGAGTGAGGGGTAGAAAGGCCTGAGCAGCAGCACTGCAGAGACCTCCCCCATGCCCTGAGCAGTGCTGACAATTGGGATGCCTGTCCTCATTCATGGCTGAAGTCCCAAATATCTCTGACAATGTCCTGTTAGATAAGCTCTTATTACAAAAGGTACATAATCAACACCTTAATACAATGATTCAGCTTTCTGTTTTTCAGAATATGCCACAATGTCTGGGGGTTTTTACCATGTTTCCAGCATGAAGACATCAGTGCAGAGCAAACTACAGGTAACAGTAACTGCTCTTACACATCCTTTCATAGGTTGGTTTCCACTGGTGTGTGGGTTTCAGCTCTACCACAGCCCTTCCCTGGAGGGCATCTGGAATCCTCAGCTTTGTACCAGAGTTTCAATTGGGGAATATTAATGTTTAAACTATAATGGGTCTGATTTAATCTGATTTCATTAACATTTTATTAACAACTGTGTCTAGGCAGTAATTTTAATCATTTAACTGTATTTTAGGGGTGGGGTGAGAGGGTTTGAGCAATCCAGGGGAAATGACAATTCAAAGTCAATGCAGTTTTTTCAAGCACAACTCACACACAACTGAAGGCAGTTGGCCCTTACCAGGACATGGCATGGGCTGTATAAATGTCTTCTGTACATTCCTGCCCATTGCAAACCCCATGAAAAAAATGACTCACGCTGGGTCTGTGCTAAGCCCCACCAACATATAATCAACTATCACATTTGTCATAAAACCCCGTAGTGCTTCAGACTTCTGAGTTGTCAAAAAAGACATTTTTGAGGTAGAAGTCTCAATGCAGTAACATTTACCACAGAACCCTTATACACGAGAAAAGATACTTTGGCTGTTGATGAACTTCAAACTGCTGAACTTTGTGTTGGCAGCAAGACCAGATACAGATCCCTGTTCTTCTAATTACTAAATCACAGACATCCAAACACTTGAAAAAGCCCCCCTTAGGTTTTGGCTGTGCTTCGGAGACAGCTGTGATGCTCCGATGCCTCCCGGTAGAAGGCAGCGATGTGCAAACACACCAGACACTCCAGAGCACAGAAGCTGCTTCTTGCTGGCATCAGACACTGCCTTCAGCAGCTGCTTTTCAAACCACAACTCTGTGATGCACGGGCCTGAGTGGAAGAGGAGAAAGTGAGCAACGTTTCTCTTTGGGTGCAATCCAGCTCCTCACTGGGTGTGCAATTTGCAATTGAGCGACAGAATTTCTCAACGTCGTTGTTGCAAATAAAATCCAATATAAAATCCTCTAAGACACAACACACTTCTGAAGCTCCTAAGATTTCAGCATTGCACAGAGCAATCATTTCTGGATCACAGAGGGAAAAAATTGTGTGTATTATACAGCACATATTATACATCTGATTCTGACATTTTTAAAGACTAAAGGACTTGAGAAACAACTGTCCCCTCCTCCTTAAAGATAGAAACAAACAACCAGAACTCAAACATAAAATTAAATACAGTTTATCTCCTCCACGGCATCTCTGTTGTATACACCAGATTGGAAGAAGTTTACAATAATAACTTTCCCTCTCTGATATGATACTTATTTCAAGCACTTGAAAGCAGAAAATAGCTCAGAACATTCTCGCTCTAAGCCTGAGTCCTCATTTCTCTCTAAATTCCAGCCTTAGTCATAATTCTTATCCTGGTTTATTCAAGAGTGAGCACTCCATCTCCCACATAAATTCTTCTGGATTTCCAAGAAGCATAGATGGCAGCTGAATGTGACTGTAATAAGTAAACCCTGTGTTCAGTGAGAGGGTTCTGATACCACAGTGACTTAGTTTAAGCCTGAAATTGAGGAGCAATATGGTAAACTTACAAAATACAGCCTTCTCTGAAGCCTTCAATTTAAGTGTTTGTTCAGGTAAACCTAATCAAATCGGTGCTTTGAGCTTTGTACTCTCAAGAACAAATTTTTCCAGTTGTCCCATTGCTCATAAATCACAACAGAAATCCAAAGAGCCAAGTGCTCCTTCCAGACACTTCAGTGCTCAACTCTGCTCAGCAAATCACCTGATTTTGACACTCTCAGATTTGCAAACATTCAGAGGACTCTGAGTTGAGGGATTCTGACCTGCACCCACCCAGTGAGGCAAGGGATGTTGTTACTGCTGCATCATTCTTGAGTCTAATACAGCTTTGCTGCTCCACACACCTTTTAACAAGCACCACCACATATTAGTGGGATGTTGGCAACACTGTACACTGTCAAATTAACACTGTTAAACACAAGGTCTTTGTTTACACTGTGAAAATAAGCTGTTGTTGAACAAATGAGTAGGTAAACATTTAGAAAGCTGGAGAAAAGGCTGTGTAGTTAAACCTGGGGTGAGGGCACTGCATTCCTTTCTCCTTTAAGAAAAAGTGGCACAAAATTATTCCAATGCAGTCACTTGAAGCAGAGTGACTTTTCAGGGTTAGTTTTCTTCATGGGACTAAGTGAACTTGAGCAAAGTGCCAGAAGGAGCATTGCTTTCTGAAAATATTGAACTTGAAAGCAAAGATGCTCTTTGTACAAATAATGGGCTCATGGAACAGACATCCAGATAACACATTTACATGAAAACTGGGCTGAATATAGCACAGCAAAAGAAGAGACAGCACATCACCCTTAGAAGGAAGGTTTGGCTCCTTAACATCTCTACCCTCCTTCCCATGAAATCCTCAACAATGGTTCCCTGTGACACCTCCAAGGAAGGAAAGCCTCACCTCACATCCCTGACAGGTATTAAACCCTCCAAAGCAACGTGACACAAAGGGACTGTGTGGCTCCACCATGAGTGTGGTGACTCAGGGAGACATAAAAGCAAGCAGGGTGGTGGGAAGCTTGGAGCAGTCCCATTTTTCATCACATTTTTGTGAACACCCTGGGTCATTCTCAAAGCAGTGGTTTTGACTGGGCCTTATTCAAAGCAATTTTCTGTTGTGACCTCCTTTAGGTCAATGGGACATAAAGGAGCAGAGTAAAGCAAAAAATGTAGGAGGTGTATTTTTAGCAGGCTGAACTCGGACCTCCTTTAGCCAACACAATTTTGGAATTGAAGATCATCAACACAGACAGTCCATGGAGGATATTATTTTAAGAAATGAAAAGAATCCTGTACTGCTTGTCACGACCTGAGCTTACTGTGCTGATAAAATTTATCCTGCCACAAAATGCATCTGGAATTAGAAGTAATTATAAAACAGGCGAAACCCCAGAAATATATGTACTTTATACAAAGCTTCATGGATGAATTGCAAGACACGCCCTTCACCCCTTCCATACCACTAAGACTGAATTAGATTTAGTACAAGTCTTATTCCTGACCTGGAATTTCTTCTGCTGTTGGCTGAACTGCTTGGACAAACATCCCATCAGTTTTGACAAGCAGATGCTGACACTGCTGTGCTTGCTGCCATGAAGCACTTTAGCCTTGTGGGTACTCTCATCCACTATTTCTCAAGAATGTGGCATTAAAAGTCCACATACATGAAGGTATTTTGCTCTGTACAGATCAAATACAGAAAAAAAGAACATCAACTGCTTGCATTGACTAAATCAGTCACCTGGGCTCTACCAGAGCAGAGACTTTGTCGCTGCCAGCAGAGGAATGAATGTGGCCACTGGAGTTCCCTGGTCAGCAGAGAAGACAAGCTACTGATACCCAGCAACACAAAAGTCATCAAATACATTGTTCCTCTTGCCCACCTTCAATAATAATCCTCTTTTACAATGGACTCCACTGGCAAGAAGAAAACATTGAGATGCTCCTGCAACTCCAGTCACCTGCCTGTTGAAGGACATTGTCCCAGCTGATGAGGAGTTGGCCAATCCTTAAGGAAACGACTTCCTAGGCACAGGTGAATTTTGGGAATCCAAAGGTTTGGACTACGACATCCAATTTATTTATAGACAATAACTGACTGATATTTGTGTGTGCAGAATACCATTAATATAAATCAGCTCATAATATTTTGGTAGCGATATCAGTCTAATTTGAATTTTATATTGCGCAGTAGTATTGAATGCTAGACTTGATTTTTTTTTAAGTAATTAATGAGCTAAGCTACCTGAGAGAAAAACAAAATGATGATTATAATTAGAAGTGTTCCATGGCTGCTACCAACTGTTTAGATGTACTTACAGGTAGCATTTCTAATTAAAACCCTCTTGATGCTCAGACATCTCTCTGTTCATTCGTTATTAAAAGAGTGGGATTTTTTTTTTTTACATTAAGGAATCCCTTAATAGAAAAATAATAGAAAAAGTTACATGTAATTACATTTCTCTGTGCTCTTTGTGGTGAGCAGTTCCTATGAGAAAATGAGCTGCAGGTGTGTAAGAGTAAGAAGTGCCGGCACTGATTTCACTTGTTTGGAGTATTCCACCTGGAAAGAACTTGGAATTCAGGCTGGCATTTTCAGAGGAGCCCAAAGGGATTATGAGGGCTTCAGGGTGCCCACCTCCCTGGGACTCTGGGAAAATTGTATTTTCTGGGGGAGAGGAGATACAAAGAAATCACCCCAAGTTACTCTGCTGAGAACTGTAAAATCACAGTGAGTTATAAGCACAGTCCAGGGTTACTGACTGTGAGCTGGGACATGAACATCTGACACAGACAGGCTGGCAGTGAGGAAGGTTGATCAACGTTTTTCCTGTCAAGCCACTGATTGCCAACAAAAATGTCAGTCATTCATGACAATGCAATCTGTAATGCTGCAGCAGTGTTCAGTTTGTTACCAGCCAAGGCTCTGTGATTCACATGTCCAGTATCAGCTTGAATATCCTACACACAGGGGGCAAAAAACAACCTCCAAACCCCATTTGCCAAATTTCAGGGCAGTTTTGGTTCTACCAAGGGGACTTCTTTCTACTGCTGCCCTAACAAGGCTGAGTGCCTTTTCTCCCCCCACACTGAGCTCTGCCTCTCTCAGCTGTGGTGGCTGTCGCTGATCCTCACATGACTGGTGCACTTTTGTTTATGATTCTGAAACTCATTAACTTGCAATCATGGAATGGACTAGTGGAGTAGCCCTTCTGCAGGTGCAAACTGTCACACCTTCACTGCCTTCACTGCACTGATGCTGGTTTATGCCATGAGTCCCATCACAGAATTTACATTGTTGTCTTTCATGAGCAATAGCAGTCGTGTTAATAAGCTCCAGCAGCAGGAAATTCTGCCTTCTGCTTTACATCAGTGCCAAAAGGTGAAGAGGAGGCTGAAATAAGGTATAATTAAGTCCAGAACTGGATATTTGAAAGATGAATAACTGCTTCAGATGATTTGAGGAGCTGGAGATAATCCATTTCCCCACCAAAATCCCTCTCCTGGCCCAGAATTTGGCTCTAAGTACAAAGGCCAGAAACCAGCCTTCTCTCCTTCTCCAGATTGTACTTTTATAAAACAGGGGATTTGTGCACATTTGCTGTGCTCAATCACTTCATGATCATTAGGTATGAAGTTTGTTTTAAAAAAGGGGTTTTGAGGAAACATCTTAAAAGGCTTTTTGGAACAACTGACGTGACTTTGAAGCTGAGCCACGGAGTGCAGGATGTGCTCACCTCTCTCCCAAACCACCAGAAACTTTGGAGCCAGAAAAAACATCACCGTGGTGGGAAGTGAGGGGACCTGTTTGCTTTGATAGCAGGTGTCTTGCTGTCCATGGTTTGCACATTGGGGAGTGTTGGGACAGGATCACGTGTACTGAAGTGCCAGGAAAGTTAAAGTGAGAAAGAAGGATTGGGAAAAAAAGGAAAAGAAATGTGTAAAAAACCCCCAACAATATTGTTTGGTCTGGGGGGACAGGCTTCTGCAAAAAGAACGAGTGAATAAAGCCACCCTGCTAAGTTTAAAGTGCTCTTTTGATGTCAAGTAGGCCACTTTCTCCCTGGGAAGAACAAGGAAAGACACAGCTCTGTTGATTCTTACTGATTTAGAGGGGTGGGGTTTGCAGCTTAATTATCTTGAGGTTTGGTTTTCTTCATAAATTACAACATATCAAAACTGTTCTCAGCCACAACCACAAATTTGGAAGTTTGACTGCCCTGATCCAGGTCAGCATAACCCAGAAGAAGAACTATCTACCCTAGAATTTTTATTACTTCATCTAAAATGCTTTGCTTGCTGCTGGAATAGATGTAGAATGCTCGGACAGGTGCTTAGATTTATGTTTGTATTGACCACTTTTGACCTGGATTTGACTAGTGAAATTGCAATATTCATAATGGGAAGCCCTTGGCCTGATTTCTGAGATTCTCTCTCTTTCCAGTCACATGCAATATGCTCCCTTATTAATCTGGATCACAGTGACACTCGGTTTGCAAACAGAGCAGGAAGTTTCTGGCCTTCTCAGAGCTGCTTTGCTCAGGCACACAGAGCAGGGTGCTCACCCTCTGCTGTGCATGTCCATCCAGGGATGTGTGGCTCCCTGGTGTGACAAGCAAAAGGCTGAAGTTAAATATCAGGACTAATAAGGAAATACATTCATGTTGCATATCTGAAAGTTGAACAAACCTGATGTGAAAAAACTTCGGGGTGCTTCATTTAAAATAAACTGGTGTGCCAAATGCTGTATGATCTCCCCACCATTTATATACTGTACAGTGCAAGCCTTTTAGAGACATTAATTAGCCATGCATGACATTTATCTACTGATGTGTTGTCATAACAGTGTGATGCAGGTAAGATAACTTTTCAATAAACAGAGCTAAAATCTCCTGTCCAGCTGGTGAGTCAATGGAACAAGTACCCACAATTTAAGGTGTTTGACACCCATCAGCTCCCTTCTCTGAGTTAGCCCTGCAGCATCTTCCAGCAGTCTGTGTAGCCTTGTTAAAGTGGTGCACTGTGTGTAACAACAGAGCTTATCTTTAATCCATACATCCTTCTCCAACCATTCCTCTGTCTCAGGTAGATGGCTTAAAACACAGGAGTGATGCAGATAATTTAATGTTAGAAAAAGGGAGAAAAAACATCAGACTGTAATGGTGGAATTAAATCTCTTGCAAATGCCAAGATCATGTTATGCACCCACCATGAATGGACTAGGGGCTCAGTATTAGGAGAGAGACTTATTAAAGAGAAATACCTCTTTCTGAGTCTGATTAGGACAGAGACATAAACTTTCCTGTTTCAGTTGTGCCAATAAAAACTTGACCAACATCTGCATGTGCCAGAAGAGAAATGTGGGGTAATCATCTTCTACAGCTTTTTATATTCAGTTCCTTCCCTGCTTACTGATGAAATAGAAAAATAAGAGGGAAGGAGGTCTGAACCACAAAGTGAGAGTGCAGCTCCAAAGCTTTCCCAAGCAGAAGGATTCAGTCTGGCTTATTACACGGGCTAAAAGTCCTAAATTTTGAATGGACTCTCTGAGGTTAAAAGATGTTAACTTTCAGGCCAATCTTTAGTAAAAAGGTTTCAAAGGCGTCGAGGGAGGTTGTGGGACAGCAGGCAGTGGGTGAAGAAGAAGCTGTTGTTTTATGCCCTATCCCTCCCTATTTCACTCTGCTTTTTCTCCCCAAACACCTCCATCCCCAGGGCTGGGTGGGAGCAGTGGCAAAGGGTACAGTGGTAGCTGCAGCTGCCAGTGCCAACCAACTACCAGAGTTTCACTCCTTGCTTCCCAGTGCGCTGCACTGCTCAGGTACAGGAGTCTCTGTGAAATTCAATCTATTCTCAACTTCACTACATGAAAAGGAGATTTTTTTCCTCAGTCCTCCACATCACAGTCTTATCTCCATTGTCCATGAAATCCAGGGAAGCACACTGCCCTATTCAGACCAAAATGACAGCAAGTCATGCTTATGTTATCACTGGGATATTCAACAAAAAATAGTCCTCATTTTAGAACTAGGGAGAGAAAACATTCTCTTTTTTTGCTAGAGGTCAGGTTTAAATTCAGGTCTGTAACACAAAAGCAACAGCAAATGTAAAATACCTTCTGCCTCCCATGGCTGCTTCAGCACACAGGTAACATGTACCTGGTCCTGAACTTCAGAACTGCCTTTGTGAACACCTTTGAGTTGAGACAACCACACCACAAAAGAAGACATAAATCTAAAGTTATTAAATATATGCCATAGAAATACTATTCCACATGCCATTCAATTTAACAAGGGAAAAATTAAGTTCTGGAGAAATGATACAATTGAAACTAGTAGAGCAAGCTCAGAATTCTGATAATCTGAGTGCAAGGCCAAGGTAAAAGCCAGTTCTTTTATTTTCTGTCCCTGAGCCAGCTGAAATTCAGAGCCCTGCTTTTCACAAGCAGACCTGAAGAAGTCAGCAAGAAGAACTTCCCTTTGAAATTATTTTTCATCTGAGGCAGCACTGAATTGTATCTTCCACACCACCACACAGCAGTCTTACTAACAGAATTCAGGGTGAGCTCCTACACTGCTCATTTCCTGGAGACCTGCTCTCAGTGACAAGCAAGGTCCAAGCAGCAACAAAGGAGCATAAACTGGTTTTGTATTGCAGCTAATGAAACCTAGAAACTATGCAGCATGATCTTAAGGGGATTTCTAAGACATGCTGAAAAGTTCTTGGAGAGTAAATAAGGCATAACCAGTCAGCCATGGTGACAGTGCCCACCAGAACAGACACCACAGCCACACACTTAACACAGGCAAAACTGGAAAGACAAAGCACTCACATGTCAGTTTTGTAAGGAAGGTGGAGTGGGATTTAAAACAGTTATATATTCAGTAATGAAGGAAAGCATTTGCTTGTCATCCACTGCATGACAGCTGCTGTCATGGGCTGTGCCAGGAATTCCCAGAGTAAGGCAGTGAGGCACCACTCCTGCTGTGGGAAATGTCTGCAGTGGGAAAAGTTTTTCTTGGTTTGTCAATGTTTGCCTGATGTTGTCCACAAAATTAACTGCAGGCAAAAACAAATTCACAGTGTGGGTACACGTAACACTGAGATCTGTGCACTCAGTCAAGCAGTTCCAGGCCCCAGGGTTCTTCCTGTGCAGCAGTGAAAGCGTGAAGGACTTCCCAGGAGAAGATCATCCCAGCTAGCACTGAGACCAGACAAGTCCTACTGCCTAAAGTAATGCTCCTTTATTAGAGGAAACTTGAGAAATGGGGAGTGAGAGGGGAGATATTGCTGGGATATTCATGGGCCTTGATATCTGGTTTGTAGGGTTTTTTGTTTGGTTCCTTTTATTTTTTTCTAATTACTGGTTGAACTAATACAAGACATTAGCACTCATTACAAGAACAGGAATATACTTTTCAAATCTTCTCATATTCTGCCAAATGTCATCCCCTAAAATCTCAGCTTCCACGTGACCAATAAAAACTCATTAGAATTTGGCAACTAAAAATCTCAGATAATTCATCCTGTGTTGGCTTTGCTCAATGCAGGAAGATGCTGAGGGTTTTCACTCTTTCCTTGTCTTGGCTGCCAGGAACTACAGCAGTACAAAACACTAGATCTGAGAGAAAAAAGTCCCTCTGGCAGAGCCCAAGTGGAACAGAGAGAAGAAGGGAAGAGCCACAGTGGAATTCTCAGGGACAGGGAACTGAGAAAGATTAGGACCACAGGGGAAAAGGATGGGTTCTGATGTTGATTCCACTGAATCATCATTCAATAGACCTCTGTAAGCCATTTGGAAATAGGACCTAAATATAAAAGAATGCACAGTCTGGGGGTGAAGGGTATGGTTTCAAATAACATTTGTAAGCACACTGGAGCAGGTATTGTTCATACTGTAATGCAGCACGGATTCTCTCTACATAGGTGCTCTGGGTGAGGTAAGTAGCGTTTCCAGAGGATCCAGGAAGACTTTCCTGAATACCATTTTATCTCCATCATCACCAGTATCAGCTCCCCAAAGCCTCAGCCACAGATCCCAATCCCAAAGTGCAAAGCCTTGCACAAAGGGCCTGTGTCAGCCCCGTGTCTGTGCTCCCCCAGCTTACACCTGCAGATAAACACCCTCTGCCAGCTCTAATCTGGTTTGCAGGCATTTGTACAGCACCATGACAAAGAGATAGAAGGAACTTTGTGCCACAATAGCAGGAATTGCACTGGCAGGGCCCACTGCCTCTGGAAAAGGTTCAGATTCTGACCTGATTGCACCATACAGTGAATACAAAAATCACAGGAGCTACAGAGGGGCAGGTTACACTCAGCAGCAGCAGAAGCCAGAACAAGCAGATTACCAGCAGCAGCAGCATATATTGTAACATATCTCCCTTTTTTTTTTGTCACTAAGCCATATGAAGCATTTGCTGTAGAATTATTCTTACATCTCTTCTGTTGATAAGCTACTTAGCAAGGTAGAGTTGAAGCTAATCTGAGTGTGGAAAACGTGATGTGCCATTTCACTGTGCTGCTGGTTGATGTTTGGTCGCCTCTTTGCAGGTACTTTTTGTGAATTGCAGCTGCTATCTCAAAGCTAAATCCTTTGGCCCATGCACAGGTCACAAAAGGACCCTGAAAGTAGAAACATCTCCTGAGCAGAAAGGTAACACATTTTCTCTTAGTTTGCATCTGAGAGTAAGGGAAAAAATTGGGCATCTTCAAACAAATTCCTTCAGAACTGCACAAGGAAGCAATAAGATTCTGCTGTGCTCAAGTTTGGTAAATGACTTATTAATACACAAAATCTGTTTCTGAAGAAGAAAGTTTGTGTAAATGTATCAGGCACCACTTCTGTGGCCACATGACTGATGTTCCACAGTGCAGCCAGTATCTTGCAATTATTTTCTACTGTAAATCTTTTGACAGTCTAAAATAACTCAATCAGGGGTTTTCAACCACTAAGTTTATAATTTCAAGGTTTTCCCCTCCTCTAATCAGCAGTTTTATAACCTACTGCTCTTCCTTCAGAAAGAGCTGGTGATGATCAGTGTTTATTCCAAACCATTTAAGAAGGCAGCTGTTTATTAAAGTGCCAACAGCTATGATTGATTTCTGATGCTCATGAGTGCATCTGTTTTCTAGTTAATGACATCATTGCAAGCAAACAGATACTGCAAGCTGGGGTTCTAATGGAGAACTAAAGCAGCCATGCCTCCTCTATAAAAAATAAATTGATTTCACTCAGAAAAAGAAAATCTATTAATATGTCAAATGTTCAAGTTCCATTCCTGCCAATTGGCATTCTTATATGCAACTGGCATTTCCTCAAAAAGAATCTGTGGGTTAACGGTGTTTATATTAAAATCTTTAAAGAGGACATCTGTTAGTTGAAATTCCAAAAGTAGTGACTGATTTATGATCTAGTAAATCACATCTGTACAGGGGGAAAAAAAAGACTGAACTACAGCAAAAGTAACATCTGTCATCAGGCAAACAGACCTCGAGAGTGACTGAAAAATGGAAGTGCTGCAGGTTGGGAGAGTTCCCCCTTAATTCTCCCCTTTTTGTGGTGTTTGAGATAAGGAATAAAAATGAGTGTACTCCAAGCTCCACTGAAACTTGCAAAAGTAATAGCATTTTAAACCTCATTTCTTAGGACTGAATTCCCATCTGGTATAAACTAGCTTACTTTTTACTGGCTTTGCCTTTTCCTGCCTCTTCAAGAATGCACTGTGGGCCCCAGTGTTGTCAAGAAAGCAATGATGTTATCTCCTTTTAAGAGCCTCCTTTTAATATAACTTGATTTTTCGTAAAGAAATATAAGGAGCATACACAACCATTTCCTTTGCATCCTTGTATCCATCAAACAGGGGTGTGGAGCTGAGAGCACTGCTGCCTACCTGCCTCCTCCTGGAAATCTCCAGGAAAAGGTTTATATTTTATGACAAAGAGGATTTGATGTGCTCAGAGAACAAGGCCAGGACTCAGGAACCCTCAATTTGAAGTGCCTGCCCTGCCCAGAGCTTTAGCTGGGATTCTGAGGATGCACTGAGAGCCAGGGAATGGAGCTCATCCTCACCACGGGCTCTGCCTGCTGCTGCCACGTGCCTTAGTGCTGGCCCAGCTCCATCTCCTGGCATTTCCCTCAGAATTCCCTTCCCTGTCTGTCTCCTCACTTTGTACCTCCTTTGGTGTGTGTGCATTTTGCCTGACTCTGCAATTTAAATTGAATGAGAGGCACTAGACCTTCAGAAACAGCCATTTAAAAACCTGCACTCAGGAAAAAAAAGGTTTTTTAAAAAACATCAAAATTAGCGAAATTGCACTTTGAGGCCTAAAATAAAGCCTTCAGATTTCTTGGTTTTTGAGTTCTTTTTTTCTTCTTCCCTGGCTCTCGACCTGAATATCAGCAGCTTCTGAAATCTGGAAACATTATTCAGTACCAAGGCCTGCTTTGTCCCTGTTATTTCATTGCCTCTGCTTTTCTTTCCACCTGCATCCTTCCACAGGAGTACCAGGGAACATCACTGCTCTCCTCACAGAGAGCAGGAGATGACCTGTCCAAAGCCTGATGAGTCTCCTCATTCAGGTTTAAATATTTTGCTTTGAGACTAAACTTAACCTTACCCAGCCAGTTTTCATTCTTTGCTATTTTCTAACTTTTCTCTCATAGAATAACTATATAATAACCTTTCCTAACTTTACTTATAAATTCAATCCACCTATTTCCTCTTATCTTCTTACATTCTAAAATAATTAGCAAAGCATATTAGAAAGAGCAGAAGGCACCAGCGAGTCACTTGGCTGCAATAAGCAATTCAAGCCTGTCTGTGTTTGGTTTTTTTGGTTGAGACTGTAAATCCCGTCATTTTACCCAAAACAGGCTTCTTATAGCACAGTTTGACCCAAAATTGGCAGAAGCACCAGAGAGCCTTACATTAGGTCTCACTGTTGCTCTACAGAACAGTTTGAAGCCTGTAGATCCCTGAACTTGTCTCATCAATGGCTCCACATGGTCATTCCCCATCAATGATGGGATAATAAAACTCCATTTCCTTCAGAGACAGACTTTGTGTAGTATTATTAATATTAAATGTGATCATGCTCCTTAGAATGAAATGCTTCCACATCGTCCACAGGTCTGATGCCTGTAAGCCTGACTACATATTTCAGTTTTCAAATAAGGAAATAAGCCTAGGGAATTGCATGGGAAAGCTCACCCTGTGCCTTCAGGGAGGTTTGAGACATGAAATAACCTTTTCTACGGTGAAAAATTGGAGGGGAAATAATTATTTTGCAAAAGGTTCAGGTAATTCATACTATTAAATCAGTGGACTCATTTTGCAATGTTTGATTCAATTTCATTAAATTAATTAGACAACATATTCAATAATGAAAACCAGTTTCTTACAGCTTTGGGACAAGCACAAAAAGAAAAAAAAAATCATGAGGAAACAACCCTAATTTTTTTTTTTTTAGCTATTTTTAATCTGCTCTTCATGAAACTAAGGGGAGAAATTCTAAACCTTGACCTTTCCCACAGCAGCTTCGCGCATTACGCTGCCCTTACTCCACGGGTAAGTGCTTTCCTAAGCATCCCCGATGCTGAATGTGATATCCTAAACATTTTCATTAAGCTCAATTTTTGGGCACGCATTATCACCTCAGGCAGCCGAGCAGCGAGCGCGTGTCCCGCTGGGACTGGCTCAGCCGGGCCGACGTGCTCGGGGTACACGCAGTAATTATGCAAAGGGAGCCCCGCTGAGGAACCCCCTCGGAAAGGTGGTTTGCAGGAACACATTGCACGAGTTCTGACTGGGGAATTACCCAGCAGCAGAAAGAGTAAGAGCACTGAAGCTGATTAGATCGTTTGAGGAATTACGCTGACGAGTTTTCGAGGCTTGGCGTTTGGCCGCCGTCGTTTGCCGGCCACCCCAAGATGTGGTTTGTGGGTGATGCACACACAGAAGGGTTGCCACAGAGTGAGATCACAGAGTCACAGACTTAATTAAGTTGGAAAAGACCTCTGAGATCGTCGAGTCCAACCTATGACCCAACACCAACCACCCTGTCAACTATGTGTCATGTCCAGTCTTTCCTTACACACCTCCAGGTGACTCCACCGCCTCCCTGGGCAGCCTCTTCCAGTATCTAATCAGCCCTTCTGTGAAGAAATTCTTCCTAATGTCCAACCTAAACCCCTCCTGCTGCAGTTTATGTTCTCTTGTCCTATGGCTGTTGCCTGGGAGAAGAGCCTGACCCCTGCCCACATGTGCAGGAAGATGCTCCTGCAGGTAAGTGCACCTGCCCAGGGAGGCTCTGCAGAGCAATGACAGGTGCTACATTGGCACAGGGGTTTCCCCAGTGGTGATCAACAGACTTAAAAAGCAGAGGGACCAAAATGCCTTAAGGGGACTAAGCTATAGGAAATCACATCCCACTAATTCTGCTGCTCAGAGAACAGTTTAGGGGGTTCATTCATTTTTCGCCTTGGTCTCAGATGACATGTGGCCATGGTTTCTGAATATAGCCTGCATTTAAACATTCACTGTATAAAGAGAAAACACTCCCATTATTTCAAAGCTTTAGGGAGGATAATTTAGCTGCCCTGTTTCCTCTGATTGTGAGATGGGGAATTGCCAACTGTCCTTAAGCAGCTGCCCAGGGTACCCGACAGATGCACTCAGCATTAGCACATTATTTGCTTTCAATGCTGTTGCTTGAATAAGAGGGAATGTATTATTTGGAATGTACTAGTTCTTCAGCCATCAAATTAGTAATATCTTGTTGGTTTTGTGTTTGTTGTTTTTTGTTGTTTTTTTTTTTAATTCCTAGTAAAGAGAACATAAAAGTTAAAGATGAGAAGCAAAATGTACAACAGGGTAAAGGTGTTAGTCTGATCCCTAAAGCACCCAGCACCATATGCACATGTTTGTCAGGGATTCTGCTTCACTGAACAACTCAAACAACACATGATTTCTCTGATCCTGGTTGATCCCTGGAGAAACACTTGCAGGTTGCTGTTTAAATGAGGAGAAAATTGGTTATAAATCAACCTAATTTTCAAATGTATTAATCCAAAGAGAACCCAATTTTGTGTGAAATGGCAGCATTTAGAAAGGAGCATAAGTAAATCTCAATGAGAAACTCCCTTGAGTTTAAGGTTAGCTTGCATCCAAATTTTAAACTAAAATGATACTGCCTGCCTCACTTTTCAGGTCTCCAAATTTCAGCAGTGATAGAGAACACAAAAGTATAAGTAATTATAAACAAAATATTTACATTTCTGTACACGTAAGTATGATGGAATATTTGATATTCCCTTTCTTGTCTGGCTTTGGTCTAAAGTATGTTTTCAAGAATTGATGTTACTTTGCAGTTTTTCTGAAAGGAAAAGGTTTTCAATCAGAGCAAGGTGACATGGTTGCATTAATACCACAGTTTTTAACTAGCAAGAGTAAGGGTTTGAATTTAATGAGAAATTTCTCTCTGTTCTACCACGTGCCTACTGAATGAAAAACAAACTTGCAGTTGTGTCCTGCACTGGCACACAGAAATTCTCACTCCACTCCACTCCCCAGGGAACTTGATAATAGTTATACCTGTAAAAGGCTTTTGCTTACATCAGAAAACCACCACACAACCGAGCTGTGCTCAAAAGAAAAAGAGCTGCTTTGATATGGCTACAGAGCTGCTCCTTTCCATGGCTGGAGTGGAGAAGCAGAGAAAGTTTTCTAAGATCCTACATTTGTGCATGCAGCTGTTGACAGAATTTTTCACAAGAAGAATTCATTGAGGGGGCTGATCCTGCAAAGCACTGGCTCTGCTGGAGTGGAGAGAGCTTGCCAGGGATGCTCAGCATCTCACAGCCCAGACTGCCACTGACAGCACAGGAACAAAATGACTCCAAGGTCAGAGAAATGCAGGGAACGTAAATCTCTGCCCACCCCAGACAGGGGCTCTGCACAGTGCCCACGTTTCACATTAGAAGTTGCCACATCATTTTTATAACAATTTTCGGGAAATAGAGGGAAAAAAACCCCAAACAGTGAAGGCACAAAGCAAATAAACTTCAAAGACAAGAAACTGAAGGTTTCAGAAAATATATATATATATATAGTGAATCGTAGACAATTTGGGCTCTGTGGTTTTCTCATCAGCCGGAGGACAAATTCTCCTCTCTTATGCTGATGGAACTGTTACAGAGTTAATGAGTAAGGTCTGATCCAACCAAGCTAGCACTTTTTAATATCAGTATGTAGCATGCTGGCACTTAGCAATGTGCTTTTATCTCTAAACACGACAGAATCTTAAAACATCCATAAACCAACAAACCAACCCACCCCTATGGAAAATCCAGATCAGCCCTGCAGGGATGCAGGGCTGATCCCATTGGTAGTTGTGTCTTCCTGGGGGAAAAGGGTCCAGTGATTAAACCCACAACTAGGGCTGAATGTCTCATATCATCTCACCACTGATTTATTGTGTGACCTTCCCCACCTCCTTTCAAGCAAATTATGTAGCTCCTGTCACTTTTTCTTTTACCACATGGTCAGGAAAATACTATTCCCATGTTTCTCTAGCCCACATAAATTTTGAGAACCAATTACCGTTTGTGAAATGCTTTGAATGTGCATTGTCTGAGCACAACTAAGGAAAAGAATGGTAATTACTCATAGTTTTCATTTTCCAGCACATTTAAAACAATTTTCTGTGCCTCAGCTAAAGCCATCACGCTCAAACCTGATGTCCCTCAAACCCCTGCTTTCAACAGGTAAACATTGCAGTGCAAATGTGTAAAACAGACCAGACAAGTCTGAGAGGCTTCAGTAAATATGTTGGCTGCTGGATAAAATTAATTACAAAGTTATTCTCTTAACATTTAAATTTACAACACTTTTATCTAGTTGAAGCCCTTCCCATACAGTTTGTGTAGTGTCCTTTGGATAAGGATGAACCAAAGTGGGCTGAATGCTTGAAAAGTAAAGATTTTCCTCCCTGAAGGAGAGGGAATTGTATATACATATACATTTAGACCCACTTATATATAAAACACAGACATATATGTGAGTTTATAAAAACACAAGTGTTCCAGAGGAATCAGGTATCTATAGTAACAAAATGCTGGTATTCTAATGTCACTGTGCTTCCTCATAATAGGGCCATTAATGAAATAGTTGTTTGATGTTCCATTGCATATAATGATAGCTTTTTGTGCTGTAAATAGACAGCGATACCGATGTGTGCAGATACATTGTTATTGCCAGAAAACTCCTCAGCAGGGCCATTAGAAAAACCCATCATTCCAGCCTCGCTTTCTTTGATTTATAGTTGAGATATTCCCAATCTACATTCAATAGCAAAACTACCTGCAATTTTAAGAATGCGGTGGTTTCCTACGTGCTGCAATGTAAAAAAAAAAAAAAGAAATAAAAATATAAAAATCGTTTAAGTGCTGCCATGAGTTCATTTGCAATGTGGAATGAGAGCTGTCGGATGAGGAAGGCAACATCCTGTCATACTCATGCTGATCCTGGAGTTCTCTCTCATTCCCTGGAAAATCTGTACTGCACTGGTATAAATTTACATGATTTTTTAATCAGATAAGGAGATAGAGCATAGTTTGGGGTAAGGATTCACTACAGTATTTTTAATTCTTTTTTTCTGTTTGTTTGTTTTAATTGCTTTTGCTAATTCTTCCTATTTTTTCTTCAGCAGATAAAGCAAAACCCAGTCACATTTAGACAAATATCCTTGACTAATCAGACCGTCTCCTCTTTGACCAGCAGGAATTTATGTGTTGCAACACAGTTACCTTCCTCTCTTTCTTTTGGTTGTAATGTAGACAAAAAAAAATCAGTCTTAAAACTTCAGATGCGAAGGTGGAATAAGGTTCTCTGTGGCTCATTTGTACCAACACACATTAACAGATCTTTTAAGACTGGGCTCATTTTCACTTTTCTACACTCCAAGGCCCAGTGCCTTAATTTTTGGAAGAGAAGGAGCTTCCTGCTGTTCTCAAGGCCTTCTGCTGAGGAACAGATCAGCTCATTGGGTATTTACAACAGCTTTTTCTGACATGTAATGCATGGCAGCACCATATCCTCCACTTCAGCTGGACCTAGAACTTCTGTGACAGGCAGTAACTTGTTTGAAAATATTGTTACACTGATTTTTGGTCTGTTTTGAAGAAATGGGAGTTTGGAAAGGATGTTTACTGCAGATGGTGAATGATAAGGGGTCATGCACATGGTATAATAAACTGCTTTTAACAAACAAGTGATTTCTCTCCTATTTTCCTGAGAGCTTTATAAGGAAGGCTTCAATCTGGCCCTGAAATTTTAATCTGTTTTTAAAATACTACTTCTCAGCAAGACTAAAGCTTCCAGAAGAGATAACAGCACCTTGAAAACAAAAGCCAACATATTCAGCCATCCATGCACAGATAAAAACAAACACCTTCAAGACAGAACCAAGTGAGTGTGCACAATTCCTACAAGTGGGTTCCAAGCAGAATGACAATGAAATGCAGCACAGTGTGCAGTGCCCCTTCAGTCTCTAGGACTGTCTCAGAAGTGCCACCCTGTTGTCCCTGGTGTTGATGGCTCTTCCTCACCCACACCATAACTGCAAAAACACTTTTCAGTAAAATGGCTCTTAAATTTGGTGCCCTGAACAGACAGATCAGCTCTTCCAGCAAGGAGGAGCATTAAACCTCCCCCAGCCTGCACCTGGTGATCTAAAACCAAAAGGGACCCCAGCAGATCCCAACAACCTGATCCCTTCCCCACGATGGAAGACCATGGAAGGGAAGTTTGTGTTTCCACACCAGGCTGGAGGGGACCAACCTCAGAGCTCCTCTCACTGACACACCTTGGGGATTAATGTCTGCAACACTTTCTGCTACAGCTCCCCATGACCCCACAAACTCTTTTATTCTGTATATTTTGCTCAGGAGTTGTTCTGCTGTGTTTTTGTTTGCTGGAAAACTGATTATGGAAGAGTGTTATAAATACTGGAATTAATGCATATTAAGTTTTTATGGGAGGACACGCTTTTCATTCAGTGTTCTGCTGTACATGTGCATATATTTCTGCAGTAAAATTGGTGACCATGTTGGCAAAGCAACAGTGGATGGAGGGCTTTTATAACAAAACAAAGGATGGATGCCTTGCTATGTAAAATACATCCTTACTAAGGACATTTTCACCTTGAATCCCATCAGCCCTCACTTTCAGACAAATTCTGTTATTGTTTGTGAGCACTTAAACAGCACAGGATGCTTTTCACAGCTACAGTTTATAACTGCCTGCCCTTGGCTGAGGCCCATTGGAATAAGCACAATGAGTAAACATCCTGCTCAAACACTGCACTTCTTTTGTTATCTGAGTTTAAGATGTAATGGGTCCATTTTTTTTCCCAGAGTAATTACAAAGCATTCTCAGTTTTCCAACCTTTATGACATGCAGCAAAATATGACTTACGGCACAGAAATAATAATAAAAGCTCTCTAAAAATTTATGGCTTCCTGCATGTTGCAGAAATGCCTCTCACATTCGTTATATCTCCCACTAGAAAATTATTTCCACGGTATGTTTTAATGAATCTGGAGATGATTTCGACACCTAGGCTATTGAGAAGCAAAATTATTGTTTATTTCCTGTTGATAGATTGAGGTAAGCTTTGAGACATTTAGTAACTGGGAGATTTTCAGACACAAAGATGTCCTTTCCTTATAAAAAGGAAAAAATTAAAGACTTTGCACACTTGGTGCTAAATTTTGATTTTTCAAATACAGCTAACTAAAAAAAGGAAGAGGGGAGGTAAGAAGAAAAGCCACAATCTGTCCAGAGCACTGACTTACTGATTTTGGAGTGCAGAAATAATCTGAAAGAGAGAACCACCTTCATAATAAGCACATAATAACATTAAATAATATTTTGTCCATAAGCCTGAAAACCATAGCATAGGGTCTAATCAATAACAGCTCAAATTCACTTATCTAAAAACTTATTTAATGCAGGCACAGATATTTTCCCCATCTGTATGCCCAAGGAGAGGAGCCCCTGTGCAGAGCAGAGCCTGTGGGTGCCCTTGCAGAGGAGCATTGGAGGGGTTGGAAAACCAGCTGCTGCTTTTTCTGAATTGAGGGGGAAGGAAAAGAGAGTCAGAGGGACTGAACTGACTTCTCAGGGCACAAATCTCTCTGACTCTGGTCACGGGTGACCAACCCTCGTGGTTGGCTGTGTCTTCCCTGCTCTCCAGGTCGTCCCCACAATTCCATGCAGACCATCAGCACGAGGGTTACAGTCAGTGTCACACCTGAAGGACACAGCTCGTTCTAATGCCCAGGACAGGGTTAAAGGTAGATTAAAAAGTGACAAAACTACGTGGAAATAATTTATTGCTTTTAGTTCCATTTGAAAAAGTTTTCATTTTTTCTTAAGACATCATAGAAGCAAATAAAATTCCCAAAGGGTAACTCCTGTTGTACATTTTTGCTGTATAATGAAGAATTCCAGATTAATAACTTTGCACCAGTTCTGAGTTCAGTTTGCTTGCTTCCATGTTTTCTTAAAAGCCTTAACACAGCAAATAGGTATTATAAGTATCTCTGTGGAGACTGGTATTAAGACTTTACTCTGTTCCATCATGAAATGTAAATATTTTCTTTGAGTTAAACCAGAAGTAAATCACAAGTACAACATTTGATGTAATTTCAGTGAGGTTTTTGTGACGTCTCTGAATTGCATGGGAAATATAAAACCAAAATGCTGTTTGAGAGGAGTTTACTGCTGTGAAGCTCCTCTTTGTATCTTTGTTTTCTGATTCCAAACTTTTTATTTTCTTTCAGAGAGCTAAATGATGTGATATGAGGAATCCTGCAGTCCAGCTTTTCAAACAGGGCTGCCTCTGGGCCCATGCACATTCCTCTGGGTGTCTGGTCTACACTGGGCAGTGCTTCTTGCCCTTTTCCCAATGTGCTTGCCTAAGGCACATCCCACATCCATATGGAGACTGTTTGCAGCTCCAAGCCAGATGTGTGCCCTGAAGAGCCACAGCTCGTAGAAAGCAACAACAGAGCTCAGCTCCTGGCAAGGGAACTCGTAGTAGCCTGTGCTCCCAAGGCTATTAACTCAAACAAATGATATTTCTCCCCATCAACATTATTAAAGCCTTTGTGTCCTCTGATCTATTTGTCACTGTCTGTCTTCCTTTTCTCATATCACACATCTCGGTCTAAGCAAATTCTAAAGATGAAGCATCTCTCATGAAGCAGTGGTTACAGCCTTCCTGTCTTTTCTGGCTATACACAGATAATTAATAATAATAATAATAAATAACTGTGTGCAGCTGGATGAATTATTCATAAATGAATATATCAAAATGCTTGACATTATCTTCATCTTCATATATATCCAAGAAAGATGACTAGGTATCTTTCACAGTCATTTTTCTATTAGATAGAAGGGTGAGGGTTTTGATGTGTGATCAATTAAGTACAGTCAAGTGAGTGCAATGCAAAGCAAAACTTCCCCAAACCCACACCCTTTCTGCCAGACCACAGGGCTGACTGTGCAAACAGGAGGCTTTGTGTGTGTGCCCAGTGCCCACAAATACAGATCCATTGCTAAAGCTGTGCAGATATGCCCACTCCCATTTCTCCTTCCATTCACACTCCCGTGCCTGACAGTTCACCAAGGTTTTTAAATATAACTATTCACGTCTCTCCTTTCTGCAGAACTGCAATTTTGCAAACTGCCTAAGTAAGTGAATTTTTTTTTTTTCTGTTTCCATTATACTGGGATCATTTTAACAGAGCAGAAGAAAATGCCACATAATACATTATTCCTTATTCTGTCTTACACTTTAAAGTACAATTATAGTCAGAACGTGAATCTAAAAATGGACTCATGGGACCAGAGTCTCAGACACTGTAAATTGGCACAGATTCATTCTCTTCTGCAGAACTGGAGTCTGCAGCTGAGAATTTGACAGAGTAGCTTTATATCAATGAACTCACTTCAAGTTGCAACAGTTTCCAAGGAAAGAGTTTTCCTGCTCACCAGCCTGATAAACAAACTTGTAAATTTAGTATCAGTGTCCTTGATATTGTGTAAGCAGCTATAATGATTCTGTGGTGCAAAGAATTAACTATGCTGTTATTGATATAGGAGGCTGATTTAAAGCCGACCCCCCCAGCTAAATGTGCCTCCCATGTTTGCAGGACCTTGGTTTGTGCAGCAAACCCTGCAAAGGCAGCACTGAGCTCAGGCAGCAATTTACTCTGGGGAACCCGAAAATTTATCACTCATCTTGTGGACTTGACTCTGGACCAGAACTGTGCTCCATGAGTATTTATCCCTCATTTCTCTGGACTTAAAGAAGTATTTATTTATGCAGACCTCCCACAATATTTATGGTTGTCCTCCAGGAAAGATGGCAAGAAAAACTGAGCTCTTCCTGTGAGTGGCCATGACAGCACAGAGCAGTACAGACACTGTGTTGTGGGATGAGTCTAAAATATAAATTATGCCCTGTTTTAGATCTGCTGGACTGGTGGAAGAAGCAGTCTGGCCACCAAATTGAGCAACCTGATGGAGGATAAAGGGCAGCTCAAGCTGGTTGAAGGATGTGGCTTTGACCCACCTCTGAGTAAATCTGGTGCATCTCTAGTTCCAGCTTTCCAGCAAGGTGTACCCAATACCCAATAACTTACACAGAATGTCATCTGCTTTTTGTAAATGTTTTTGATTTTCACAGACACTTCAGTAGTAAGTTTCTATCTTCTCAGCAATAGGAATACAGAAAACAATGTATGTTAAATAAAGCAAACGGAAAAAAGTCAAATATATTTTTACATCTCTCTCATTTCCACAAAACAGGACATACCTAGAACTCTAACACTTCTAAACTTCTAATAATAGACCTCTAATATCAGTACACAATAAAATCAGGGGGAGATATCTAAGCCAAATAATTTTCCTTTGTATTTAAATCACACTAGTGATATCTTTAGGTGATATAAACCAGTACAGCTCCACTGATGGCAATGGTTCTGTAGGAAGCTGAGGGCTGTTACACCTCTACCCACTCACAGATCAGAGGGTATGTTACCATTTAAAAACTCAGCTCATAACTTGGAAAGCAACTGTACTCCTTTAGCACTGCTTTGTATTTCAGAAGCTCTCCTAACTTGACTTACCAGAACAAAGTGTTCTGTTTATTAATAGTTCCCCTAATTACTACAGAAACAAGCAAAAACCCAGAAATACCTATACTTGCTATTGCTGAAGTTCAAATGCATGACTGTGCTACTGAAGTAAATCCCTATGAATATTTGAAATATTAGATAATTATCTCCAAAATGTGCTAATAGCCCCAAAGTAAATGGATTTTTATTTCATTTGTTACTTGTGACCTCTCAGCTCAATAATTTAGGAGAAGGTGACTGCAGCCACTTCAATCTAATGGAGGGGGTGAAAGCTGTTTGACTTGTGGATATTTCTGCAATCTCAAATAATCATTTCTCTAAAACAGAGAAAGTCATATGAGACACAAAGGTGCACAGAATATTGTGTAGCCACAGGAAAACATAAGATTACTGCTCTGCTGCAAAGCAAAGAGGCACAAGCCAAGAGTGACAGCTCAGGGTGGAAAAGGGCTTTGCGTGTTCTTCAGAAAGAAAAAACACGTGTCAGAGCAACACCTGATGTAATAATAACTGATCATCAATAAATAATTGATTTTCCTAACGGAAACAATTCAGAGAGGCCCAAGTTCCCTAATTCCCACCTTACTTGCACTGATAAGAAGTGACACAGAAATGTGGCATTTGAAGGCTGGCCCAGCACACACACTATTTCCCCTGCTCATGTTGGACTCTCACCTTCCCCACACCTTGCAGTTCAAAACCTCCAGAGAAAATTAATGTATCTTTCATTACAAAGAGTGTTTTCCCTCTCTCTGCAAATTTCTGCCTCTATAAACTCCATCAAATAATATGGCTATTTTCAGCCTGTCTTTAAAAAAAAACCCAAAAGAACACAAGAAGACTGTGGTAATGGAGACCCCAGCTGACACCTCCCTTTGTAATGTGTTTCGTCTGCCCTCAGATCTTTTCATTAAACAATTCACTGTCTGAAGGGGGGAAGACAGGACAGGGAAGAAATTGATTTTAGAATTCATCATTAAACGCCCTTGGGTTTTTTTTCCTTTTTTTCCCCCCCTCTTTGTTTTTCTAATAACAGTATGGCATTGTCTGTGGAGAGAATCAAAGAGAGAACATCAGAGAAGCCAAATCATCAGAGGGTTGGTGTCTGTATGTATGTTTTAATGCTCAAAACTCTATTATGTCAGGTATTTGCCGGGAACTCTTCATGGAAACTGATTTTTTCAGTGCACAAAAATATCCACACGTTCATGCACACACAAACCAGGTTTTTGTTAAGTGCTCTTGAAGTGCATGGGCTGGGATGGCCTTTTCATCTCTCCTGGTTGACAGGTCAACTGCCTCACTGCAGCACTACCATGGGCTCCTAAAAGCTTTTTCAGCTTTATGAACAAACTGATAGAAAACTTGTTAAGTCTGACCCTGCAATTATGTTGCATTGAGCAGGATCAGCACAGTTATTGCCTCTTCCAATCTTCCCTTTGTCGGTTCAAATGCAAGGAGCACTGATACACGTTAATGGCAACCACATAATAGTTAAGCCTCAACATTCATTTTTAACCCAACTATTTTGGTAATAAGTCCATTTGTAGATAATGAGGCAGCTGTCAATGGCAGGGATGTGTTATAATCACTCCAAACTACATGGAGGACAGGGGAATTGGCAGAAAGTCTCAGTTAATTCTATAAAGATCCCTGTGTCCTCCATTATGTTAAAAAAATCTTATGAGGAGCACTCACATCTCTTTTCTGCCTAGTGTAAATAAAGAAATAAAACATGTAACTCTGTCCCACCGCAGAGATTACCCCGTGTTTGTAATTTCAGAGAAACATTAGCCAGTGAATTAGTAAATTTGGATGGAAATTAAGTTTTTTTCCATGGACAAAAGATTTGCCTGGAGAAATACCACGAGGTGCTCCGTGAGAAGCAGCCCTTCCAAAAAGCCTGATCTGGCACATTCTGGGTCTCCTCTCCTCCAGCTGAAGGTAGTTGCAGCAGAGGGAACCAGGCAGGATCCCCTGAGCCAGCTCCCTGTGAGTGAGCAGCAATTTTGGAATGACACCTAGAAGGGCCCTTCCAAACAGAAGGAATACTGGGACTCCAGTGCCACCAAAGCTGGAATTCACTCGGCAAGGAACATGTAGCAATTACAGGGAGCCTGTCAAACTGTGCCTGGAGAATTACGTGCATTGTGAATTTTGGGTTGGTTTACTCCTGTTAGCTAAATCATTAAGAACTAGTTCTGATCTCCCACGAATACATTTTTAAATTGAAATGGTGTCACACAATTTCTGGTTTGTTTATGAGCCAATGATATTTACTCTGGATAGCACCTAATACAAGGTTTTTAAACTGAAAGCATATGGTTTGGAAAATTGCTTCTCAAAGCACAACACCCTTCATCTCCCACATCCTGGGATTCAAAGGTACAACTTTTCTCAGCGTCCAAGATTTGTAGCACATTCATGAAGCATTACCTGCCTTCGCACCCATTGGGATCATTGTGTTGGCAAATTTAAAGTTGTAATTTAACTTATACTTAGGGTGGTTATTGCATAGTTTAAAGACTTCATTAGCAAGATTCAAAAAGGCCATTAAACACCATTTTTTTCAGCTGTGGTGAATGGAAAATCTAAGAAAAACCTCAAAGCTTGTTTTAAAATTAGAAAAATCTCCCATGGTTGCTGATTCATGGTGATCACTCTTGTAAGTTTAAAATCAGTGATTATTGTGGGTTTGTCTATCAGGAAGTGGGATTTTTTGGCACTGCACACACGGTTACTGATATTAGTCCTGCTTTGCTTTCCTCAGCTTTTCACTTAAGGTAATTACCAGAAGAAACCCTCCCAGAAACAAAGATCCAGGACACGAGGCTCTCACGCACGGAATGTGACAGAAGCTGGATTGACTAAAACCTGCCCTTAGAAGACCCACTAGTCACTAAAATCCAAACCTATTCATCAGCTGCTTCCAGAATCTGATTTTTAATATTTCTTTTCCATATTTAAAACTGGCTCATGCGAGCTTGGAGGTGACAGGGATTGCTGCTGATACAACCCTGAGCCTCTCAGTGCTGTTCCCTTACAGCTCAGCTCCTGGACCGTGGGGAGCCCACTCAAGCCATAACACAGTGCTACCTGAAAGGAAGGACTAGTTGTATATTTGGGTTCTAAAAATGAAAGCTGGGCCCTCCCTTAACTGCTGTGGGGTTGCAGGTGACTGTCAGCCCTGAACTTCTCCTGCTCAGCTGGCTGAGAGCTGCAAGTGTTTGTTACGGCCAAGCCATCCCTCTCCGGGGAGGAGTAGGGGGCAAAGAAATGGTTTTGCCACCTAAACCAGTGCAACTCCAGCTCAAACATGCCCCCTGCCTGGTGGGTACCTTGGTACATTGTCACTTATTGATCAGCTCCATGACACAAAATCCCCTGGATCCCTTTCCCCATAACAGGCAGGGTCTGTGTCCCCGGGTACAGCTCACGGCTGGCTCTGAGCCCCAAGGGGTCACTGATCTCCTCTCTGCTGTGTCTTTGAGCCTGAACACTAACACAAGGGCTTTAAGATTTAGTTCACACAGACCCCAATCAGTTTGGGTTTTCTCAGAGAACTTTTCAAACTAAGGAGTATAAAGGAATTTAAATCCTGTCTATGGTGTAGCACGAGAGCTCCAAGTTATAATTTTCCCTTACAGTCTGTATATGTTTTGAACCATCTGTGGCAATGACAACAAACAGGGAGCCAACAACTTCAGCTATAATTGCTGAGAGCTGTAGGTACAAATAAACACCAGTTTTTCTCTTTAGTATATACAACACATGGAGCAGTGCTGTAGGTCAGGAGAATTATGTCTCAGGCTTCTGTGGGCAGGTTTCTGATAGAGGTTTTATTTTTTGATGTTGCAAGCTTTCAGGGAGTTATGACATTATTGTTTCTTTCCAGATTGCCCTGATTGAGATCAAAGTTCAGGAGTTGTATTATGTTACCCAAAGATTGCTTTGCTCCTGTTCTTTCCAAAGAATTGCATGGATCTGCAGTGAGCAGCTTCAGAAGCAGCAAGTCTTGGCTTCATTCTCACTTGCATTAATGAAAATCACAACTAGTGAAACACAATTAAGCTCATGTAAAAGAGAGGAGACTCCTTTCCTTGGTTTTCTCTCTTGTTATTTACAGAGTGGCTAAAAAGGAGTTACTGAAAAGATGCAACTTGTTTTAAACTGTTTTCATTGTTATATCATCTTTCACACTCCTGCTTTTCAGGGTAATTCTGACTTCAATGCCCTTTATACTTATCATATAACTCCACAAGGGAATTGTTGTATGCAGTGGATAATTAAGCATCTTTGCTGATGGTAGTCTTTGACTATGGCAGGATTCTTACAGAACTAGTCTTATTTTCTGAACTGTTTTGTCATTTGCTAATTAGAGTCTGGCCTTAAGGTCTTTTAGAAACATTTTTCTGAACTCATCTTATTATCCAAAACTTTTCTCTTAGTTTTCCTTGGCAACATATAGCAGTTAATTGCTAATGTATATATTCACTTCCAACAGAACCTTTCTCCTCAGTGAGGAGTTCTTTCCTGCTGCTTTCTTCTCCTCCAGTGAAAAGTTGAAACCTGTTGCCCTGAGAAGGACAGAGAATGGATTTGTTGTAAAAAACAATGATATTCTGTTGTTATTTTAGTGTCAGTAAACTTTATTCTGAGGATGCTGTATGGGAATATCCTGAAATCTCCTAGATAGGAGCTGAGATCTGAAATCAGGGATTATACACACAGAAAATGTGTGCTGTGAAATACAAGATCACTCCAAGGTGGAATCATGACTTGGAAGCCTTGGAGCAAAATTCAAGGAAATGGAGCAAAATGAAGAGCTTAATTGTCTGAAGACTCTATTCTGTTTTACTTTACACACATGGATTTCCCCTGTAAAGCTAAAGCACTACTTGAATATTTAAAATTAGGCACACAATTAAATGGTTTTCTGGATTCAAGCCAGGCTGCTCAGCAACTTGCTGTATTATCCCTCTGGAGAGCAGTTACTTTGTCTTTTGAAAGCCAATTTGTCCACCCTTAATGAATCACTTCTTGCCTCTGCCCTGTGTTTTATTTCATTGGTTTTTACATACATTTTTATGAGCTGAAACGACCATCCTGCCACCCTTCAAACACTTCTGACAACCCAAATACTCAGCCCAGGGTAGCACTGAATCCTCACTCATGGCAGGATGAAGATCCATAATGTTACCTCGGGAATACAAAGTGTGAAGTGCAAAATCACAGTGTCTTTGCCAAACCTGAGCAGAAAATGAAGCCACAAAAGACTGCAGCTCAGGAGGATGAGAAGGGAAGCCAGTCGGCCACCAGCCCAACGTTATCATGATACAGTGTTTCTGTTCTGCTCCACGGAAATACAAACCACAGGAGAATACTGAGAAAAACCCATCACTAACAGGTTTATGTACTTCATAAACACACAGCTAAGAGAGCTGCAGCTCTGCAAACAATCTGCCTATGACTGACAAAGCGTTTATTAAATCAAACAAGATGCTTTTGGCACTTCCAAAACAATTGAAATGGGAGGAGAAAGGATGAAGGGAGGCACCTGTGTGAAACTATCTCAGGCAAGGGTATCAAAAATACACAAGCCATAGGACCCTCTAGATATTGTTCTTCCCTGTGATCTAGCAATTCATTTTGCTTTAACAAAGACAAGAACTGATGACAGCAAAACTCTCTTACCCACTAATTGTTTCTCATGATAAAATACACACTGTACAGTTCTTAGTTCACTCCTTACTGCTCTAAAATGTCTGACAGCTGCAGGAAATATCTGTGCGCTTCCGAGAGGAAAAAGGAAAGTTTGGACAAACTAAAAAGCCTTTGACAGGATCGGGAAAATGGAATGGGGGAAAACACGGACTGGATCAGAGCTGGAATAGGGAATGGGGGAAAACCAGGACTGGATAATGACTGGAATACGGAATGGGGGAAAAGCTGGACTGGATCAGGATCGAAATAGGAAATGGGGGAAAACCCGGACTGGATCACGGAATGGGGGAAAAGCTGGACTGGATCAGGATCGAAATAGGAAATGGGGGAAAACCCGGACTGGATCAAGGCTGGAATGAGGAACAGGGGAAACCTGGACTGGATCAGCGCCAGAATATGGAATGGGGGAAAACCCAGACTGGATTAGGCCTGGGACCCAGAATGGAGGAAAACCTGGACTGGATCATGGCTGGAATGAGGAATGGGGAAGAGCTCAGTTAAGCCTCTCGAGTGCCGGAGAACTGAATAAAAGTGTTCAAAAGGTGTCCCAGCGTAGCAGCCAAACTGGAGCTGTTCCTTGCCATGTCAGCACCCCCACCCTGCACTGCAGAGACACCCCAGAGATGTGTCAGAGCTTCGCACCCCATTGGAGCTGGGCCCCAGCAGCCCCAAAGGCTCTCATGGAAGTTACAGGAACAATGAAGAGGAATCAGGATGTAAGATATTCTAAGAGCTCACTCGATGCCTCCACCTGGTTTAAAATTAGTCCTGTAGTCCAACTGTTTGGGTTTACACCTCCAGTTCCCCTCTCTGGTCATTCCCAGAGTGCTGAAGCTGATGAGGAGCATTCAAATGGGTTTTGCTCATTCCAGGCAAACTGGTAAATGAGAGATGACACAGTTCTGTATCTTTTAGCTTAAAAATTAGCTTAAAAACTGCTGCTTGGCTTTCTATAAAGCGATGCCACCAGAAGATGTGTCTTACAGGAGAGGCATGGGTTTGGACTGTTAAATCTGTGGGAGCAACAGAGATTCTGTCAAAACAAGGAAACCTTTTGCTTGTTTTACAGCAACGAAACAACTTCTGAAACACCATGTGAAGCAGAAGGCTCCAGCTCATCAAATCTACATTATATGCATGACTACTCCCCAGAACAACAAAAA
The DNA here is from genome assembly GCF_001715985.3 of Manacus vitellinus. Lineage (NCBI taxonomy): Eukaryota > Metazoa > Chordata > Aves > Passeriformes > Pipridae > Manacus > Manacus vitellinus. The sequence goes on along the minus strand of NW_021939960.1, from coordinate 5,386,048 downwards.
TTAGCCTGTGGCTGTGAAGAAAGTATAAGATGGCAAGGTGGATTTTATCCTTTTACTCACTACCTGACTTGTGGTGGGAAGACAAGGCAGCTGTTGTAAGAACCATACAGGATCACAGGCCACATGTACAGTCTGGGAGAATCCATCCCAGGGGTGCAGAGACAGTACAATGTCTCTCCTCATTTAATAAATATGGCTCTCTCAATTGGATGAATTTGGTTACCTGCAGGAGTTTTCACTCTGACAGTCTTTGGAATTAGCTGTGCTAGGAAAACTGCCGTAGGAAGTGTTGGGAGTGTATCCATAACTGAAATGGATACTGTAATAGTGAATGACATCTGATATTTTTGGCACAAAACTGGTACTTAGTTATTTCAAGCTATCACATTGCACCATGCAATGGCAGAGGGAGCCAAGATGATAAAATACCAGCTACAAATTCGGAGACCTATTCTCTCCATCTATTTTTAGGAATTCAGGTTGCTATCAGTTCCTATACCTTTTCTAGGGGAAGGAACATGACAGACCAACAATTCAGTGGAGGGACTTGGAGCAGCCTGTCAAGCTCAGGTTGTCAGAAAGACCCAGTTTGTTGGTATTCAAATTCCTAGCAGGTTAGATGACCTGAATGTAGCTCAAAAGGAAAAAAAAAAAAAAAAAGAGAAATAAAATCACCTACTTTAATAACCAAAGGAAAGTCACTGCAAGAGAGGTTTGTAGAAAAGTAAATACTTGTGAAATTATCTTCTCCCTCTCTACAGTTACCAAATAAAATCAAAGTGATATTCAGGATATTGAATTCCAACAAGATACTCATCTGTACAGACTTCCCTCAGGTGGAAACCAAATAGCCTAAAAGTGAGTCTGGAATTCTGTTTCTGCAGTTTCCAAATCAGACCATTTCATAACAGGATCTGTGACACCTGTGATCAGCTACGGCACTTACAGCAAATTCTGAAAACACACACATTTTTTAGGGAACAAGAAGAAAACCTTTTCAGAGGTGAGCAATAAAATAAAAGGAAGGAAATGGCTCCCAACCTACCTCAAAAATTGTATATATTAAAAAGTTCTGGCTGTACCTCAGCACAAGTACACATAACCTTTAATACCTTTATTGTTAAGATTTGCCAGTTAAGAAAGTGCTATTATCTGTCTTTTATAGGTAGGGAACAGCACCTAGAGAGCCTGACTAACTTGTTCAGTGTCATAAAGGGATCACAGAGTAGAGCTGAGAATTAAACTTTGTTCTCAGAGCTCTCAAATAAATGCCGTTGTTCCTGAGCTCTTTAAATAAAAAGTGTTTAACAGGAAAGAAGAGGAGGCAAGGGAAGAGGAGTATTTGATCACCAAAGAATTGTGAGTGTTAGGAGGAACAAAACTCAATGCAATTTAATGTAGGAAAATGCTATAAGGCACTTTTAACAAATACATTAATCTGACCACAAAAAACCAAAACAACAAACAAAACCTAAGAGGGAGGACTATTTCTAATTCTGTATTTAAATGGAAAAGTGTAATATATTTTCAATATTAAACAGAAAATCAAACATTATTAATTCCCTAATTATGTTGAAAATCATATTAGACTGCATCATCACAGCATTTAAAGGGGAGTTCTTCTGATTCAAACTTATCCAATCTACAACGTTCAAAATGACCAGAAAATTCCACCCCACCTGCATTTATTATGTTATCATTATTTATAATGGAAAAGGCTAATCAGTTTGGAGGTGCTCTGTGAGAATGTAAGGTTAAAGAGAGAGTGTTTTTCAACCTGAAATAATCAATAATTTAGTTTTGATCAATTCTAATTTCTATGCAAATCAATGCCTTAACCCTGGTCCATCTATTAACTGAAGCCCACATGGAATGCACTTGATCACACAAGGAGCCTCAATTAAAGTCAGGCCTGGAACTTGATACCAAAGTGAAAAATTACCTGTGATGGTCAAAAGCTGATGGTTGGACTGAGTGACTGAGGTAGCAGGACTGGGGACAATGACAGCATTAAAAACTCTGAGATCCCATGTGTGCTCCCAAAATCCAAGGAGCAGCTGAACAGCACAGGGGGTGATGTGCTTTGGATACCTGGAGCATTTTTTATAAAGACATTCTCTGCAATATGGTAATTTCCATAAGAATTCTCTTACCCAGTGTGTATTTATTTATGCACACCACATATTCATGCCTGTCAGGAGATGTCTGCATGAAGATTTACTTTAGTGGATATACTACAGTGTCCCTCCAAATGATGCCTCTTTTACTGGTGTTGAAACACAAACAGCAAAACTCCTCATGCTTGAAAATCCTCCCCATTAGCACGACCTTCCTAAGCAGTTAATTCCTGCCCTGGAATATATTTGTAGCGTGGCTGGTGTATGGCTTAAGGTAAAAAAATACCATAGAAATCTACAATCTGGCCTGTCTTCAGTTTTCCCTCCCAGCAAATATTTTCTGTTTGCCTCCTCATTACTCCTCGGTTGTACTCTCTGCTGGAACATCATTCACATGGAATGGTTTATGGTTGTTGTTGTCTTGGAAGATGACAATTAAAATCTCTCAGTGCTACTAAATGTTGCCACATTGTTCACCAAAGAAGCCTTGGAAGTGAACAATGACGAAGGAGCACACACAGGCAGAAAAGAACACAGAAAAACAGTCCTGTGCACTTTCCTCCTTAAATCACAATAAAGATCATAAAACCTCCCCAAAAACAAGGGAATAATCCTGAATAGCTGGGAGCTTACAATGACAAACGGCATGAAATCTTCCTTCTGGTGTTTTCTCTTCTTTAATTTAGTTGTAAACTAGCTTGGAATAAATTCTGGAGTCTCCAAATACGCATTAAAATGAGTATGGCACAGGGAAAAATCTGCTTAGAAATAATCTGCATGTAAGGCTGCATTGTTCAAAGAAGAATTTTTCCAAGCAGTGCTCTGACTACATGTCCCCATGAGAGAGACTCCGTTCATCATCTAAAAGGCTGTAATTAATTGGGAAAAAAATAACTGAAAGCCATTACTGGGAAACACATGGGAGGTGAGAGAGACTATTAAATTTATTTCCAAGAGGAGATGGGGAAAGTATTACATTTCCCTGCCCAAATAACCTTAGTTAATATACATTGATCAACTACTGCTTCAGATAGAAGCATGGCTTATCAGTTTATCAACATCTCAAGGTTTTGTGCCAATTGTTCTGACATGTTCTCAATAAATATAATAATAGCAAAAGGCCAAAAAAAGGAAATGGGCAGATCCATCTTTCAGTGACTACTACCACCACCTCAGTAGATCAATACATGTCAGAACGTTCTTATCATTTGGAAAACAGAAATCCTTTTATGGCAATAAAGCTTTAGTATTTTAGTTATTAATTCAGATCAGTCATGACAGACCCAGGAAATTTCAGACTGGCACAGGAAAACCACAAAATTAATCCCAACTAATTGGGAAAAACGTGTGATCTCAAGTGAAACTTCCACCTGTTACGTGGGTTTGAGATTTATGTCCAGATTTTCAATGCCTATTTAAGGGGGCAGATTCTGATTTTGCCTCCTGATGGAATTCTGTAAAATAAGTAAAATAAAACTAATGTGCTGTTTCATATTACTGTCAATGAGAGAATAACCAAATTCAGTTTTCTGGAACTGGAACATGAGAATTGTCATACAAAATATTACAATACTGCCAAGTACAGGTTAGAATGTTGCTGCTCTAAGAATGAGCACAAATAGCTGTTACAGCAGAAAGGGTTGAAGTTTTTGTAGGCTTTTCTGTATCTGAGAATTCCAAATTCTCCTTTCTCAAAGGCAGAGTTGTTTTAAGTGGGAGGGTTGATACTCCTGGAGATTTAAATACATCTAGGAGAACTGGATGTCATTATTATCATGCCTATAGCTGTCTATAGCCACTGATAAATAAAATCCAGGTCATCCTGAAATTTAATATTGTAGCTCACTCAGCATTTTTGTAAAGTGATAAATGAAACATTTTTCCTTTAAAGACGAATTTAACTATTGGACTTGATGATCTTAAAGATCTTTTCCAAACCTAAACAGTTCTATGATTCTATGAATCTATACAATTTAGTTGATTTTCCTGATTGGAGTAAACATTGATAGCTACTGTCTGGCTGTACTAAATAGTGATTCAGGCATTCCTGTCATTATTTGTCAATTCACACAGAACACCAACCAGGTTTTAAAAGCTGCACACATGCAATTCATTTTGAGCCTACGAGCTGCTGCTTCATCTGAGAAGGCTGGAAGAAAGCTTAGATATAAAAATTATATATAGAAAGCTCAGATATAAAAATTATATATAGGTTGTGTATGTTCATGAAAGAAAGATGGCATCAAACACAGTCAACTTTACTCTCACCCAAGGCTTGGAATTTATATAGGGCATATTTCAGGGGAAGGCTGTGGTTTTATTTTATATTTGGCTGCACTACCACAATTCTAATCCTTGGCACAGGGGAAAACTGTCATGTCAGACAAACTCCAGCTGTCCACTGTGCCTGTCACTTCCTTCAGCTTCAAGTTTGCAGCAGAGGGATGGAGGGTCTGTGAGCACGTTAGTGAGGCCTCAGCAGTGGGGACCCGAGGGACAGCAGGAGCAGGAGGAGGAGGAGGACAGGAGCTGGCTGAACAGGGAGGAGGGATGGGGAGAAAGGGACAAGCACATTAGAAGTGAGAAAAGTGCTAAGAGAGGGTAGGATGGGCAGAGAATAAAAGTCTGGGCAGGGAATGGAAAGCGAACAAGACGATGAAGAGTAAAAAGCCACAAGGTGTTCCTCAGGGATATTTGCTTTCTGGAGAGAAGAGGGAGCTGATGGACACTTGTTTTTAAAAGTTCTCAGTGCACAGGTTCTTTTAAGGTAAACCTGGATGGCTCTTGGTCGGCTGCCATGTCACTGAAACGATTCCTCCCCCAGAGGAATGACATCAGGACATGCATGATGGACTCCACCTGATGTCACTGTCTGTGGCTTCCAGCCATGTGGCTCTCAGGAAGTGCAAAGCCAAAATTTGTGGAAGGTTATTCAAAGGGAAGAGCAAGAGACTTTTCTCTCTTGAATGTGAGACATTATCTCCTTCCACCCCTAAGTACACACATCTCGAGGTGAGTGAAACCTGAAAAATCAACACACAGGCGTTCTGGGTTTATTAACACAGAATAACAGTAACAAACAACAGGTTTAGATTCAGGGTCACTTGCAAAGCCTTGGTACCAAATTGATGAAAAACCTGGTTTGTGGGTGTGGAATAGCCATGAACTGCTGACAGATAGAAGAGGGTCTGAGCACAGAGATGAAAGTGCAGTTAAATAATAAACCCTCTGCAGCACTTCATCGTGTCCTTGCTTTTGCTTGCAATAACCATTGGAAGGATATCAAGAGCAAGTCATTGGTGCTGGAACATTGGAGATGGCAAGGGCTGCCTGGAAGACATTTTGGAGATGAGTGTTCCTACACTGCATTACGGGGGTAAACACCAGTCCCCCTCAAAGACAGTACTTCTTTAGTAGGAAGAAGTCCTTTGAAAATGCATGTTCACTCATTATTCAGTCTAAAATACTTCTGGAAAGTATTTTGCCTATGTTCAGATAGAGGTGGATATAACATCCATCCCCAGTCGAGGGCATCTTCATCCAGAGATGATGGAACATCATCCCTGCAGCACCCCCTCAGCCCAGGGGCTGCCTTTCCCCTGCACTTCTTATCAGTGGTCCTGCAGCTGGTCTTGAGAAAAAAAAAAAAAAGGAAATAAAAAACTTTCCTTGGCTTTGAGTATTAAACCACTGAACATTCTTTGCAGCTTTATACTCAGTCTAGTATTTTCTATTTCTTTTATTTTGATAAAACTTTGGTCTATAATTAAGCGCCCCACAGTGTCACCCCCGTTTTCAGAGGTCTGGAATACATTGGCATGTGCCTTTTGGGGAATTTTTAAATTGCCTTCCAATCTTTTGTCGGAAGTTGTATGTCCTATACCTCTAAAAATAATTTCTTTTCAGTATAAAAGATAATTTCTTAGAAAATAATAGTATCTATAATGTCGTTTAATTTTCTTTCAAGAAGGGTCCTCCCCTCCAGTTTAGCTTTTGTTTAGCTTCTTAGAACTGTACTTTAAGCTTTTCAGAGTTGCAGATGTACAATTTTGAAAGGCTGGTTCATTAATTTTTTTTCTCTCAATCGTTTCATCAACTGATCATACAACGATTTATAATGAAACTCAGATTCCAAGGAACAAATGAAAACAACCTATAAAAATATGAAACTGCTAATCAAGAGCCGAGTAAACCTACTTTCCAGTTCAAAAGAAAGCAGTGTGTTGTGCTTTTGTAATATTTCTGTATTTCTGTTCTCTTTGCCAAGACAGGAGATTAATCTTGAAGGAGCAAATGCCCAACCCCACGGGCTGTTCTCTGAGGTGGCACAACAGGCTGAATAATACTGCAAAAAAAATCACAAACGCAAAACAGAGCTGAATCTGCCTCATTCAAAATATTAATGCAGGCTACAGGAATGTGTTATAATCACACATTTTTGCTAAAATAATGACAAGCAACTCTCTCCATGTTTTTGTCATTCCTCTGAGAATTTCTGTCCACAGTTAATTTTCAGTAGTTCCACAAAATCCCAAACTAACTGGCTCTCTTCAGTGGTGTTTTAATTAAAATATCAGGTTCATATACAGAATATTATAGCTAATTTTAGGACATGTTCAGAGTGCTTTTATCGAATTTCATTAAGACTCACTGCAGGTGCATTAAAACTTTGCAATTTTAGTTTTGTCTGGTTTTTTTTTTTCCGTGAGTGATGTTTCAAGGGCATATCAGAAACATACCAAATCATGAAAGACTCTATTCAGCAAAATTAAGCTTTTCCAGTGCTGAGTAATTAAAGCTCTGCAGGCTTCCATAGCTCTGTACAGAGCTTAATCCTCACTGAAATTTAAAAGTAAAGAAAAAATAAAATCTGTTTACCACCACTGTAGAAAGTCTTCATTAGCTTTGTATTCTTGACCCTATTCCCAAGAGGTCATTAGGAATCTGCACATGCAATGAGGGGAGGAGGGCTTGTGGTCAGAGTTCTGCCAATGCATTCAGAAGATAATTCTCCAGACTCAAGGGACTGCCACATGTATTAGGGTTGACCTTTCTCTATCCCAGCTCTTTGTTGTCAAAATAAGAATGATAATACCTTGCTAAGATTCAGGAGTTACAGAATGTCAAAAGGTCTGCAGCCCATTGAAAAGAAAAAAACCCAACCATCATGGCTTTATATTTATATTTATATTTGTAATATCTAAAACCAGCTGCATATTTACTAAAAAGAGGCAACACCTGGAGGAACTGAGTTCTGGTTTGTCAAAATAAAGAAATACCAAAGGAATACAAACAGCTGATGATTATCCTGGGAAACTGGATGTGGTAAGGTGACTGCATTTATTATGAAGCATCTTTTTATGTCTTCCTGTAGCTTTCTCTAGCTTTGGTCTTGGCAATTCCACAAAATGAAACTGCAGGCTGAGCAAAAGTCATTGCATAAATTTAATATAGTTTAGTGTCTTGCAATATATGAAAAAGCCCACGAATTCTCTTTCACAGGTTTTCATTTCTCCGAGTCTAAATTAAACTCCCAACATCGTACGCTGCATAGAGCCTGGAGCTTCCACTAATAGACCTGTTTCTACAGGAAGAAGTGATTGTTTCTCAAGAAATGACTGTGAAACCAACACAAGAAGGAGAGTGGGGATGAATCTGGTAAGGATGGCCTAAGTGGAACTCAGTCCTTTTTGCTGCATCCTGCTTTTCATTCTTGTGTCATGTAACAGGTTAATAATCCAAATATGTTGCCAAAATATACTACAGTGTGACAAAAGGAAAAAAAAAAACACTCTTGCTTCTCACACTTACAGTAGGTTTTAGCAGACACCAAAATAAGTGATGAACAGAAGTTAATACAAATCTGCCTTTGGGTGTTTTGTCCTTTGCAATCACTTCCACCCCATCAGTCAAACACACCCATTCTATAAACACTCACAAACCAAACTGCAGCTACTTCCCTGGTGGTGCCCAGTGTTGTCAGAAGCTGCCCCATTCTGAGAGAGGACCCTCATTAACAGCAACCATCATTGCCTCTAATTGCCCACAGGATGTTCAGGAGCCGTTTTGGATTCATCTGCAAGGATTCTCTGTAGACTGATGTCAGCAAGCTCAGAAGCAGGACCACCGACAGCACGGTGGAGATAGAGTAGGAGTCTACAACTTCCTCATGAGGGGAAGGGGGAGTGCAGACACTGATCTCTGCTCCGTGGGGACCAGTGACAGGACCCAAAGGAATGGCCTGAAGTTGTGTCAGGGGAGGTTCAGGTTGGATCTCAGGAGAAGGTTCTTCCCCCAGAGGGTGGTTGGCCGCTGACCAGGCTCCCCAGGGCAGTGGACACAGCACCAAGGCTGCCAGAGCTCAGGGAGCATTTGGATGAGACTCTCAGGCACAGGGTGTGGCTCTTGGGGATGGGCCTGTGCAGGGCACTTGATGATCCTTGTGGGTCCCTTCCAGCATATTCTGTGAGGTGTGATGGATGGTGCCCACGTGGGTTGGTAAAGCAGTGATGGAACAGGGAGGGAAGAGACATCAGCATCCAAACCACTTGCCTACACTCATACAAAGAGGGACAACAAGAACCATGGAAAACCAGCACCTCCCTTCTCCTTGAGTATCCACAGTACCATCAGAACAACACCCCAAATGCGACCAAAGGAAGCTCTGCAGGTGAGAGCAAATCTCTCCTGGCCCATGGATGGGAGCACAAGCACAAACACGAACCAGTGTGTGACAGTACAAATAAACATCTGTGAACTTGCCCCATTTGTGCAAGTCACAGAAATCCTGCTAATTCAATGGTGAACACTGGCTGTGGAAGAGGCTGGGTAAACAAAACATTAAAAGATGGTTTCCTTTAATTTGGCCCAGCAGAGAAAGGAAGAGAGTGCCCAGACAATAAAGGAATCTATGGATTAGTCACACGCTTTGTTCAAGCGATGCCTCTGCTCAGTTAAACTTGCCCTCCCTGACCTGCCTTCGAGATGTGTTATCATATTTTCTCTGAGTATTATTCTGGAAAAAAACAAGACAAGCAATTCTTTTTTATTGATTTCTTCTGCCAGGTTTCTTGATGCAGAAGTACATTTTATGATCAAACTTCAGTCTTTGCTTTTACGATGGTAAACAATATACAGTGCATTTTTTACTATTTTTTTAAAAAGAAGAGTGTGTGCACATTTGATGAAGGAGGTAGAAGAAATGGGTTGTTTCAAACCATTCAAAGTTTAATTCCCTATATATTTCCTGTTCTGTTCCTTCAACCTACTTAACAAAAACCGTCACTGGAAGTTAACAGTCCGGTATTGCCCTGAAGGCAAAAAAAAGTGGAAATCAACTTCTTCAAAACTTTCCTTCCTAATTGCCAATTAAATATTAATTAAGTCTTACTTAATACATACATCTGCAATGCAGCTGAATGCCACCAGAGCATGAGTCACAGCTCTGCTCACTGGCTAATGAAGTCACCACTATGTCAGCCTGCACACCCAGGCATGCAAAACTTTACAGCTCCCTGAAATTAATTCATAGTGCATTTGTCCCTTCTTGAAAAATTGCAAATAACCTTCCCATCCTGCCCTTTAGGATGTCTGCAGACATTACTGTGTCTCTCATGCTAAATGAGGGGTATGTCTCTCTGTGGAGGCTTTGCAGGAGAAGGTCACGTGGTTTCCCACCCAACTTTGATAGAAAAGGACTGGCTAAACCCCCAAAAGGTGTAGCGGGTACCTACACTGCCACCTTTAACCAGAGACAGGTTTGATGTCCCCCAGAAGAATATTCAAGACTTATTTAAAGAGAAAAAAAGAGAAATCTGCTCTTCTTTTAAGCATTGATCATATGTACTATAAAGGAGTTGAAAACATTTAATATTTACGGACACGTTTATAAAATAAAGCTAAAAGAGAGTGGTTCTACCTAAATTCCATCTTGTATTTTGTCAGAGAACAGGCAAATATGGGAGAAAGGATCATATGCAGCACCTGACTGCTCCAGAATGTGGAATCACAGCACTCATCCATAATTTACAAGTTACTGCAACAGTTCATATACAGCTACTTCATATAGTTTTCACCCCATCAGCCAGACTAATGCTGACAGAAGGCTTTCTGTCCTTCACTAAATCATGATGGTCATGAGCCATTTTTCTGAAAATTCTGAAAATAAATGCAAAAATATAGAAATACAAACCCCTACAGATTTAGTAAGCAGCACTGACAGAATTACTTAAAGACCAGGGAATTCTTGTACTGTTGTGTGTGGTGGTGATGGGGAAAGAAAAGAACCTGTTCAAATTGAAAAAGGGAGAAAAAATGAAGCAAGACAGAAACCCAGATGTTTTCCCTTACACAAACCCAATACAAATGCATTAAATCATCATTTTATCTATCTTGATCTGCTTTTTAAAGAGAATTCTGAGTATCATTTTAGAGGAAACGTGAATTAAAACCACCCTGTGCTGGTTGCCCACCTTGTCATTAGGGGGACACACAAACAGTGAGGAGTGTGTTTAATGCCCTTCCTCGTAAATGGAAAACCATGGATTTCCTCTAACAAATATCTTGGGAAAAGAAGCTTTGTGTTGTCAAATATTGAGCAACTTAATCAATATGCAACACTAAAGAAAGCTCAAGCACTCCAAAATACCACCACCTCAGCAAGAGTTCAACCTCACAGGTTTTCAGGGGGGGAGAAAACGCAGCAGGTTTAATTTTTCTTTTCAGGAAAAGGACTGACACAATAAGAATTGGCCTCAGCAGAAGCCTTTATGTGCAAACAGAGAAAAATCCTGTAAAATACTGACTTAAATATCTAAAATCTGGCTTGGAAAGTCCTCCCTTTTCTAGCTCAAAGCAAAACCACCCCTCTATTTCTCTAGAGGAAAGAATACGCCCCAACACTTTCATGGTTTGGGAATGTTTAGAAAAATTGTAAATATGCTACAAATACTGAGAAAAATTGTTATTACTTGTTTATGATACTTTGCTGGCTTGAAATTTGCATTTAATGTCATTTAAACAATGCAGAAGGAAATGGGGATGTCAGTTTTCACGGTTTTCTAGTTTTAAGTACACATAGAATAATACAAACATTATGCTTTCTCTGGTTTCTATACCACTAATGCAGTATATTCCTATTGCTTAGACCAAATCACAAGCATTTCCATGACAGGTATTTTGTTGAATCTTCTGTTCAATTCTGATTTTAGAATGTTTTTATCTTGCATATATATATATATATACACACATATACATTTTTTCTAGATCAAGGGTCTCTATCTCAGTAATGAGGCCTTGCCAAAAAGCAGCAATCCAGCAAATAGTAGGACAAAAATCTGTTCCTACTGCCAAAACTCCCAATTTCAGGACACATGGAGCACATAAGGGAAGGGCAGAGAAGGCTGAGATCATTTACATCTTCCCACTTATCAGAGAGATGTATTCACCTAAGTGAAGTTAAGGAAAAACATTCATAATTGTCATGAGATTTCCAATAAAATTCGGAGAGTTCCCAACAGCCTTTCCCTTGGCTGCCTCTCTCTCTGAGGCAGGACTGAACTCTTGGCTCTTCTGCTGTTCCAGCAGAGCATCTGGGGGGTGTTGAACACACATTTCCTGCTCTCGCATCAACTCTGGGTTCTGTTATTAAATGGCATCACAGCCTGACTTTGGTTTGGATTTTGGTGCTTCTCCAAGCATTTTTGTGGTAAGAAGGCTTCAAGGTCCCTGCTTTCCATGGTTCCTGCTGATCAACGAGGTCAAGTACAGGTTGTGCCTTGAGCCAGTGCTCGGGGTAAGTGCTGCTGCATCCCCTGACCCTGGGCAAGCAGGCAGAGAACATCCAGAACACACCAGGTCATGGAACTTTTCCCACAGGACTCACAGAATTCACAAAATCCTGGAGAACCAGCAGATTATTCACCAGCAGCAATGACTCCAAAGACAAGGTGAAGGGACAGGGGTGTCTCTGACTCACACAACGAGCAGCTTCCCAAACAACTGCCCTTGCACCTACTTGCAAAGTGCAGCCTCTCTGCCAGCCAGCTCTGAAACCAGCACAGCTCTCTAAAACAACAGTTTTGTCCTCCACAAAGTCATAAAAAAGGACAAGGGTCAATATATGATGCTCCAGCTCCAGCAGACCTGGCAGTTCATCTGTCCCTGGCACCACGGGTGCCATCCCGGGATCTGGAGAGCTCTGGGCCTGCCCGGAGCCCCCAAGGCTCTGCTGGGCACTGCCAGCCCTTCTGGCAGCACATGCTTATGGTAGATTTTCAAAACCAATTGTAAGTTAGCCCGGGGGCCACTTGACCTGCCCTCCAACCAAATTATTGGTCGGTGAAAATTAAGATCCAAATCACTGGCGACTGCCAAATGGAAGGTGCAGCTCCCCACACAGCAGTTTTTAAAGGCAGAAAACAAGCCTAATGCAAACTGAGGTTAATGCAATATATACAAGAAAGAGAAATAAGATTAGATGTGATGTATGTGCCAAGAGGCCTTCTGCAGGCAAGGGAAAAAAGAGAATAAGGTTAACATCTTTGATTTTTTTCCCCTCCCCCCCTCCAAGAGCTGAGAGGAGTCTTCATAGCAGCAAGGTCAATTCTAATCTTATTTCCTTATTTCTCACAGTTATTTCATTACCTTCCTTCCCATTTTTTAAACTTCACAGCAAAACGTATTTTTTTTCCAGAAATCTCTGCAATCCAAGATCAGTTAGAAATCACAGCAGCTCATTTTAAATAATTAACAAGCACGAAATGTACAAAGAAACCTCTTTAAACAATAGCCACCTGCAACAAATATTCTAAGAAAATGCGCCCTTTTCTTCTCAGAATGATTGCTGCTTCTCACAAAAACATTAACATTTTGCACATACAAAAAAAAAATGATGTAATTAGCAAGAACTTTCTCTATTTCTGTTCTCATTATTGCTGATTACCAGAAATTATCAGGCAAATAATGGCTGCTTTCTCTTCTTATGATCAATTTATGCACCCTCCATCTGATTTCTCTGGCGAGGAACTGAAATGTGGGCTCTTGTGTCTATGGCACTTGGTGAGAGGAAGAAGATGGGGGGGAGGGAGAGTGAGAGAAACCAAACAGCAACTCTGTGTAAAGTGTCAGAAAGTATTTAAATTATCTCTGCCAACTTAGAGTCTTACTTCAAGCCCTGCAACGTTTTTTTTTTTACATTTTGTTAAAATTACAGCTCCTAGACTCATCTGATTAATCCAGACTTCACTTATTAATTGCAACAATAAATAAAACCAGCTTCTCACAGAGCAAAAAGATTGAAAGCGTGTTCTCAGTATAAGTTTGAAATGACTAAGAGGTTTAAAAGCTCCAAATAAAGCCCCCCCTTCGCCAAGAATCTTAAAAGAGAGACCCCAAATCTCATAATTTCAAAGACACTCATAATTTTGGGGTGATAACATTCATCTTTCAATAGTAGGGCAAGACTGTTACCATGGCAGCTGCCAAGAGATGGGGGTTGCTTCCACTTGAATACCAGAGCACAGCCAAGTTTTCAGCAGTTTGCAGCAAAAGCTATCTGGGAACACTGTTGGAAAAAACCCACCCAAAAACCTGTGCTGAGTTCTACATTGCCAGAGCTGCTGCTATTACTATCCAAGTACCTAATTTAAATCTCCTTGGCAAACACCTCAGCAAGCTGCACTCAATCCTTGCGCTGTTGCACAGACACCCCTGTATTTTTGATGAGGGAGAGGAAAGATTTCTCTTGCTTGAACCATTTAATACCCTGTTGTTGAGGGTACAGCTGAGCAGGCTCATCTCCTGCCTGGGAGGACACCCCCAGCCCCCCTCCAGGGAGCTCTTCCCTGAAGGCACAACTGCAGTTCCCATACTTCAGACCAGGCAAAATGATTTGCTTTTCAAAATGAAGGAAAAAAAAAATACTATTCTCAGCCTGAGACTTTGCATTTTAAGCTTTAGCCTGGAGCAAATTATTAAGGCAGAATTACTGTCTAAATCCCTGGAAATAGGGGGTTATAGTGAAAATACTGACAGATCCATAACTATAGCCATGCAAATACAGCAGATAAAAAATATGTATAAATGATAATGTAATTTAATGGCTTAAAGATTTTTTACTGGGGAGGAGGGGAACGTCTACTTTATTTTGACAGTGTAAAATGTCAGAGCAGAATCCAAGGATGTAGCAGAGTCATACTCTATACTTCTTGGGGATTATTTGACAAGAACAATTTCAGTGTTCTATTTAACGCACTTACGACAAATTTAAGTGATGAATTGATGCCTGAGAGACAGTGTGGTGAGAATTAGGAGAACAAATTTCCTTGTTATGGGAGCAGCTACAGGCCAGTTCAGTGCTCAAAGGCACAGTGAGAGTTAGGAAAGGAAATGTGCAAAGAGTATTCTGTCAGTGGAAGTGAAAGTGGAAAGCTATATATTTATTAAACCGTAATGTCACCAGGTTATACTTTGAAGTACCTCAGAGGCACTGACTCCTCAAAGTCTGTGGATACAAGAACAGGATCAAAGTCTTTTTTGGAAAAGCTGGTTGGCTAAGAGAAGCAAACATTGCTGTACAACTCCAGATGTCACTTTTAGTCAAATATATTATTTCATTGATCTCCTCTAATACGGAGTAAAATTGAGCAAACTGCTCTGTAAAAATGAACCTTCACTTAATAACAGTGCAGTGAAGTCAGGCATCATTCTAGAGGTCTCATTTTTGTCTCATTTTCTGTGCTCAGTAAATAGTTACAGCCACTCTGAAGCCTACAGTTACTGCAGGTAACTCCACCAGTGGACACAGGAGTTCAGGGGGAGAAACATCCATCCCTAAAAACAGGCTACTTCCTATGAGCTTTGAATTAACTAGGAAGATACACCCATGGCAAATCTAGAGCATAATGAAGTTATCCTGGACCAAATCTTCCTCCTTTTTTTATTTTTTTCCCTATTAACTTTATGGTCAGTTACCCAGCTTTGATGAACTTAAGAGAAAAAATGGAAATTATTTATTGATTTCTTCCCGCCTCCCTCTCTCTCCTACTGGCTATTCCCACTAACATTTAACTCTACCCACTAACATTATAGTCAATATTTACATTGTTTGAAAAGAAAAGAGAACATGTCTGGCAATTTAAAATAAAAGTCAAACCAGGAATTCTCCTAAATCACATTAATACTTGTGGAGCTGAAGTCAGAAGCAAGAAAAAAAATTCCCTTTACTATTTTTTTTAAAATTTCCATATTACTCTATTTTATCAAAAGCCACACACTAAGTGATCAAAATAATCTGAGGCATTTAGAACAAGGACCATGTGGCAGTTTACAAAGCATTGGTTGTTCACAATAATTTGGCCATGGCAAGTAGCCAAAGGACTGCTCACAAACATATGGTTATTTATTTCCTCTAAACAGGCACTAATACAGCCTGTTTGCTGCATTACTTTATAAATATAACAAGCTTCAAAAACAAAAAGGACCCACGAGTGCACAAAGCAATTAATGCAAACAGCCCCAAACAGCCTGTAGACCCACCAGCATCCTGAATCCCAGTGTGATTTGCTAAATTCTTTTTCACTATCACTCAACAAATCCCTGAAGACTGGCTCAAACTTAATGTACTGGAACATGTTTGACTCCTTTGTTTAATCACATCTGAAATGGCGTCTTCTGGAGTGACACATCCACTGAAAGAGTTTAACTGTTGTTCTCAAAGCAGCATTGATCCATGTTTTATTTTAGAGGCTGTCAGAGGTGTCTGTCTATGTAAAGAAAAAGTCAGGGAGCAAAGCCCATGTAAGTGGTGAGAACAAGAGGGTAAATTAATTTTGGTAGGAAAGAAATTCACTTTGAAATGGATTTCATCGTTTCAACTCTTTCCATGAATTTAGATTCTTTATGCCTTGCCAAACGCCACAAAACAAATCCTTAGTTGCCCGTGGAATGTTTGAAGCCAAACAAAATATTCAATTTTGAATGAAAATTATAGCAGAAAATATGAAAAAGAAAGCTAATGGTTCTCCCCCATTGTCCAAATCACACAGCCTTTGTTTACAGCTCCCAAAGCAATCCTGCAACTGCTGCTTCCCAGAGGCAGCCTGAGCTTTGAGGTGGACCCACCCAGATATTCTCCTTATTGTTAGCAAAAGCTTGTTTGATTTTACAAAGCAAGCTGGGATGATTACACTGCTGCAACAGGGAAAACTGAAAAGCAAACCAGAAGAGATACAGAAGGTTCATAAACAGCAATTTCCCCACCAGTTGTGCCCTTGTAGGGAAACTCCCTCCAAGACCTGGTGCTTGGTCCCACCTGCTCTCTGGGAAACTTCTCCCGCTGCCACGAACTGTGGGGCTGGAACTTCCCTCCCCTTCCACGGGCTGGAGCCCCCCAGCCCTGCCCAGCATCCCAGATTATCTCCTGCTTCCCAAAGCCCTGCTCCACCAAGGCACAGCTTTCCCAAAGGAGGATAACACACACGTACTGAGGGCAAACAGAAGAGATGCTTTTTGTCACAGGGTCCAAAAACTTTTAAAGGCAAAACCCAAGGAAGTCAACACATTTTATGGCTCAGTTTTCTGTGTAATCAAAGAAGGGAGGGCAGGAAGCCACCTCCTCTGCTGGGAAGCATCTTTCTGCACCACCAGAGCACCCTGTCATGTTTTTGAGCATACAAATCTTAGGTGAGAGGAGCGAGTGTTGAGTTACAGCCTTAAATAAGAGTAATTCCTTCTGATGGGATCTCACTGGGGATCATCAATAGCTCATCTGGAACCTCTGCTGCACAAATTATGGCCATCACAGGCTCTGTTTTATGCTAATGAACAACACTGACCTCACTGCTCAGTTAGTCAAGATTAAACAACATGATTTACAATCAGAAAATGCAGCTAAAAGGGTGCAGATTCTGAGGCTGCAACAGCAACAGAGTAATGTTCGAGTCTGGCATTCAGGGAGGATAAATGTTTAAGGATAAACACAGGGAATAGGTTACAGAATACTTTTTCTGTGTATAGAATAACTATATGACCTCCAGTGTCACAAGCATTTACTTCTTCAGCCTTTTACAATATACTAGTAGCTGCTAAGAAATAATGGCCAAATGCTTTCTTTTTAATAGGAACAGATATTTTACTGTTACAGAAACAACAAAAAAGTAATCATGATAAATTGCTAAGCAAAATATTCTTTTACCCTCTTCTAATGGAAAATAACTGAATGTCTTATAAATGGAATTTTATGAAGTATTCAGTCCTTGCCTGAATGTATAAAGGCAGAGTTTCCTCATAAATTGATCTATTTCCTGCGGTTTAAGCACCATCAAAAAAGTTTACTGGATAAGAGAACTGGCAGTAGCATAAATAATACCAATTAATTATACCAGAGGATATGCTGTCATTTTAGAATTTGCATATACAGAAGGCTTATTAATAGTGATTACTAACTTTCATTTATCAGCATTCCCTTAACAAGTGTCTTTGGAAATGAGGAAATGAAGGTAAAAGAGAGAGGCAGGATATCACATTTCCAGCCCCATGTGCCAAACCTTCACAAAAGCAGGAGACATCCTGGAGAATGAGAGGAAGGGGAAAAAAAAAGATATTTGGGCTGCCAAAGTGCCAATAATGTTTGTAAACTAAAGGCAGTGTGGCAGCCAGCAGGAATGCAGAGGAAATTCCAGGCACAGTCAGAACAGTCAGTGACCTTCCTAAATTATTCATCCTGTGTCATTTGTTTGCACCCTGAACACTTACTCGAAACTCACAACCAAGATTTGAATCCCTCTTCTGGTTTTGGATAAATAAAAACGATTTTTCCATGACCCATTGAGCCCAATTTGAATCTTGCTATGGAACTTTCCTAATTAACCCACGGGGTATTTTCTTACACTCTCTTTAAACCACTATTGACGTTTGTTTTAGTGTATCCACACACGGGAGCACCAATCAGACCCTTCTTTGTTTGTGTAACATGCAGCAGTGAAACAACCAAATAAGTCTGATTTCAGCAAAACATTTTTTCTTCTTGGAAAGGATGAGTCTCAAGTTGACCCCTGAAAATCCCAACGATTCAATTTACTGGGTTAAAGCTATGGAAACACAGATGCTAAAGACCAAAAGAAACCAGGACATGCAAAAGTAAAGATGTTCTGACCCATGAAGGTCTGGACACCTCATGTGAAAAGCAAGGTCAGTTCTAGGACATGCTCTTTCTGTGGAAGCACTAATAATAACAATAATAATTTTTTGTACTTAAATTCCTCATTCCTTAAATTCAGTTGGTTTTCAGTTACCTTAATGATGCTTGGAAGGCGCTGTCCCTCGGGGCCGTGGGTGGTGGAAAGCAGGTTCAGATTGATGGAACTCA
The DNA here is from genome assembly GCF_001715985.3 of Manacus vitellinus. Taxonomy (NCBI): domain Eukaryota; kingdom Metazoa; phylum Chordata; class Aves; order Passeriformes; family Pipridae; genus Manacus; species Manacus vitellinus. The sequence continues at coordinate 5,367,565 of NW_021939960.1, read as the reverse complement.
GAAGACAACTTGTGCTGATGGTGACCTGCCACCTACTCTCCAAGAGGTCCCAAACATCAGGATCCCATCTTACTGAAAAACAAAACAGTTGTGACAGGTCAATATGCATTAATACCCCTGAGTCTACTTAGGACTCTCAATAAACTGATTTTTTTCAGGTTTTTTTAATCCAAAAAACCCTTAACTCCTCAGTGTTGCTCATGGTGGTACTGAGTTACATCTTAATGTTTTCCACTTTAACCAAAGGCTCATCACTGGAAGACCCTGAAGTTCTTTTGTTCAGAACTTCTGAAGACAAGGAGACTTCACTGAAGAAAAACCTCAGTAGTTGATTCTAATGACAAACTACCCTAAATTTGAAGGGCATTATTTCCAGTAACACAGCACATAAATTGGTATAATGCCTCCCATTTCCTTGGCAATGATGGGCTCAAACTGTTTGCCCACAATAAAATGTCCCCAAAGTTTCAGCTATTCAAAGATCAGAATTCTACTTTCTCACCACCATGTATTTACACTTGCTTTCAATTCAGTATTACTGGAATCTGTGGCTGGAAAATATTGCAAATAACTTGCAGACTTTTTTCCCCTCCGAGGTTTGTCAAATTATACCTTTTTTTTCCTAATTATCAACTATTAGCATGTTCATAAAAATAATTTACTGAGATACCCACCTAATCTGCAAAACACAAACCCTGCGTCAAACATATACAACATTTTTTATCACACATTGTTATAAGACAATTTGTTACCATTTCATTCTTTTATGCCAACTTCAAAATTCAATCCAAGGTTTCTCTACCTTAAAAGGCACGATTAGTTTAAATTTCTGGAAGTGGGTTTTTTTCCATTATTCATATTTAAATTAAGTTCCCTTGAGATGGGAGAAAAGCAAGGAATTTTTATCAGGAGACTAATAATATAACCAGTGAAAAATCTGAGCGTTTTTATATTGAATTTATAAATCATGCTAGCAGTAACCAAACTGTTTAAATAATATATAGAGTTTAACTATAACGTACTTATTGGCATAAGTAATTTTAGTGCTTCTTAATGTAACAAATCACTCAGAAAATATTCTCAGCTAATCATTAGCATACTCAAGCCTAGAGAGAGGTATATGTATTGTTGCCTTTATAATTTGGTAGGAATGGCTGAGTCATAAAACCTCACACTCTGTGCCACTTGATTTACAATTTCCTGAAGATGTTTGGGAACCCTGACAAAGTATCAATTTATCTCTGTGCTATAAGCCACTCTGTGAGGATAGAATAGCAGGTAATTAAACTCAGGAGCAGGAATTAATTAAAATATACATGTCTGAGAGTGCAAAGACACGTATCTGTGTTTATAGAAACAGTAAAAAACACCCTCTGGCACAGATATGTGTGAAATGAGCCCCTTCCACAGCGCCAGGATTTGCTGCTGTTTTATCACAAAGCCAGAAAAACTTCATGGTGGTGACTCTAAAAAATTACTGGGGGCAAAGGGGGTCTAATTTTGGGTTGTGAGTGAGTCAGGTAGCAACGCTGAGCTGATTTCATGGGCTCATCCTCTGCCCACCCACCCCGACCCCCCCAGCCCGCGGGGCCTCCTGGGGCAGCAGCCCCGCGATGTTTAGAGGGTTTGGAGTTTGTCTTTGTAGTGTCCTTCCTCCAGAGGAGCCACCCAAGGGTTACACAGGGGCTGGTTCAGAGAGATTTTCCAGAACAATTAGGTGGAATCCACTCAGAGCCTTCAGCGTGAGGAGCCCCCCGGAGCTCGGGGAGTTCAGACCAGACGCTCCATCGCCGGCCGCGGTTACGTGACACGACATTTTAATTAGAAGGGGTCACAGCTGAGAAATTTGTGTCAAGACCCAGATCTGAACTTTCCCAGATTACTATAGCAGGAAAAAGTTGAGTTTGGAGCTGTTTTTCAGTCCCATCTCTCATTTTCATACTGGAAATACATCTCTATTAGCGTTGCTGTCAATATTCACCCTTAAAATTTCAAGGACCCACTCTATTCTTCTTGCAGTTTCAGTGACAAACTCCTGTTCCACTGATTCAGTCATTGTGCTAGAAAAGCACAAATCTTTGAGAAAACTATTATTAGAAGTGCAAGCATTTTGAGAAAATTACATTTTAGTTTTTCTGATGTTGTAATTTTGCTACTTTGTTGAGCACCAAGTGATTCACTTACAGCATCATAAGGCAAAAGAAATAAACTACAGTGGAAATATTGGAGACCTCAGGTTTATCAGGACCAAGATGCCAGATTTATTTACAAGTTTTCAGCAGTGGAAAATACTCTAATTCAACATGTTGGGTAGTTTGATTCCACTGTACAAAATTAATTGGCTTACTCTGTTCGGGATATTTTATGATTAAGAGATTTGAGATGAAATAGTGGGTACAAAAAAGGCTGAAAACTGTCCACTAGCTTTGGGGTTTTTTTTACAAGCAAACTATTTAGATTATTAATTAGCTTGAAAAGACTATTGCTTTTTCAGATGTTTAAATATTAAAAAGGGCAAAGTCCACCAAAAAAAAAAAAAAAACCAGATTAAAGTTATACCAATACAAATGTCTTTCATATAAAAATGAAAAAGATTAGCACAGCCACTACGAAAATCACATAATTCATGTGTCACCATTGCTGGAGACCACTTAACCTTGGAACAATTATCTTTGCACAACATCCACACGTTTGAGTTTGGGAGGAAAGCAAGAAAATTCCATCAAGGTGTTCTCCTTAGAGCACTGTTTCCCCTAAATAAAAATATCTCCAGAGAAGCAGGTCGGAATTACAAGACATACTTGGGAATCAGAGTGGTTACACCTCACACAGGAATGTGCTGAGACAGAGACCCCAAGGCAGTTAAGTTGTTGCCAAATAAGTTCAAGAAGCAACAGTTCTCTGATATTTTAGTATTTTTACTGTACCTGTTTTCAAATAAAGTGATGGGTCCTTAAAACCCTGCTTTGTGATTTCCTGAAAGGCAAGTCTGGTGCTCTTTAGAAAGTGTCACATGTAGGAAGAAACTCACTCAGACACACAGATGTTTCATTGATTGTTTCTGATTGATTTTGGGCTTTCTTCTACACTCCTCTGTAACTTTTGGGCTCTCTAACCTCTCAGCACATCTGCCTGCATATAAAATGACCATTTCTCTATACTATGTTAACCTTTCCACTATGAGTCCCTTCATCTGTTACTGAAAAAATATCATTAATTTGCATTATAAGTTCTAGTGGACAGGAATACTTGTCTTGATTTTATTTTAAGGCGTCAGGGACACATGTGATGACTTACCAATAAATAACATTATAACCTTAAGTTCACATGGTCATCAGCACTATGGTAACTGAAGGCAAAAGGGCAGTGGTTGAATTATTCCAACCCTTTCATCTCACCCAACTGAGCCACCAATATTTTTATTGAAAAGCTATGTCATGCTTAAAAGACAAATCTTTCAACTATCTCTTTTCTCCTTGGCTAGAAAAAATTATTGATGTCAACTGTGAATTTCCCCATCCTTCAAGTCTTACCTATGGCTCCAACAAGCCCAGTCACTTTGTCCAAGTTGTTCAGCTGTCCTGCATTAATTTTGGTGTGATTGGAGGATATACTCAAAATATCTCAGAGGACTCCCATGACCTTGTTATTTTAGCCCTTCAAATGGATATAAATTTTATTCCATGGTTCAGTAGACATGGGTTCTATTCTTGGTTCTGTGATGTGATTCTAGGAAAAAAAAAAGGAAAACACTGAGGGCCATGATTTTCCAACATAGAAACATTAAGGAAAGGTTTAAATCTCTGTGGGTGCTCCTGAAAAAGTGGCCAAAAACCAGTCTTTGTGTCTCCCTCCCATCAGTGAGAGCTGAAGGAGAGGACAAGGGGCACATTCTCGAGGACCAGCTACACTGCTGAGTGGAATGGGCTCCAAAAAGCTTCCAGGCAACTGTGCTTACATCTGTTGGTTGCTCTGAGCTGTGTGTGGAACAAGCCCTGCTGTATCCCAAAGTGTGCAGTTTTGGATGTGAATGGCTCTGGCACTCTGGCAGCTTTTAGCTGTCTCCTCTCATTTGGTGGGAATGACAGCTGACAGGGATGACAGGGAAAGCCGCTCATTTTTACAGACAAACACATCAAGGCTTCAAATAAATATTTCTTTGCTTGCCTTTGGAACAGAAGTCACTCAAAGCCTGTGATGAAGCACCCACAACATGGCTCTCTGCACTCAATACTCCAGCTAAATCCACATCATGAAATGAAATTCTAAGCCCCATTTTCGAAAGACTCTGTTTTGGTTTAAACTCAATACCCTCTGAACTCAACAAGAAAACCCTTTCTCTTAGAGGGAGCAGTTTCAGGTCAACTCCACCCAATTTCTCTCTGCATACATTTCAAAAACACCTACAAATACCTTCCCTCAAGCACAGTTTAGAGCTTTTGTCTCCTGACTACATCCTAACATCAGGGAAAATTTCTGTTTAAAGGACAGGAGAGATATTCTAAAGTCTTTCCTCTTCTGCTAGTACATGAAACCTGGGGATAAAGGATTTATTACAAGCTAGAGAGGACCATTTTTGTTGGTGCCCTTTGCCAAAAGGTACCAGCACTACACTGCATAGGGACAAAATAATACAATTTAGTCTATTGTATTCTAGCAAAGGGAAAGGTTAAAGGGGAGATTGAGTTTCTGTGGCCGTGTCAGAGGAAGGATTAGCAAGGAAATGTTGATCCCCACTGAACAAGATCTACAGTTGCCTTTTGAGTTGTATTAATTTTGAGCAATAGAACAGCAGGCAGAAGGAATTTAAAAGCCCTAAATGGCTGATAGCTCTGGAAGGTCCAGGTGATTGCCCACTAGGGATCACAGGCATGCATTAAACATGTTAATAAGAGATAAAATCCTTCCTGGAGTTGACCAGTTGGAGTCATTTTGCCTGGTCTAGTACCTGCAAACAGTCCCTGATAGGCAGATATATATCTTAGGAAGCAACTGCTTAAGAGCTCAACTCAGACTTCTGTGGGGCTTCTGTAGGTCTGGAAAGGCAGATATTCTTCAGGGACAGTCCTCTACTGAGGTCCTTGGTTCTCACAAAAGATAGAAATCACTAATTTTTCATTAAAAGTGTTCCCACTGGTATGATCAGGCAATAAACTGCAGAGATCTGCAGTGAATATTGCAGGTTCTCTAGAAGGATAAAGTAGGAAGGAAAAGTAGCTGAGGACAAACCAAAAGATGCCACTCAAGGTGCAATCTTTTTTTGTTTTAAATATAGTTTCTTGAGATAGCTTGAAAACACAAGCAGTGGGCACAGCCCAAATTACTAATGATTCTCAAAAATCATAGCCCAAGAACACCAGAAGGGAAATGTAGTAAGATGCTTAATAAGCTTAAGCAGAACACTTGTTTATTCATTTGTCTTGTTACAAGAAATTAGATTTCTAAAATATCTGCTATTGGCCATACAGTGTTTTGCCTCCTCTGTTTCAGAAATTAAATTTAGTCCCATTGTGAAATGTTCACCATGTATGATGGTTTATTTCCTAATCTACCATGAAAGAAACTCAGAAAAATATTTATATTTATCTGTTTCTTTGTGTGAGGAAGGGAAGTAATCACAGCATTGTCTCTAATGCAGTTTCATGCTTTCCTTATAGGCATTATTAGATTAACTCGATAAGTCTCAAACAAATCTTGCCACCAGTGATGATCCAAAGACATTTTCAATTATAACCCTCCAATATTATGCATATCATGATTGCTGCTTAGCAGATGGAAGAATTGTGCAGCAAAAGCCTTTGCTGAGGAAGTTTTCTCATATCAATGTTGAACACATTTTCACCAAGATTGATTCAAAGCAGAAATTTCTGTGTCCTTGGTCTCTTGCTATTGTCATTAGATAAAAATGCCTCGTTCTGCTGCTGTGTTCATTCCTGTCAAGAAAACAACCCATAATTCTTTTGAAGTACATGGTTAATGCCAAGCAGATTATGCCACACTGACCTGCTTCTTTCCTAGCAAGGCCAGGATCCAACCTCGATGCCTTTGCCTCAGCAAGACAACGACTCCCAGAGTGTTCTGTGGTTGTTTTTCGTGCCTCTCCAAGTTCTCTGCAGTGTTAAAGTAACTGAGTGGGGTTTGTGAACAACATCAGTAGAACAAGTTGTATTTTTCCTGCCAGCACGTTGGCCTTCTTACTCGTGGGGTTTAAGAAAGCTTGTGCTCAGGCTTTCTTCTTTTATCTCTCACCAGGCACGGGCTGATTCCATGGTTGTTACTCAGCCTATTCCCACCTTTCTCCCTGAAAGGCTGGGGCTGGATGTTAGTAAGCAGCTCAGCCTGATGGATTCTCATTAAGCTGCAGCTTTTGTGAAGGTTTCACTGCAACTGCCATTTATCTCACACCTGAAAGGATCTGCTTCCTGTAAGACGGGTGGATTTTAAGCCTCCTTTTTCTGTCTCTGGTGCTTTCACTCACTTGCTAAAAACTTGGAGCAGATACTGTAAGTTGTTAGGAGCAGCCATCAAACACAGGGATGTAGCAGGGTCTGCAGAGAGGCTTAAAGACCCAGGGCTGGCTACAGGAAGGTGCAGGGAGATGTAAACTCTCTTTGGTGTCAACAGAGACTTTGAGGACAGAATTTGAGGACATTTGGTACATCACAGAGCCTGGTTCCTGAAGCAGGTCAGACTGAAAACATGTTACTGCTCCTTCTGGAGCAGGTGAAAACAAACCCCTCGCCTGCCTTGTATGGCTTCAACCTGTATTTTAGGCTAAACCCAGCAACTAATGATTTTCTTCACAACTGTAAAACTACAGAAAAAAAAGCAAGACAAGCCAGTGTTCCTTGTTTGGAGGCCAATGAAATTCAGTAAGAAATCAAAATTTATCTGCAAAGCCTCCTTTTTTTTTTTTCTTTTCTCTTTATACCTCCCACAAGCAAACAAGGAAAAATAATGGGACAAAATTCAAGCAATAGATAGACATTTGAATTTTAACTTGTGAACAGAAAGCACAATGCCAACATCACCTGCAGCTATTTGATTTTTTTCTGTGATACACTAAAAAATGTATAGCAGATCCTCTGACTTTAAATGTTAGAGAAACACAGGTTTTACCTGTTACTAATGGAATTATGGTGGACCCGGAGAATTCAAACAACCTTTATGCACTTGTAGACTGTAGCTCTCACCCTCCTGCCCTCTCACAGCATGTTGAGGGCAGGCTTGTTTTAAAGGTGGGCCTGATATCCTCAGTCTCCATGTTTAAAATCAAGGTAGACTCCCAGAAAGTGGAAAAATCCTTCTCCCAGCAAAGCAAACATTAATTGCAGCCATTGCAGCATCAACCCCCACGATCCAGCTGAAGCTGGAAATTGTCTCAGGGCTCAAGGCCATGAACTTGCAGAGGTTTATGCATATGTCTTATTTTATGAAATGTTAGTATTTCCCTTTGGTTTCAGTGGAAATATTCACTGTATAAAATCACACAGATGCCTAAATCTGGGCTGGACACATTCCCAAAAGCTGAACAAAGGAGCCAAGAAGATGGACTAATTGTGTAGTCCAAAATACACAATTCTAAAAGCCAGGAAAAGACTGTTTTGTAAGAAAATGCTCTTTCATCTAGAATTTGAGACTGACCAGCACCTAAACAGGTAATACTCTGCAGACTTACAGGTTCTTACCTTGTTCCTCTAAACCTGTTTGCTGCAGGACTCAGAACTGATCTAAAAAATTTGCATTGCCTCTCCCTCTTTTTTTCCTGCTTTTCCCAGAGTATCACCAGTGATGGATGGGATGTGGTGCAGAATAATTGCTTGCATTTAGAATGCACATTTTCAAATGCTAGGCTTTATTTTTGGGGTACAAGTTATACCTCCATCTGCACATGAATTGCTGGTGCAAATATTACCATTTGAATGGAAAATGACCTGATTTATGAGCGTGTGCCAGGCTGCCAGCTATGCAAGTGCTAAATCCATATCCTCATTTCCCAGGGCAGGCAAATTCGCTGAAGCTGTAGCTCAGCCAGGAGAGAAACATATTCCTTAAATATCTCTACCCATCAATGGTGAGGGGCAATTCCAAAAGGCCAGGGATGGCTTATTTTAAATAGAAATGATAGATGTTTGGTGCACAGGTGTGTTATAAGCAATGTTTTGGCACTGGTTTTATTTTTTTTTTTAATAAGAAGACAGAAAAACAGATTAAAAAGGCAGGTTCAGAAAGACAGGCCCTCTCCATTCCAGAAAAAGCATTTTAACTGCCCTCTTATTGCAGTGTGGTTCAAATGCAGCTGACTTGTCTTCATGTTTAATCTGCCATTTACAACTCCATCTCCTACAGCTCACACACATACAATTTGGTTTTACACCAAGTCCTTCATCTCAAAAGTGCAGGGAACTTCACCAGCAAATAATCAGACTCTTTGGAGGAACAGTCACATTACATATAAACAACAAACTAAGGCACAATGTGGATAAAAAAATTCTCTGTAGGCTTCAAAGGGTAGGATTCAGTATTTCTATTTCCATTTTCCAGTCTGCTCCTTTATTTTGGATTAATAAACTATAAGTGGGCAAAATATTTGCTACTACAATTGAAAAAAAAAATTTACTAGGAAGTACAAATATTATCCAGGGACCAAAGATTCTGAGGCAATGACATCTAAGCTCCATCATTTATGAAAGACAGAAAATTTTTGCTCTCTTTTGACTTGCCTGCAGTCCCTGGGATAAAAGGCTAAAACTCTACTGCAATGGAATAAAAAGGACAAAATGTAACATTAAACCTGAGGAAAAAACTAAACCAGTTCCACAGCAGCAGCAGGACAGAAATTAGAAAGCACATTTGTGTATCAGAGGCTCGAGAAGTGTCTGAGACCTGCACGGGCACAGGAGGAAGGACAGAGCAGGGATGATTTAGGCTGTTTAGGGTTTGGGGCAAAATTGTCCTTGCAGTGAGTTCTGGCTGCCCCCCTGGAGTTATCAGCCACCTGTCATGCTAACATGAATATCCTGCCAGCTGGAAGAACCAGAGACCACAACAACACTCCCTCACAGAGATAACCCAAAGAAAGTCACTTCACAGCCTTGACCCAGGGGGGCATAGGGAAGAGAGCAACTTCCAGCAGTCTCCAGGGCAGAGTAGCCTCAGTACAGTGGGAACAGGGAAAAAAATGTTTTATCAGGACACCAGAGACTTGTCAGGAATATTCAAAATTACCAAGGAAGGAACACAACCCATATACAAACTTTTACTATTACAGCAGATAGTAAAAACTCGTCTATAAACCCCTTTTTAATTAAACTTCCAAAGGAAAAAGAATAATTACTAAGCCCACTTATCCAAACTTATTAAGAGTATTTATGTGTTTGTTTCAAATATTACATTAACAAATGTTGACAGTTTTCCAATTAATAAATTAGAAGCCTGCCAATAAAAACAAGCAAAAGGAAACAAAAGACAAGATTAGGAGAAATCGTTTCCATAGCTTCTGAACACCTTTTAGGAGAGGGTAAAGGCTATTATTGAGCAGTCAATCTGTACTGACTCAGAGCAAGAAGAAAGGGATGCACATCTCTTTTCTGCTGGTTTGATATTCCCAATGTATTTTGGGGCTTCTTTTCCTTTCTAACAAACTATTTAACCTTGGCAGAACACGCCAAGAACACAAAGGCTGAGACAGAGCATTATTTAACTGCACATAAATTCAGGATGGAATGATGATGGTTGCCAGTTTTCATCAGTTCAGGTTTTTTGAGAGACATCTGATGCACATTATTAAAAGTCCTGAGGAGGAATATGTGTCCACCCCAGCCAGTGTAACCCTAAAATGAACAATCACCACCCTGCTCATCCACAGACAGCTCTAAAATGTAAAATTCCAGGGGTGAGGACACTTTGTGCTGAAACATTCTCACTGAATCCTTGAGGGAGGCAGAGGGGAAACTTCCCCCCTGCTGAAGCAGGAAAGCTTTCCTTAGCCAGCCAAATACAGGATCTATGTCCTGTGCCCCCAGATAAATGGGGAAGTGTTTCTCCATTTAGGGAGAGCAGGGACAAGTTCTCCCCAACACACGAAGTCTGACTGGCCCCTCGATCACGTTCCAAACAGAGCCAGGAAGAATCTCTGCTGGGAAAGGCTTTGCCTGGTGAATGAATCCCAAGGTGTTCAGGGATAGGGGGAGACAGAATCCCCAAGGAGGTGTATGGCAGCAGCTGGTACAGGGAGAGACACCTTTCAGATTTAATCCGGGTATTAACAGATTAAATGTGGTTTTCTCATCCTTTTCTCACCTGTGCCTTTAATTGTATTGTCTTTTATTACCATTATATGCACATTATTTGCATTTTAGGCAGAGTTAAGAGCATTTTCAAAGAGACTTAGTAATTACCAGGCATTCCTCATCTGTGAATACCAGAAACCTGTAAAGCAGAGAGCTGAGGCACCTCAACTCATGGTCCTGCTCCCCAACAGCATGTTGGGTTTGGGGTTTTTTTGACGTCCCACAGGGGAAAAGAGTGTGCTCTTCATTCAGGTGCTGGCACCACAGAGATTAGAAAAGGAAGAAACGTCTGTCAGTGATCAGTAACAAGGTGGAAGTTCTCATACACCAAGATACTGGGGACTACAACTGAATCATGTATTTAAGTAACCACACATTGAAATATAATCCTTGTGCTCCATCGAGTTCTCATAGTATTTCTTGTTAAATCAGAAATTTGTGGAGATACATGAAACTTCAGGATATTGGAAAGTTTACTTCCTTTAAATACACACTATGTGTTTTAAAAATATAGAGCTGTAGGAAGACTGAGGGATTTGCTAGAGACAGAAAAGAAACACCATTGCCAGAAGTGAACCTGAACTACTGTGTGCAGGGGCTGTACTTCACCCCAAACTTCATATTTTCTGTGATGGCAAACAATTTAAAGCACCTGAGGTCTCATAAGATCTTTTCTTTGGTGTGAGTGAACGTTATAGGGAAAAAAAAAAGTATTATTTGTGTTCACAAGATTCTAAACACATCATTTTTCATGCCTGAGGAGATCTGACACTTGATTAGGCTGAATCAGGTGATGCTGTCAGACAGACTTCACCCACACAAGGACAGCAGTCCTGTGCTGTGACTGTGCCCCAGTTAAAAGTTTTATGGTCTCAGGGGTGTTGCATTCCTGAGGTGGGTTGTGATGTTAATGAAAGGATCCCAGCAGACACTGCAGTTCAAACCTTGTGTCCTCCGTGGACCATTTTTCACAACCAAAGACCAGGAGACCTGATCAGCTAAACACAAAGATTGTTTTGTCAATTTATCAGAACTGATATAATTTCAAAAGTTTGGAAATTATGCACTAATTATATCCCAGATATTTTGCAATACTTAATGTACAAACTGACTCATAAGAGGAAAGTGCCCATCCTTGGTTTAATCTTTTCTCTGAACAAGTCCATTGAGATACAGTAGACTGAATTATTGATAAGGTAAGTGCATGTATTTTCTCATATTTATAAGGAAACATGAAGATTTACACTGACAACTGACAGCTATAAAGTTAAAATGAACTACTACAGCATTAATGAAAATAACACAACCTACAAAATTCCCTGGTCACACAAAACCTGCACAGCTCTGACATGCCCAGGTGAGCCTCCCTCCCCCAGAGTGCTGATGCAGTTCTCTGCTGACCCTGCAGAGCTCTGCCACAGACTGGCAGATTTTTTCATTGCCCTGAATTGACTACTGAAAACATCTTTTTTTTTTCTTTTCCTGTCAATTTGGTTCTTGGTTTCTCTGCTGAGGATTTCAACTCAGTGGGCAAATATTCTGTGATTTTCTGATGCATGTGTTTACTACCTCCTGAATTCTAGCAAGCCTTTTCACTGCAGGTCACCAAAAGCCATGAAGATGATCCAGTAGAAAAAAAAAGTAGGTGTTTCTTAACCCACCAAATGATTTAGGTGAATGTTTCAAACCAGCCTGAACATCCCCACAGCCAGTTCTGCTGCCATCCCCTTATCAACAACTTATTCTTGGAGACTTTGGCAGCCCCACCTGGTCACATCAACAAATCTCACCGAGTCCCACTTGATTTGTTATTGATTTCCTACAGGGTGTGCTTGAAACAGCAATTTTAGTGATCTTAGGAGTGGAAATGCAGGGCAAAGAGAAAGCTTTGCTTACAGAGAGGGACTCAAGTGGTCACACACCAATAAACTGAATCCAGGGGATTTTTCCAACTGAGGCAAGAAAATCTTTGCAGAAAATCTGCAGTTTTGGGGAAAAAATGCAAATAGTTTCAGACACATTATCTGCTTTACTAGAAACCTGAACTGCTTCAAATTCCAGCACCTGACTGCTAGCAGATCTGAAAATAGGTATCTTATCTGAAACCTGGCATATTTGTGACAGCTGTCATATTTGCTGACATACCAGAGATTGAAGTGGGGAGCTGTTGAAGCAAAAAAATGAAGCTGATACAGCCTGAGCTAATAATCCTTAGACTGAGCTGCGAGCAGGTTCTTTCTAGGTAAGCCATAAAGCAAGGTACATGCTCAGTGTTAATACCAGATCTGGATTTGTGACATCTCCAGGAGAGGCAAACTGTGAACGTTCCAGTTGAATGGAAAATTTCAATGTACTCACGCTCCTGGAGTATCATCAGAGGTGGTTGCTGCATAAACTGTGTTTTAGGATTGAACACAGTCTTTTAATCTGACTTCAGAAGAAAAAGAAGCCTGGAGAGTCACCAAAATTGGTTACATGTTACAAAAAAGTCACGGTTACAGCAGAAACTGCCACTGGATGAGAACCAGAGATACAAGAAAAAGGATCCTTTAACTCACCAAAAAAAAATATCTGCCCTTTGAAAGGCTTCACCCAGAGTCTTTTATATGTATAAACCCATAATGTTTATTATGACTGCAAACAAATTGTATTCTTATATTAATGAAAAATGCATTATCTCTGTAATGACCTGTAAGTACAGATTTATACTGTGACCCCTAAAAACCCACTGAAATCAAAGTTTTCCCCTAAGAAATCCCTTCCAACCGAATTCTCACACCACAGTTTAACTCTTTGTTATTAGATTATACCTGCCACTATTTTTTGTGGACCAACATCAACTTCTTGCTCATTAACTCTGAAGTGAATGTGTAGCAGTATCAAATGTGCTGACTTCACATGTAAGTTTAGGTGTCAACAAAGGTTGTGGGGCTGGGTTGCTTTTTTTTAGGAAAAGTTACATCTACTCTGGGAGGCTCTAAATCCATCCCACCATAAGAATTTTAGGTGGCAATCGTTCCAAGCTTTTGTAGTCATTGCTCCCCACACATCTGATATGCACTAATGCCTGCTTTGAAATCCTCTGCAGTCAGAAAGAGCAACCCAGAAGAGTTTTGTAAACCAAGAAATGAGTCATCTTTGCCCACTTCTCCTTCTCCTCCCTTCTCTCCACCCGTTGGCTCACGGCTCCTCCAACAGCCACTGCCAAGAGAACGTGGAGACACAACACATTTGTCCTTGGAAGTTTGTGTCAGCCCATTTCTAACATGATAACCTGTTTTGTTTGATTAAAATGCATGAAAGTAGCTTTTAAAGCACATCATACTTTGAAGTTTTAACCTTCCTCAGCAGAATAGTGGAGATTGTTGCTGTTTACATTTGCCAACACTCAAAATAATCACAGTGCTTACATTTGGTTGGGATAAAAACTCCTTGTCTCCTGTTACTTGGCAATACTTTGATATTTTTGCAGGTTTTGAAGTTTTATAGAAGTTTCAAAACTAAGTCCTGCAAATCACATCGATTAATTTACTGAGCTCTGGAGAAAAGCTGCCATGACTGAGAGGAAATGCTTATCTTTATATATACAACACAAATTAGATAATGGGAAAAAGTGGAAAATAAAGATTTTCTTGAATTCATTTTTTTCAATCATCTGATAGGCTGTGATTTCAGAGGCAACTTTTCCCAGTTATATCAGTATGAAAAAGAAGGAAATAAAAAGTCAAGGCCATGCACCCTGCTCAGACACTCACCAAAGGTACGGAATACACAATAACCAAAAATGAAAGTTAATACAAATTGCTACAGAGCTTTACTTATTTCTTGTTACTTTAATGGAAGTTCTATTATCCTACAATACCCTACTTGTGACCTAGTTCTTTAGACAGATGAAAAGGTCTTAATTTTTTACCCCAGAAATTCCCCCACATACTATTCTGGGACTTTTTGTTGGTGAATCTTCTCATTTCTGGACAAACACATATGTAACTAAGTTGGTACAAGGGTTGTAAATGAAAAAGTTTGAGGTAATTACACAGATTCTATGACTCGCTGAACTAAAATTTTCCGTAATATTCATGATTTCTTTCTTCAGAATGGAGGACAACATTTAATTAGACAAGCAACTTCATTTTGCTACAGTATTTAGGAGAGGAGGAATTTAGCCATCCACTTTCTCTGATATGTAAAGACTTCTCCAAGCACAAAGGAAGTCAGTGTTCACCTCCTTTCTCAGTGTTCTGCAAACAACTTCGGCTTCCATTTCCCTAAGCCAATACTTTGAGATTTAAAATTGAATTGCAGTAATTCTTAGTTGCAAAATGTGGATTTTACTGCTTCCTTCTAAGGACTTGAACTTCCTATCAGTTGCTGTGCTGTAGCAGTTGTAAGCCATTTATTGCAGGGAATTTACTCTTGGTTTGCAGATGTGTGACTAAGGTGAAGTTGAGTGTCTCTAAAAAAAGTTTCAGAGTAAGAAAACAGCTTTGTTTTCTCCCTTCTAAGGAATCCAATTCATTCAGAGCTGCTTCTCTCTTCCCAGAAAGCTCGAGTTTTAGGAATTTACAGCTTTGAGAAAAACAAATTAGCTCAGAATTATGGCTGAAAAATCACACTGTGGCATGTGATGTCAGGCTGCATCAGTCTGGCTTTATTCTGTGATACAATTCACCAGCAGTGACACCATCCAAAGTGACTTTGCACAATACAACATGTCAGCTAAAATCCTGAAACAAACTACTTTTATATCAACATTATAGCTTAGACAAGTCCACTTTAACGGGTGACAAGTCACTGCCTTTGAAAAGAAAGGGGGGGAGAAGAGATAAAGGGATGTGGCTAAATGTTTATAAACCATACAAGAACAATATAAACACTGGAGACTCCAGGGATTTTATTACTTCTCCATGTCATCTACACATTCTAGGGCAAAACTCCCACATTTCTGCCATCTCCCCACTGCCTTTGTACACATGAAGCCAAGGAAAATCTAGTTGAGTAGAAACACAAGTGATGGTTGCCAGCACACACGTGAATCCCCACTTTCCTAGACTGATCAAAAGCTGTTTCCCCACCCAGGACTGAGATCAAACCTCACCCCCAATCGTTCCCCTACTAATGGGATTCCTACATTCTTCATACACAAAGGTTATTTGGAATTTCCACAATGGAGCTTGCTCTAATTTCTCTTGCTGTGCCAGGGCTTCTTGCTCAGTGATCTTTGAAATAGGGAGCTTACTTTTCTCTTATCTCTTTGGGACACTGCCTGTACTTTCATTAAGGTACCAGGCATAATGCAGAGAGGAGAATAAAGTTCACAGGAAGGCTGCTCGGTCAAAACAGCGAGTCAAGCTACCTAGTTAAAAAGTTAATTGATGTATTATAACACTGCCCAAATATTTCCATCCTTTTATTTCTCCTCATGCAAAGAGTTCCTTTGTGTCCTCCCTCCACCTAAACCCACAATTTCTCCAATTATAAAACTCAAGTGAAGCAAAATTCAAAGTTTGTGTATTAGCACAGGCTGTGATTCCGTGGCAGGGAGGTGCAGTGGGCACCGGGTCAAATGTTGAGATGAATTGAGCTTGACATCTTTCAGGGACATTCTTGCACATCTGAATTGCAGAATGTGCTCTGTGCCAGCTTAATTCAATTGATAACAGAGGCTTCATAGTGACCACGACACATTTCACACGTACAATCATTTAAACACAATGGGATTTTCTTCTTAGAACATTTCTGGAAACATAATGACTTAGAGATTATATTAAGAGCACGATACAATGCAAGGCTAAAATCTAAGTGTTATCTTTAGCTTTCTTGGGAAAAGAGGAATTTTAATGCATTTTAGCAGGTCTTTCAGAATCGTTCGTAAACCAGCAAAGTTATCTCCACACTGCTGAGACACTAAATATATTCAGTAAGAGGTAAAATTTGCCAGATATTTAGATATGTACTCTATATGGGGAAACACAGGAAACAATTGAATCTTCCACAATCTATCTGGACCCGGTGGAGAATGTCCTACATATCATCAAGAAACACTGCTTCCTATTAGGACCTCAAATGCCAGCTATAATCTACATCTGTAATCAGCCAATCAACACTTACTTTTCATAGGAAAACAAGAAACCATTTTCTACAGATAATCTAAAAGTGAAAGCATTTAATTTTACAGAATCATATGCCTTTTAAATTGCTATCCCTAACTTTACTCCCACCTATAAATCAAAAACTAGGAAAGGTACCAATATTTTATGCGTCGCACCGTAAAAATTTCAAATCAGATTAGAAAACACGGTTGCCATGGCACCTGAGAACTACAGCTTCATGCAAAGCAATTTAACTGATGCAAAAGAATTGAACCTTAAAGCAGCCATGGCATCATTTTCAGATAAACTTCAGAAGAAGCTGCAAGGGTGTTTCCAGATGGCTGTGCCGTATTTCAGGGAGCTGCATCTCTGTGTCTGTAACTGCTTCAAACCCCCTCCTAGGGTTGAAATGTTCCTATGGTGAAAACTTGATGTTTTTTGAGTCAATGGGGGTTTTACCACTGACTTCAAACAAGCCAAGGCTTGCCCTTGGCTCTTTGAAGATGGATGGCAAAAAAGAACATTTAGGGAGAACAGCGGGCTCAAGCCAAGGAGGTCAGACTAACCCACGGTGTGGCCTTGTACCTTCACTCACAGGAAACCTTCCTGCAGCCTGGTCTTACAAAAACTACTTCCCTGGATCCCCTGAATTAAAATTAAGGGGAAAAGGTTGACAGATTAACGAGAATAATATCTATTTCTACGATTGCAGGTGTTGTACACCTTATTTTCCTTGTCCAGGGGCACCGTTAAGGAGAGAGAAGAACAAAGAAAGAAACATCAGGAATGCTCGGGCAAATAGAAGTCAGAAATAATAGGGACTGAAAAAATATATAGTTTTCCATGCCATTTTGTGCAAAAAAATGTCACCTTTTTGCGTTGCTCTTACAGGAACATTGCACTGGAGATCTCCTCCTGATATCATTGAGATTTGATTCACTGAGACATCTAAGTTGCCCAAGAAAAATCTACTTTTTTGACTACTAAAAACCACCTTGACAGGCTATTAAATTAGTCTTCAGGAGTCTGGGCTAGGCTTTCAAATTGTTTAACACATACTGTTTTCTGTTCTGGCAGTTGAATTAGTGGTCAGGAGAGCAAGCTGGTCATTTTTTCCACATTTTTTTTTTGACCTGGTCAAAAGACCAAAAGTTCAATGCTTTTTAAAACTTAGTCATTTCAGCATGACTGAATATTAGAATGGTTTAAAAAAAATCTGTTCCCAGCAGTTTGCTCTGTGCAATTTATACATCTTGGCCTGTGATCTCATTAATAGCAAGAGCTAAATGTGGAGATGAAAAGCTGCCTCCTGTTTTGCTGTGCCACCAAGAGGCAGAGCTCTGCCTCCCACTGCACTTCTCCATTCCCTGATTTCTGGGCTCATCCAGGAGGAGCAGATGTGGCCAACATGCAGCAAGAAAAAAAAAGAAATTGGCACCAGCTTCCTTCAATGCTTTAGTGGGATTATTTACTCTAAAAGACAGTCCTAAAACCAACTTCTGATCACATCAAGTGCCAGAGAGGGCTTTGTACACTGAAAATTTCAGAGAAAAGCAAGCAACAAACAGGGAATGTGCCCCGGATAAGTGCCTTGATTGCTGTTATTCTGCAGCCCAACGGGATTGCTGAGCAAGAGAAAAGATAAAGGAGCCCTTTGTAGGCACTTGCAATGACACAGCACACGTGTATGCACATCATGTAACACCTTTCACTGCTTTATCTTTTGCTGCTGGGGTTTAGTTTTGAAGGAATTATCTGACTTTGTAACACAGAGGATTGCCAGTGGTTTTGAGTGAGGCTTTTAGGTAGCTATAACTCCCCTTAAAAATAGCATTTTAACAGATAGAAAAAAATATATGTAAGATTCCAACTCTCTCAATGAACAATTTAATTGTGCCAAGACAAATGAGGTGCTGTATTGGGACAGCAGGACAATTGGGAACTGCTGAGACAACATCCTGACACCAAACCTGAAGGGCCACACTCTTCACTGCTCAGATGGTCCCCTGCCTCTCCATAGAGCCAGATCCCACAGAGCCACCTTCTGCTCACCCCTTCCTTCTCATCAGGAGACAGAAGGTGAGGAGCAGAGACAACCCCCTGAGCCCCCAGCAGTTGCAGTTGGGTTCATCAGAACACGTTGCACAGAAATCACCTCATGGAAATTCTGCTTGCTGAGGCTGGAATGTGCTTTCCTCAAGGAAGCTTCACTCCCAGAGCTGCCAGGGCCTTGCACACTGTGTCCAGTCCTGATCAACAGGACACGCAAAAACTTTGGATTTTTAATTGATTTCCGGGTTGCAAGGAAAGAATAGTGGTCATCCCACCCCCTGTCCACCCCTGCAAGCTCAAAGGAGGGGACGTGGGAGGGGAATCCCTTGAGTGATGCTGGGAGAGCCCTTCCCTCTCTGGCTGCATTCCAGCACTTCTTTCCTTCTATCCTCAACCTCTTTGCTGTGTCTGCACTTTGAAGGCCTCAGAACTTCTGAGGAACCAGGAGCCAAGAGCTTGGGCCAGTTCCTTCTTGGCAGTGCCTGGTTGAGGGGCTGCTCCTGTGCCTGTGCAGAACCAGCACTGGTGGGATGAGGAGGAGGAGATGGGACTGTGATAAGTGTCTGCTGCAGAGTCTCATTTGCAGCAAAGCACAAGGTTATCTTGGGGTTTTAAAGCACTGTAATAGTCTTCCATCACCCACAAGAGGAAAAGAAAGGGATATAAAAGGCTGACTTATTTAGGAACCGATCTGGAGAAGGAACAAAGTTTCTTGACTGCACCAGAACAGTTGAGATGCCATGAGACTGTTTTTGAAGGGGTCGCCTATTTTGGTATTTATCTGTTATTTTGACAGTTCTTCGTAACTTCTTCTGGAAAAGGAAACAATTTGGGAAAATGGGACTGCAGTAACATAAAAGAATTTTCTTTGCTAACTTCTGGTGTGCTGATTTTGGCAGCACAAGACTTCCACTTGGAGCAGACGGGGAGAATGAATGTGATGAGTCACAACAATGGAAGGATGTTGTCTGCAGCCCAAGCATTCCCCTTGTACTAAAACATCCATCTGTGCATTTCACTCCAGCCTCTGCTGTTTGTAAAGACAGAACAAGGCTCAGCCTTACATTTCTGGTCCTAATTAACAGGGCTAGAATAGCGAGACACTTGGTTTTTAGGGAAAGACTAAAAACATTTCAATTTCTACTCCTCATTTCATTGCTACCACTCAGCCTACTCAGAAAAGTTATATAAGGTTCAAGCTCTTAAATTCCATTTTGAAGAAAGCATTCAACAGCACTTTAAAAGTGATACCATTAGCTATTCATTTTATCCAATATGTTTCATATTAACAATAATCTATCATAGTACAGGACGATTATTAAAATCTAAGCAACAGGAGCTTTAGAATAAATGAACTGGCACACTTGACTAACCTTGAAACCTGCTTTATAGATTAAAAGTGCTTTTTGCCATGAACACTTCAGTCACTTCACTGTCTTTGTATTTTTCATATCTGAATTGTATTTCATTCTTTCCTCTCATACACTTAATTCCATTCAAACAAGCCAAGTCATTCTGAAAGCACTGAATGTGCACCTGATCACGGAGTTTTCCTACTTTTAGGTCATCAACAATGGGCTTGTACTCACATCAAGTTCTCAAATTTTCACCATTGAAGGTGCAAAATCTGCACTCATGTAAGCACTGAGAAATCTGCAATATATTTATGCAGGTGGTACACTTTAAAATTTTATCAAAAGATGTCTACTACTCTTTCATTTAACCCCAATTTAGTGCTGACCTCTAAGTTTAAAACTGAATAATTTAGAGTATTTATATGAAGGTAACACAACAAGATATAACTAAAAGCTTATAATTTACAGGGTCCAGGAGAGAGATATTAAAATGAAGATAAAATGGATGGGACAGAACAACAAGTAACACAGTGATGAAAGAAAAGAAAGGGGCGAAGAAATGTTACAGAACTGAAAATAAACATTTACCTTTGTGGTCTGTGTACTCACACAACTGAAAGGTAAGCAACCAAAATGACATGAAGAAACAACATAAAAGGGTACTTGAACCAAGATAACAAGCAAAATCAATGTAAAGCCTCTTCAAGCCCCAAAAAAAGTTGAAAAGGAATAAACCAAAAGTCAATAGTATTTAAAAGGATTAAAAACAATAGGCCATGCATAAAGCACATTTCCCTTTTGCTTTTTAATTGACTTTAGCATCTAGAGTAAACAGCACAGGTCCCAGTGCTGCAGATGGTTGCCCTGCAATTTTTTCCTACAAGGAAAGCATTCCAATTTGTTAATTTATCTCGTTAGAAAAACAAACAGCTTTATTTGAGATGAGCACAAAAGCCTTTGACATTCTGTACCTACACTGGTGTTGGGTGGCCAGAGCACAGATCCACAGCTCTCAGGCAGGGTGGGTATGTTTGGTTGGAGATAAATGTTACCGTACAAGCAGGCAAAAAGGGACCAAAACCCTTCCTGCATGGAGCTGAAATAGTCCTGTTTGCAGGGAAAGAGGTCTCGGGAACCTTATCCTAATACACTACTCATAAATGAGTGTATTCTTGCAAATGCACCTGGTTTTCCTTGCAAAGCAGGGAATGGCTAAAAGCAATACATCCAGGTAGCCATAAACCTGTCATTTCTTTCTCTTTGCTGCTCTTTCACCTTTCCTGGCTGTTACTTCCCAGCTTGGCTGTGGGCTGGTGTCTGAGACAAGCATGAGGTGCGCAGGACAACAACTCTGCCCCCTCTGTCTGGAGCAGCAGCATTCTTGGGTCCAACAGAAGTCAGAGCCTTTGGCCACTGGTGTAGGATGAGAATAGTTATTTTGACAAGAAAAAGGGAAAAGAAATCGCAGGAGGAAGGGTCAAGGCTCATAGTTAAAAGCTACAACTCTTCCTGGATTCTTATTTTAGAGCATAAAATTATTCCCTCATGTTCAGAGATCCACATTCTGCCCTGGAAATAAATTCCCCTTTTATTTTACGCTAAGCCCCAGCTTATTTGCAAGTCCATGTAGGCAGCTGATTCCTGGCACTATCTGGCCAAACAATGACTAATTGTTACTGACTTCCCAGATGGTCATTCTAATAACTGGAGAAGGGCAACCAACCCAGCAATCAGGTTTCATTTAGCTGAAGACAGCACAACAGCTGTCTTTTCCTTTCCTACACACTCAAGCAGAGCTTTCTGTTGTTCCAGTACTCTCTTGAGCATGCAGCAAATAGAGCTCCAATGAGCTGGAAAGTCCTGCTTTAGATGATGCTTTGCTGAGTTCTCACCCCCTTCTCCTTCCACACTGCTCTGCATTCCTGTCCACTGCAGCTGCACAGTAGCTTTGGGTAGGGGAAGTGGTTTAGATGCAAGTGCTACCCCCAGCCTATTCAAGGCATTTGTGTTCAAAGGCATCCTATGAGAGAGCATCCAAAAACCCTACAGAGTTGGGTGTCTTTGCAAACTGACAATTCAGTTCAGTCACTTCTCACCCAGCTCAGGATGAGCTGCTTAGTTCCTGCAGCTCTTGATCTCGTCCTGTAAGAAAGGTGCAGACAGCTCAAATGGACAGACTTTTCCTGAAGAATATTACAGCAATGGAAAGCAAGAGAGGTGAAACCTTTGCCTGCTACAAACTCTTCTGGCTCGAAGGCCAAATGAGCCAGAGGGAGCTCTGAGGCAGAGACAGTCTGGCACATGCTCTCATATAAACACTGAAACCAGGATGAGATTCCCTGGTACTGCTTTGGCTGCAGCACAATTAAAACTCTTTCAACTGTGTGTTTGCACTTCAGCACAAAACCATTCCCATCCTAAATATACCTCTGAATGTGTTATGGTTCTCGACTTCCAGACTGGATACCCTCCAGCCGAGTGCTAATCTCACCACCTTATCAGCTACTGAGTCTAATATTATTTCAGGTGAGAAATCTCATCTCCTCCACAGAGTTTTGTCATTTTTCTTTCCTTGGCTTTCCAGTGCAGCCTTTAGACAATGTATTTGGTCCAGTATTAGCCCAGGAGCAGCAGGTTTAACAGACCACATGTGTAGCAGGAGACAAAAGATGCAGACCTTGGAAAACTGAGGGAAGAGAAGCTTCTTCTGAATCAAGGAGCCAATTCCCAGTGGTACCAGCAGCAAAAGCCCATTCTGGCTGGATTCCTCCCGTGGCAGGATTTGGATCAGCCTCCAAGCCCTGGAAGAGCAGAGCTCCTCTGCTAATCACATCGTGCAGTTCTACACCGAAACCATTCCCGTAACAAGTCTCGTGTGACCTACCCTACATTAGCCATTTGCAGAACAATTACAGGAGTAAATGCTACAAATAGCTAATCCCAGCACAGCTTTCCCTTTGTTTCTTTTCCTCCTAAAAATATCAGACCAGTGAAGTCAAGACTCGCAACCACAGAATTCCACAGCACTTTGTTCCTCACAGCTTTTAATTGCTACCATGTTGGAAATATGTAAATGGCATTACAAATTGTTCCTGAAGCCCTGTCTCTGGGAAATAATATTATCTAAATACCAAGATATGAATTTATAAGTAATAAAATGGATTGTGCACCCTCAATTTTCAAGGTAAGCCACAATCAGGGGTTTTTTTGGCTGGTAAATCACTTTTGAGCCAGACACAATTTCTGCAAATGTGCCACATCAGATTTCTGAGTGATTAATTTTCAACTGATTTCTATAAGCTGTATGGCTTTTATACATATTGCTTTTTATGTAGAGCATTTCCTTTGAGACCACATCAGTTCATAACACTTGTGTACCAGAACTGGGATATCCTAAAGTATCTGAAATTATGAGATTCAGAAAGTATTCCACATCTTTTCAGCAATTATCCAGAATTAAGAACACACTTAGTATCACTCAGTGACCCTCAGTTAATAAAATAAAATATTTGCTAATATAAAAATTAAAAAATATCCACTGATCAGTGCTTTTATTTCCATTTGGCACCTTTGACCACCAATATCACTGGTGGTAAAGTTTCTCAGTTTGGGTCTGAAGTGTGTCTCAGGCATGTGGATCCCAGGTGGGCAGAAGAACATAACCTGAGGGTATATGGATTTTCATCATGACTGGAACTGAATGTGAAATCCTCAACTTAGAATATGAACTTCAACTGACTGGGCAAAGAGTTTAAACTCTGAGCATGAGAATGCAAAGCTTCAGCATTAGACTGGCACAGAAAGGGCACTTAACACACTGTAGCAAGTGGTTGTGTTTGGAGAGACTGTTAATGCCCAATAAATATTTATTTCTGCAAAACCATCTCCAAGAAGGAGCCTAACTCAAGCCAAACATCTCTGAATCTAAATATGAACATAACCTAATAAAATGTTTTCATTTTTAAATTATACATTGCATTCAGGATTTTAGAATACATCAAAAATTCTCTTTGTTAGCTTGGATTAATATTTTAAAGCTGGAAGTATGACAAGGAGACAAAAGGAGTATTGTAGCAGATTAAATAAAAAACACCCTTGCCACATTAAAGTAGCTTTTAGAAATAAAGGGACAGCTGTTCACAGGATGAAAAGAAGTTGGAATAAATGAAACAACTACATGATGTCTCGATAGCCTGATGTATACACTCCAGTGCCACAGATCTCTCTTTGTACAATATTTATATTTGTTTCTCAGTAAGATTAACCATGTTCTTATTATTCATTTGCATTTGTGACTCAGTTTCAGAACAGCTCTGAGATTCCCTCCACATCTCAGTTTTGCCTCTAAGTATTACAGGAGAAGAAAAACAACACCTGTGCCCTGCAAAAGAACAGTGTTCCTGCAGAACACACACTAATGAGAGGTCAGGTCGCTTTTGAGAAATAGTCTGAGCATGAGCATATTTCCTAATTGTATTTCTGTAACAAAGGAAAAGTTAAGATTTTCTGCAAGCTCCTTTGGATAAGGAAAATAGCAAAAATTCTACCCTGTGACTGCATCTGATTGCCCAAGAGAATCCTGTAAACGCTGGAATTCAAGGCAAGGATCGCTCCCAGCACAGAGGCCACAGCTCCAGTAAAAACCAGCACACAGGGAGATGGAACTGCAAGGCAGAGAGGAAAATGAGGGTATTTTCTGAAATGGAATTAGATCAAACATGAACCATCTTTTTCCCAGCTGGCTTGATAACTGGTTTGTTTTTAGGGCTGGCAGTTCACCCCTGCAGCCTCCTCCAAGTGGGTGTCTCTGTTTGCTCCAACTCCTGGGCACGTCACACAGGGGTGAGGGAAAGGAAAGTCATATTATCACTGTAGGAAAACCTGAGAAGAACCTGTCTGCTCCCCCCAGCTCAACTGGAACAGTGAACACAGGGAAGGTGCCTTGCTAAAGGTGCCCCATGGCTCACAGAAACCGGCAAATGGCCCTGATACCATCATGCAAAACCTCCAGCAAACAGCCACAGCGGGTTCTCACCGGGCTCGTCCTTATTTCTGCAATCACTGCATCTTATCCATGGAGCCACTCTGCACAGCAGGGCCCTAACACCACACTGCTGACTGAAACACTGCTAAACCTCCTCAGCACGGGGAATTCCTGCTTCTGGAGTGCAGCTCTCGGGGGATTTTCCCGCAGGAGGAAGGGAATTGCCTGTCCTCTGTCGGGCTTGGAGGTTGCTCCTGTGTCAGCAGCAGGCTGACAGTGTGCAGATGACCTGCCCACCTCCTCACTCCTTGTCCTTGTAGGGGGAGCAGATCTTTAGCACAGCACTAGGGCACTTTGAAGACAAAAATATGACAAGACATTAATTATCTTAACATCTGAAAATAGTTAAAGGCCTTAATTCCTTGTCCAGCTGCACAATAAGAGAAGATGTTGTTTAAAATACTTCAGGTTTTTATCTATTCACAGTGACCCGTGTTTCATTTGGGCAGTACAAGTCTACTGGCCCACATCCTTTAACTCACAGTAAAAGGGATTCTATTCTGTCTCTGCTAACTAACATTTCATCAGTTTACCCTTCAGAAACAAACCATTTTGTCTGCTTGCAAAATTACTCCTTGGAATATTGATCCATACAGGCAGCGTTTGGCTCTGAACTTATTCATTAGAGAAGGATTAAGGTGGGCAATAGGAAAAAAACAACATTCTTTGGAGTATATAAGCAGTGTGTTAGAAATTAAGCACCACAAAAGTGAGTCATAGGGTAGAACAGATCGATGGTAAAATTCAAATGAATGCACTTGCAGCTAACAAGTGATCCAGAAATGCTGATTCTCCCTGCAGGGCAAGTGCTGTGCTATAAAGGAAACAAAACAAAAATGAATTTATCATACTGTTCTTCACTTGAAGCAAAGTGTGAATACTTGAGAAGAAAAATGTATAAAGTTGAAAAATAAGATTAATGTAAAACAATTTTGCTTTGCTTTTTGTCCTCTTGCTCACAGTGAGCGATGCTCTCTGTACATTCTTAGCCCACTATAAAACAAGTAAAGTTTCAAAGGAAATCTCTAGGGAAGTCTTGAAGGCAGAGTGGGGAAAAGAACCCCAGACAAACAACAAAGTTGATTTCCTGCCCTCCAGCCTGCTGGCCCAACCCTGTGTGGGTGAGTCGTGCTCAGGCAGCAGGTTCATTAGTGCCTCCTGGAACAGGAGATGTGCCCATATGCCAGGGAAGGAGCTGTGCATTGTCACCACCTGAAGCTCCCTAAACAAAGATGAGAACAGATTTCAGACAGTTTTAGATTCCACCGCGGGATAAACAGGCTACAAGCTGTCCCAAGGCTTGGGAGTCAGAAAGGCACTTTAGAGTCCTTGGGTTTTTAAATCTATTTTAATTCTGCCTCCACTAGAGGTGAGGACTGACTCCATCACTCAATACCCTGTAGAACAACTTGGATGCATCTTCTTGGGCATTGATTTTAACGTTTGGAACTGTTTTGCTCAAGGTCTCTCAGCAAGTGTGTGCCAAAACAAGAACGACTCAATAACTGGCAAAAGCCTCCTGTTTACCTGAGAAATCCCCCCATGGCAGACACAGATCTAAGAGCTTGCCATTTTTGTGATTACATATGCAACAGTCACTCGGGATTTAAGGCAAAACTGTAGATATCAGCACAGCATGATGTGTGACTGCTCTCCCCCCACCATTTGAGTGTCACAGGAATTTGTCCCCAGTTATGGTCTAAGGTATGTGTGGCACTCCCAGCACGCCTGGCTCAGGAGTCTCACTGATTCCCCTGCAGGAGCAAGGGACACATGAGGAACATGGCAGGGTTCTGGGCATATTTTCTAAACAGGAATGGAAGAATTAATCTGTTATTTTCAGATTAAACTCTTTTTTTTTCAACTCTGTTACAAACAAATAGCAAAGACAAAATGAATCCCAGACTTTTCTGACTGTATTTGCTTTTTTTCCCACTGAATGATGAGAATGCAGTGCTTCTTTGGGGGTCTTATTCTGACTTGATGGTTTCCAGCAATACATTTTGTGCCACTTCTAGACTTGTCTGACAATTGTTTAAAAGCATTTTCATCAAATTGAAAACAAGCTGAACTATTATAAGGGTAATTTGGTTAAAAAGCAACAAAAAGAGAAATAGCACTTGACTGTCTTCTGGGCAATTACACAAAGCAGCTCTAATATGTAAACAGTTACATAAGTTATACGAAAATTCTTTACCATGGATATAAAGCAAAAATAAAAAGTTACAAAATACTAGATGTAGGGTTAATAAAAAGTTACAAAATACTAGATGTAGGGTTAATAAAAAGCTACAAAATACTAGATGTCGGGTTATTGCTAAGAAGGACCACTTTGGCTGTCCAAAAAAAAGAAGGATTATTCCCTCATCATGTCCCTATCTCCTGATTTAGTTTGCACGTGCTTCATTGCAACATCATGAAGAACCTGGAGCATCTGTAGGTACTTTGGAAGCTGCAAATCCAGATACCAGAATTATTTGAGCCAATTGTCATTTGTTACCTCATACTCTTTTCTATCACAACTGAAGAGCACTTTTATAATGAAAAAATTATTTTCTCAGGGTTTTTCCCCCCTCCCCCAAAACAGATATTTTTCTATTTAATGCTCAATGAATTATGCAGATTATAGATCAGTTGTACAAGCATACATAGCATAATAAATAGCTTAAGAATGAATATTAGTATGAATCGAAATGTTATGTGCAAGCATCTCCTAAGCTAATGTAGTTCAAAAATCTGGGAGTGCATTATAAACCCTCTGTGGGCTATTTTTCAACTCTACTCATTTCTTTTCAGGCAGAATATCTTAATTACAGTTATTGAGCAGGAGACACTTAGGAGAGAAGGAAGGTGAGACACTACATGAGTGGGTTTGATTAGTACAGCCACTATGATACATAAGAAACAACAGTTTAGGTAGAGATGAAGGGAAACCACAAAAATGCTGTTACACAATATTTGTGACCCCAGATTTTCTGCATTACTGGGATTGTCCTGGAACACCATACCCTGATTATCCCCAGTGTTTAATGATTGATTTACTTATGGAGGGGCACAAACAAATGCAATGTAAACCAACAGACTTTAAAAAGGAGCGTGGTTTGTCCAAATAAAAGAATCTATGCCATATACCTTTTCAAAACTGAAAATAATACAGCAGCTACATTAAAGAAAATGTATCTGTAGTTCAGTTCCCTCTGGGCATGGTGATGTAAACACTCTGTTCTGCATCGCAAATAACACACCCGATCAATGTTCAGCCTTTGAAACATCTTGAACAAAGTTTCTCTTGGAATGATCAGAGGCAATCGCACCGGGGGTTGCTGCTTAAAAGCTTTTACAAGTGTGTTCACACCAGATTTCACGTGGCTTGGATACCTGCTGTGGTTACCTGGAAGTGTGGTGATGATGCTGGGTACATGCCATGGATGGCTGGGTGACTCTGGAGCAGAGAACAGCTCAGCTTCCCAGCCTGGGGCTGGAATGCCCCTGAGCAAGGCAATTTTAGGAGCAATGAAACAGCAGCACTAGGCTAAGGAATTTTGATGGAGAGGTCAACATCTACTAAAAGAAATCTAAATATCTGGATTACAGAAATCCAGCTCCAAGGGTTAGTCTGGCAGTGCAGTAAACTCTGCAAGTGATGCCCCTGATTACAGCACTGTCACGTGAACATCCACCTTACAGAGGCTTCCTGAGCCTCCAGGCAGGAAGAGCAGAGTTTTCTGACAAATGGGTTTCATTTCTTTTGACAAACACTGAATCTGATGCCTTGGTTCCTTGACATTGCGTAGGGAGTTATATACACAAATACCAACATAGCACTTCTGCAGCTACCCTTAAATCTAACCCTAAAGTATCTGCTGGCTCAATACCCCTTCAGAGACCAGCAGTGCTGTGTTTTGAAGGATGCACAGTCTAAGCCTGCATTTATTAGGAAATCTGGCCACTCATCCTGAGCCTTCTACTGAGATTTGCCAAACTAAGTTGACTTCAAATAAGCACGGTCAGCACTCACTCACTTTGTGCTGCTATAAAAGCAGAATTCAGCTCTGTGATATTGCTGCAGTTGGCTCCTACTGTAGTGCATAAAAATTATTGATCAATTTGCAGACCACTTGGAGAGGCAACCTGCACAACTGAGCATGAGATACCCACAGAAAACATGACAATTCCACAGATATTTTAACAGTGCTCAGAAAGATAAATAACCTGTGTGCAGTATTAGCCAATGATTTAAATAATATTTTCATTTAAATAACAAAGATAGAGCTCTAAGGTACAAAGAAATTTCTTTATAAAGGAGGTGGTGTGTTCCTGGAAGAGACTTATGCTCAAAAATCTTCTTGGTGAATAGGGAAAAAAATTACCAGAGGTTGAGAAGGACTAAAACAGTCAACAGATAAACCCTTTGTCATTTGGGCACAGACCTGGCAATTCCATCACCTTCATCAAACCAGATAATGCTTCTTTAAGGCTTATTCCTTTCTTTTGGTTTTTTTTCCTCCCTTTGTGGGTGTGTGTGTTGGGGTGGGGATGTTTCTCAGCCTTCCCTGTTCTTTCCCACTCCCACACTAAGCACATCTTCCAGCTGTGTGACAAGAGCACAGATGCATCAGAAAATCATGTCACAGAGGGCAAGGCCAGAGAAAAAGAGACATTGCTGACAATATTTCACAGGTCAGAGCTCTTACATCAAGTCTTTAAACGCCCAAGTGAATCAGGTAAACAGCTCTGACTTCCATCCGAGCTGGAAAACCCCAAAGTTTTGATACCATAGCAAAGTAACTTCCTCAGCTGCAAATGCTTGGTAACAAACACAAAGACCTGCACAAATAGCAGTGAGATGAGGATGAAATGCTCCCAGTTGATTGTATGAGCAGAACGGAGAACACAGTGACACCAGAATTACTGGCACTGATTAGGGATGAGCTTCTATAACCTACTGAACCTACGTTTTTGCTTTGTCATTTATGCATCACCATCCTGCTTCCCAAGAAAAGATAACTAAGAACTTAAAATGCTTGAATAGTTGTAATTTTCTAGATAGAACCTATAACATTGTAAAAGAACTGATGTGTAATCTGAGTAGGTAAAAGGGAAAAAATAAAATAAATTGGTCTAGCAACATATAAATGATGGCAAATGTAAGTTTAATATAAAACCATATTAGAACAATTGAGAATCATGAGAGGCTGATTTATTATTTATATAGCACACTAAAAGTTATCTGTAAAGGAAATTGTGTAATATGCAGTAAATTAGACAAAGCTGCCCTATAAATTGGGATTAAATCTTAAACTGGTTTTAATATTTAATATGCTATCATGACTCACATTTTCAATAACGGTTGTTCAAAGTTCAGGAAGAAGTGTCAAAGCAGGTAGAGGGCAGAGGAGGAGCAGTTCCAAAACCTTGCCCCCTCATGATGTAAACTAAATCAGATCATCTCTTAATTGCCAAAACCATACAAAACTAGCACATGTCCTCTTTAGAGGACCTGGTCCAAAACTCACCAGAGATACTGGAAAGACTCTCATTAAACTCAATAAAGTTGACATCACAATATCTGCAAGTTCCATATGAGGGCCAGATAAAGAACATTACACAGGAATAAAGTAATTATAAAATTTTGGGTATGTTTTTAAAGATTGCTTGAGTGGAACACTGTCCAAAATTCATCTTTGATATGAGCAAAAATGGTAAGTTAGAAAAAATAATTATTGCAGAGGAGCATTCAGGATTCTGCTGTTTAACTTGAACAAAGTCAGAGCTGAAGTTCAAGAGCCCATTCAGATTCCAAACCTCACACCTAAGTGGGCACTATCTGGGCATTAAGTGACATGATTATGTTTTGGGTTTTTTTAAGTGCACAGGGTGCAAGAAGATGGTTCTTGTATTTACTAGAGTGTATTTCATAAGTTAAAACTAGTTTATTTAGGGAGTTCCACTCAAGGTCATATGGAGCACTGATGTGAAGGGTGTTAACCTGCAGGGCTCTATCCTGCCCCACACATTTAGTATTTGCACTACTCTGAAAAAACAATTGTCTCACAGTCTGTGGCCTTAACTCACTGTGCAAAGAAAATAAATCAAAGTCCTTGACTGAAAAGGTTTATAACTGAAGATGTCAGACAACAGGCAAACAAAAGCAGGGACAGTTCAAGGAAACCATGACACAGCTTTGGTCAGCACTTTAGGCAGTGATCTCAGCACATTGGCAGCCTGACTCCTGTCAGGAGAGCTTGAAAGAAGAAAATGGCTTTGTTCTGTTGAGGGTTATAGAGAGGCTCAAGGGCAACATGGAAAAGACACCAAAATTCTACACGTGGTCTATGGGCCCACTGTCAGTGTGGGGAGAGACATTAAGCTCCTGCTTCTTCATACAGAAGATGTCAGAAAAAGTGGGATATGGCTTTACAGGAAGAAGATAATTAATATTTGATCCAGTGGAGGAGAAGACAATCACAGAATGTGAGGTGATATTTCAGCAGCAATAGTCTGAGTGGAAAAGAGAAGTTGACATTCTTGGTCAATACTGAAGAAAAGGATGTTGCACTGCTAATCAAGACACAAGGGGATACTCTGTCTGCATGATCCTTGACTTCTGGATTGCTAAGAAAAATCCTGTCATAGGTATACTTTATGAAATAACTTGCAAAATATAAATATATTTGTATCTGTGCATACAAACAAAGAAAAGTCAGGGTAAAACCACTGCATCCTTAACTCTTCTCTAACATATCAAAATGTAAGATGTTTAAGTGTATCTGTGGATCAATAAACTGAATCACAATCTGGCCAGTCTGGCTGTCAGTGGCATAGTTGGACAGTTCCACATAAAACTAGTTCTGTACTTGTTGTCCAGACAAATCCTCAGGAGTTCTGTTTGAGTTTAGGGCCTTCAACAGGTTAACTCCTCTGCTTGGTGCCCAGTACTCCTCTGAAAGCTACAAGAACTGTGTGTGTAGCAGATTTAAAAAGAAATGTCATTTGCAGCTTAGACTTCATTAATCTTTTTAAGGTTAATGTGTTCTGCACAAAAAAAAAAAAATCATATTTAGTTGTCTGGAATGTTTTGAGCTGCTTAAAATGCCTAATTGTCATTTTGATGAATGCAAAATAGGCATAAGGCAGATAAATGTGGTCCACAGTGAATTGGCATCACAAATGATAGTGCTTCCCAGCACTGCCACTGCAAGAAATATAGATTTTATTTAATATTTTGCTTTAAAAAGTGTTGGTTTGCACAAGACTCACAAGAGAAGGTCTCTTTATCTGCATGAATTCAACCTGCTGAGCTAAGCAGTGTGACTGGAGGTTTTCTTTAAGGACAAAGGAGAGCCTCTGGTCACAACCCCTATGGGGACACTGAGCTTGTTCCTGGTCACCTGGTTCTAAGGAGAAGTTTCTGTACTAAAAGATGTTTCTGTCACACAGGGCAGCTGCCTCCTTGAGTCCCTTCAGCTCTGGTAGTTTATTTCTTCATTACCTTTAAAACTGATGCTTGTTCATGGCTAATTATGATTGCAGTCAAATGTGAAACTAATCCAGACACACAGTGTATTAATGGAATATACTGTTGCTTATGTCTTCTGTCAAGCTTGATGAAAGCTGACTGAACACTATTAGTGCAATATCTGGGCCTAAACAAACAAAGAGGAAAATGACACTATCAAGAAGGACAAAGATACAGAAGAAAAGAACCAAACACCCTTGAATTCATGTATTTTGGAAATCAGCACTATTTTTCCCCTGACACCAGTTTAGACATTCACTAAATATATTGTTCTCATTTATGACAACCACTCTCTTTATAATTCCACCATAGTACAGCATCTGGATTGTACTTGGATCTTTGAATATTCCCCCTCCCAGCTTTAATTTATTTCCATCCCAGGTGCAAATACCTGAAAGCCAGCAGCAGGGTTTGGGAGTTGGCCTCCTGTAAGTGCCTGGCCTGATTAGGCTGCTTTTTATGATCCAAGAAAACCAGTAAAAGATATCAGGATATCTTTAATTCCCAAAACTATTCGGTCATTTTATCTGTTGTTAAAAGGAAAGTGACAAATTCTTGGTTCTTAAGGGAAAGGCAGATTAGGAAGTAAAGTTTTCCCTGGAAAGCACATCCTTCTCTTTCTGCACTATTAGAATCCATGTTTATCAGGTACTATTTATCTATATATTTTCCCAAAGAATAATGCAACTAAAGCCTTATTGATTTCTGGAAAGTACAGTATGTTGCAGGCTATGAAAGAAACGACTGTATTTCTTTTTTCTAAAGACATCTGATGTTCAGAAGGTAAAGGATTATAAATTAAAATTCCAGACATTTTCTGCACCTGCTACCTCTGGACTCAGTCCCAGGATAATAACTAACTGAAATCATTGACAGCAACGAGGATGGGACTCACTTGTCACTTATACAACATCTCCCTCCATAAGCAGCCATTTGAAAGGATATTCCTGCAGACTGGCATTCCTATCCAGCACATCACCAGGTGCACAGGGCGACTGGACCAGGCTCGTCACAGCTCCACTGACTTCCACACTTGGCCAGAAAAATCACACAGGGTGGAAATTGGGATGCAGCTCCACCTCTACTGGGCTACATTTGATGCACAGGAAGAACCATGTAGCCTCTCCTGGGGGAGCAGAAACCCTGGGAATGCTTCTGTGTGTGGTTTTTCCCCAGCCCAACACCTGTAAATCCCTCCCACTACAGATTGAGGGTGACAGGATAGACAACCAGCCCATTCAAATATTTTTAGGTGTGTATCTCTCTATATTCTCACCACTTGACAAAATAGAGCTCAGATAAATGTAAGGCAGTTCTCCCAGAGAACACACTCTGAAATATATTTCTGGTGCTGACTATAAGTTAAGGATAATTTATTTTAAAAAAATTCTCAGCAAGAACATATCCCATCTTTATCATTATATGAAAAAACATTATGATATCCAGCTTGGTATTACTTTTATGAGTTCCATTCTTTCTTAATACAAACTTGAATAAAAACCAGTCTGGCCAAACCTCGCTATTTTATTTCTTTTATTGTAACCATTAAATCAGCTTTCATTTCATTACTCTAATTGTGCCTGGGAGCAGCAACTGCCACCTTAAGGCACATAACCTAATTTAAAATGCTCACAGCTCATTCCACCTTAAAATATATTGCAGTACTTAGGATCAGCACAGCGGGTCAAGCTCTACAACAGCACTCTTGTGATCAGAGGACTTTTTGGCAGTTAAATCAGGAGAAAGACTGAGGCAATGTAAAAAAAAAGTAACATTTCTCTTGCTTAAAAGATACACAGCAGTTGACATAACCATTTTTTACTTGTACCTTAAGTGTCTCCAGAGGATTCTTATTTAGGTAGAGATTTCTCACATAAGGAGCGTTTCTCGGCACAGCACACAAACATCTAATTCACTTGGATGATTTTTACTGTGGGGATTATACATGTAAAGAGCCACCTTGCTGGGCTGTGAGAGGAAAATCCATAATGATGATATATATATCTGTTTGTGCTGCTTGTGTGGGCCCTTCTCCCATTGTTTCTGACTGTCTCTCAATCTTTATCTGTTCTTGGCCTCCCTGTAAATTGCATAATCCCTCCATTTTACTGATGGGGAGTTGAGACTCACAAAAATTAAGCAGCTACCTAACATTACATAGGGGTCCAAAGACAGAGCTGGCATTTAAATTTCGACCTCCTGCTTCCCAGGTGAGTGCTCCATATAAAAGGTGTTGTTGTACCTACTCCTTCTTTCCTTTCTCATTATTTAGTGAACAGACTCATTCCCTACAGCTTTGTTTATAAAGACTTTCCTCTGGCTGAGGGATTCCAGCTCCTGTAAACAAGACCATAAGCTAAATACTCTGCTTGAGGAGACATGGGCAGATCTTCATTAGCAAGAAAAGCAATTACAAACCTAAGTCTTATTATAAGGTGTAATAAAGGGGCAAATTAACATTTAGAGTCTTTAGCATCTACGAATATCTCAGGAGCACAGCCCGCCCACCCCCAGTTGTGAACTAAAATCCCTGCCTCCAATGTTTTGTAAACTAGTGCCTGGTCCCACTGGAGCAAAAGCAGGAGGGATGCCAGGAAGGAGACAAACTCAGGAGGGGAATCGGGATTTGTGTGGTGTGCAAGGTCTACAGGAATTCGCTGCAAACAACTAATAAATCTCTGCAGCCTGGTGGTTTGCCTTGGAGGTAGGAGGGATATTTTCCTTTGTCTTGCAGTGAATCAGGTTGATAGGAAATAACTCACCACTCTCCTTGGAAGGCACCAGGAAGTAGCTGCTTATTTCATGAGCTAAACAGATAATTGCACCTCAAAAACAGTGATAAAGGACCAAGCAGTCATTGGACTGGATACACACAGTGAATGGATCTGCTCCACTTCTGAAGTTGTTTAGGATATGAGAGACCAGGAGATACATCAGTGGATCTTGACCAAAAAACCATAATAATCCCACTTTGCCATGTCCTACGGTGTACCATCTGTACAAGTACCTGCATAAACCTGTATTCACACACTTCTAGATATGCCCCACCCACCTACAAAATAGATGCTCATGAAAAGAACTCAAACTTCTTTTCAGAAAAGGCAAAACGTACATTTCCAAATTTCTTCAAACCTTGTTTTTGCAGATATTTTCAGACAAGTTTTTACCCTTCAAACAAATCAGCATATTTTTAAAATTCTTCAGTTGAAGTGTCATTGATGAAATACTCCAGGCTGGGGAGCTTCACTATGTGATAAGAATGACTTAGCTGGGAGCTCAGGCATCCCAAAATGACAGTTTTCAGCAAACCCTGATTCTGTTTTCATAATGTAAATCAGTTGATTGAGTGGCATATGGTTATCCTGTTGTTACGACATAGTGTGTGTATTTTCCCTGCATCAATGAAATTATAACTTGAAAAAAGCTCTCCTTTCAATTGGAATATGAAAAAAAGCCGTAATTTAAACACATCATACATATGATGTGCAGGAATATGTGCAGATACATAAGCTTGATACATAAGCTGACAAAACATTAACCTGCTTCAGAGGTAGGGAGAAAACAGGTCACTGGAGACCCACAGTTGTTCCATCAGCCAAAGTGCTGCTCCAGTGGTAGGTCACTGACTGCACATTCTATCTAGTGCAGGAAAAGGATCCTTCACAACATGGCATAAATTTATTTGAATTCCTGATTATTAAGGGCCTGAGTCTCAATTGTTTTTTTTTTACTCTTTGAATTGTTAATCACAGTAGTGCCAAACTTAGTGAAAATACTGCCACTGGTTTTCCCCAAATATTATTGATCCCACCTTAACATCCTTTGATGAATGTTTAATTATTTTGACAAAGTGCCACGGCCCAGGTGATGGAAACACAAACCAGTTGCCTCCATAGGTGCTGCAGGGGCAGAGGTTCAAAACCCTGCTACAACTCTTCCATATCCACTGTGATTTTGCTATCCAGCTGTGGGACACAGGAATCTCCTCCCTCCTATTTCCCCATGTCCTCAGGGTGCTCAATACATGCAATTTTAACAGACAATCTGCAGCACTAAATCCAGTGGATCATTAATTTTGAGTATCTTCCCCAGATACTTTATCCAAGCAGCTCTAGAGCAGAACAAAAACATCTAATCCACAAGGCTTAATTTTTACCACAGAGATTATATATGATAAAAACATGTCCTGTAAAATCTTGGTGATGCCCTGGTAGGATCAGGGTGTTGGGGATAATGTTTATTTTGAGAGTGTTGTTGGCATGTAAGTGAAAAATAAATTTACCTGATGAGCCTGAGAGCAGAGAGATTTTAGGCCACATTCAGGCAGACCTGGCAATCATCTCAATAACTGGCTGATGGTTTCTGTGATGCAGTAACTTTTTTGTGCATATTGGCAGATTGCTTCTAAACTAAACTTTGTAACCCAAGTCTCCAGCATGTTTAGAATTGCAGATGTGTGTTCTGAGAATTTGCAGTGTTTGCCAGAAAGACACTATATGATATTAGCACAGTTGGTTCTGAATTTTAAACCCAAATCTGATGTTCTATGACTCACAGCCTCAGGAAAGAATTAGATGAATAGCTCATAAGGGGAGAGACACTGCCTGAATATCTTTATAGAGGAGATATGCTGAATAATAAGCATTATCTCCATATGACAAGCTACCATTCTATTTAGGATATGGTGTGCTGCTATACAAGCAGAGAATGCCACACAGACACTCATATCTGAATTATCTTTAATATACCTAGAGCACCAGAAATCAATGAAACTGCATCAGTGCAGCCCTCACTCTTTGCTTGTTCTTTCAGTTCATGCCCAGGATGCCTCACTGACACCTCTGCACAGTCCACTCTGAAATCCAAGCTGTCCCAGCATCTCCAGAGCTAAGAGTTAGTCCACAGCATGGGGATAATCTCATATTAGGTACCCATAATGAACCAGTATTTGTAATATAGAGGATACACACAGCCTCAAGAGAGTTGGCCTTTAGCTTAGGTAACAGGCACCTAATTTCCATGTACATCTTTCTTGGGACAAATGTCTCTTGTGGGATCTAAAAATGGGAGATCTGAGAGGAACATCCATAAATAAAAACATTTCATACATATGGTTCTGAAAACTCTGGGTAACCTCATGGACTCTATTGTTATTAAACCCAGTTAACCTAAGGTCAGCAACCTAGGGTTACTAAAACCTTATTTTCAGGGTTTCCAGATTCCATCATATGCCAGGATTTCTAGGATTTGCACTGGGTATTCCTCTCTCTCCCAGGGCTCAGAAGCACAATAGTTGGTTTCAGGAACTTGAAGTGAACTGTCTCCAAAGAATTACAACACAGAAGTGAACAACAGCTTGTGGAATTGTAAGACTTGTGGTCCCATGTAAGTCAATCTGCTCCAAACATCCCCATTATAATTCTTTTTGAAAGGCCCAATAAATGTTGGTGTAAACTGATTATAAATCACAAACCTTTTAATGACTTCCAAGAGGACACTGCTTTGCGTGGGGAGGAGGTGCACTTTCATTAGGCTGACTTTACTACCTAACTAGCCTCACATCTGGAGCACCAGGATTTATGGCACCCTCAGGCCATAATTCTGTGCAAATCACATGGAAACAGTTCCTTTCATTGGGTATTTCTAGGAGGTGCCCACACCAAACAGCTCAGGAGTAGCTGGGTTCCTCCTCTCTGGCTTATCATGTATTTTGTGCTCCTT
Source organism: Manacus vitellinus (assembly GCF_001715985.3). Taxonomy (NCBI): domain Eukaryota; kingdom Metazoa; phylum Chordata; class Aves; order Passeriformes; family Pipridae; genus Manacus; species Manacus vitellinus. The sequence continues at coordinate 5,329,490 of NW_021939960.1, read as the reverse complement.
TTTGCAAAGGCCTCATGACATTACCCTCAAACATCCTGAAATTCAGCAGTAGGACATCACAGCTGATGTCAGTATTCAAATAATACAGTATTTACTATATTTTACACCATAGCACCTAAAATTCCTGACAGAATTTGAATCCTCGGGGCTATAAAAATATGCAGTTTAAGGCCTCTTGTTCTGGAGAGTTTTATGTTCAATACCCCAAAAGGACAGAGAGATTGGAAGAACATGGGTTAAGTTTTGGTTTGCAGTCTTTTAGGGTTGGTGTGGCGTTTCAGCATCTCCGTACCTCTTCCTTCCTCCCTCCCATTTCTTTATCCCACTGTCTTCTTGGATTCACAGTGAATCTCTGACTTAATCTTTGTGAACAGGAGAAGGACAATACCAGGATATTCCCTCACTCGCCTTCCCAATTCTGATCACAATTATTACAAGATAAGGAGCTGCACTAAAAATGGAGGTGTTTTAACAAACATCCTTCACTATTTCTGTCTCTGTACTTTTGCATCCTGGGTAACATTTCTAGATTATACTCAGGATGAGTTTGTCTGCTAATGCTTGCAGATTTGGTCTGTGAAAAATATCTCCATGAATCAAATTTATCCTTTAAACACCAGTCCCTCTCCTTCCCTGCTGTGCAGCATCTTTCATTTTTCACAAGGTGCAAAAAGGACCTACTGATGGTAATGTCCTTTTGCTCCTCTAGAAAAGGAAACTCTTAAGCCCTCCAGCAAAATCTGTCCCTGTTTAACAAGTAACTGAATAAATGTAAGCTCCGTGGGGCTTTGCTTAATGGGGCAAGCAAGTGCTTCAGTTCACCAAAGTTGAAGAAACCATGGATGCTAACTCAGAAATACTCCTTTCTCCTGAGGCTCAATTCTGCACAGAATCAAGAAAATAAAATCACCTGAAGGAAAAAAGATTTCAAAAAATTAAAAAACTTTCCAAATTTCAGATTTTTTTCTGCCTTATGTCCCTATGCTTTCTTTTTCAAAAATTACATACATGCAAAGTGAACAGTACCTAGATTTCTTTTTTCTCTTATTTCTTTCCTCCGATTTTTCTGTTGTGATGCTGAAATTTTCAGCCATTCTTCAGCTCTTGCAGAAGTACAGCATGGAAAATGGAAAACTAAAGAACTGGAAGGAACAAAGTAGCAGGGAAGGGATCCCAGTACCTGGATAGCAGGAGGCAAATAAAACATAAAGGCCTTCGTAACAAACTAAATATCCTAAAACTATTTTGGGATGTGTACATAGATAAAGTGATTTTTCACTAGAATGGCCAAAAAGACATGACTTTCCATCAAAAAATAGGGCAAGACTGGAGTGACCCCGTGAGCACAGCAGCGCTGACACATCACACCTTGCAGGCTTTGCCAGTCCCACAAAAACTGCAGCAAAGCCCTCACCAAACCTTCAAAAGAGCTTTTGTTTCCTCTCGTGCTGCTCCCTAAACAGAAGGCTCGGCAAACATCTGCAAAGGCTCTGCTTGGTTCCCTTTACAGCCCTCCTTCATCTCCAGTGCCTTAATGGACCTACAAAAACAGTGACAGCCTGAATTGGACAGCTGAGCATCAGCACTGCTGGATTATAGCCCAAGAAATGTCATCTCCTGGGTTATCCAAGCTCCTTCAGAAGCATCTGTGGTCTTTTTCTTCTTCAGAGAACGTAAGATTTAGGGAGAAATGACTAGATTTTTTTGGTTTTTACCTACAGTTCTTCAGTACAAAGCACCTGCAACATGAAAACAACAGCAGCAACACCTCAAACCCTCTTATTTCTTGCTGCACTGTCATATCTGAGAAGTTATAATGAGTTTCTCTCCTGCATATAGAGGACAACCCTCAAAGCACATCCAACATCTCTACTGTACAACAGGTGCCAAATGGCAGGGTTCAAAATCACCAGCTACCAGCATTAGTCATTGTTTAGGAGCTCAGATATTATTTTGAGGCTCGTGGCAGAAGTTTCAGGGCCCAGAGAATATCTAAGGTGTGGCAATGCAATAGAGAGCTCTCCAGAGAAGTCTGGCTTCCAGAGCAAGGGGAAAGCATTAACCAAAACATTTCTAAGGGGCAAAATTAATGCTGATAAAGTGGTAACAAGATTTAGTTGGATAGAACTAATTACTCGTGTTAGGGGATGAGAGCAAAGGTTTGCTTTGGCAATAAGTGCACTTACTGAAAGCAAGAAAGAGTAATTAGCCTAAATATGTGCTTGATTAAGGGAAAGATTTTCAAAATTCTATGTATGAAAGTAATTAGAGAGAAAATTAGAATGGAAAAAATGGCATCAAGTCAGTTGGAGTCATATTAGAAAAAAAAGTAGATTTTCCTTATCCGTGACATTCGGTGTGGACTAAAGCTCCTATTTTCTGATCTATCTTGCTTTATCACAAAAGCATTTATTTTCCAGTCATGAATGACTGGATTCAATTAAAATATAAGCTCACCTGTCAATTAAATTAAAATGGAAACTCTCTTGACATTCAGAAATTAGCGGTAAAAATCACCAATTACTAGCAGAGGTTACTGCTCTTCATACACAGGAACAGAATGTGTTCTGTGACTGGATCACTGTGAAATGTGTAGTTTCTATTACCTCGTGGGAGTTAGAGAGAAAAATGATAGTCCTCTCAAAAATCTAATGGTTTAATTTAGGGTTTTTTTCTATTGCAACAACAAATATTACAATAACAGCACAACATAGATATGTAAGGGTATCATAAATTATTGGGTGCCTTGATAAAGCAATAGGACTTTTCCTCTAAACTTAAAACCTGCCAGGTCTTCAGTAAGTTTATTTTCTTAAACCTGCTGCTTCATTCAGTGTAGTAAACTTTGTGACACCTCAGCTTAGTTTAGGTTACTTAAATGGAACTTTTTTTACTATTAAATATACGTGTTCTTAGTTTCAGGCTGTCTCCTGTCTTGTTCCACATTGCCAAAAATAAAGTAAGATATCTGTTGATACAGGTACTCTCAGTACAATATTTCCTTATGAATTCGGTCCTGAAGCTGTACTAAAACAACTTTTGAATCTCCTCTGGGGGAAATAAATATTAACATTTCATCTCTCATAATTCCTGGGATTCACAGCAAATGCACTCCCAGCAGTGGGGATTCTTCAATCAACAGCAGCCTTTCAGTCACCTCTTGTGCCCTTCAGCTGCAAAGGACCCAAGCCCAGGGTGTGCTGGTGCTTTTTGGGGGCATAATCTATTTATCCTGCTTCTGCAGAAGGAATTCTCTTGGCTCACTCTGCACCTGGGAGAGACTTCCCTTTAACAGCAGCAGGGATAGCCAGGACATGCCAATGAAAGTTGGCTTTTCACAGGAAACTTTACTCCTCAAAAAGCCTGAGGTTATTGGAACTTTACTGGGATTTCCCAACTGGCAGAAATCAGAGCTACAATTCCCTTGTGATTAATAAGTGCTAACAAATATACAAGTGTCCTGGAAAGCAGAGTGACGTTAAACTCACTGGAATCTGTCATTGCTGGGCTTTGGGGTTTGTGTTTTCTGGTTTGGGGGTTTTCTTTTGGGCCCTTTTGAAAAGCAGACGACCAAAAAGGTCACTTCACACTTCCCTGTTTTTCTTACATTTTGCATTTAGCAGGATTGTTCTTTATTCCTTCCTTTCTTCTATTGATCTGGGGGGAGAGGAGGCCCAAAGGGGAAATGACAAAGAGACTGCATTTGTCCCTTCCCTTCTGTCATTTGTTTCATGGGTTAGTGAGGAGAGATGAAGCCAGCGTGTTCCACGCCGAATACTGAGAGCAGAGGATGGCCTCCAGCTACAGCACACATAATTTCTATGCATGATGAATCCTTTCAATAGCAAGAGCCCCACTAATATGGGATCAAATCACAGTCATTAGCTCTTGGCACTGTTCTTAAAAAGATGATATAGAAATCCAAACTGCATCCAGGCACACTCCTGTATCACACACACTGGCCAGGAGTTCAGCTGGCAATTTATTTTCTCATCAATGTGCTGGTATAATTAGAAAAAAAACCCCCAATCATCTGCTAGGATAAACTCCTCCAAAAGCAATATCCTGCTTAAGGAAATGATGGCTCATTCTGGAATAAGGGGGTGTACTGTGAAGCTGCCATGGGGGAATTGCTTCTGGGACCATTTCAAGAGCCGTGGCCCCGTGTGACAGGTGATGCTCAATGGCAGGGAACAGACTTTGGAAACAACCCCTATTTTCCAGTGTTTCTGATTTTCAATTAACAGTGTCTTTTGAAACAGTCACAGAAGGAGTTACACTTACTGCAGCACAAGTGCTTTCAAACCAAGTTCAAGCTCTTTGACCATGATCCAGAAGCTTTACTGAGTCATTTGCCAAAACTTCTTGTTGCCTCAAGCCGTTCATTTTTTCTTTTTTTTTGTGTTATAATTTTTTACATACTCAGTAGTTACTCTCCCATTCTAATTTATAGTTCTATTATTCAGTATTTGACCTACTGAAAAATTTTGTTGTTAATATCCTGCAATGTGTGAATTCTATATTCAGTTAAAATCCCCAATTACTTTCCTCAGTTTAAGCATGCATGGTATTTTATTTTTAAGCAGTACTTTCTTGGGAGATTTTCTTTATTATTTGCACTTTCTTTCAGTAACTGTGCATCCATAAAGATATTTTACATTTTATTCTTAATGGATTTTTCCATGAAAAGAAAACTGGTAATTAGTAAGGAGTTCTACTTAGATGGATGCTCTTGTATTCCCTGTGTTACTGTTCTTTAGGGAACTGCTATGGCAAAATAGATACTAATACTTTATAAATCAGGTTCACAGAAAATGAAACTTCAGTCTGTGTTTCACATTCTCTCAGTCCAGATAAGGGATTTCCCCCACCTCCCATATAAATTTTTGCCAGTAAACGCACTGCAATAATTACAGCTTCCATAAATTCTCACAGTGCTATTGGGTTTGCTGGTTTGATACACCACTAAGATCCTGGGTCTGCTCAGTTTGTCAAATCGAAATGGGCTCCATTTATTACCCAATTAGGCTGTGGAAATGTGCTGGCTCATAAATCCCCTGCAAGTGGCAGCTGGACAGTCAGCACGTGGCCAGGCATGAAGACCCCCCAGGAGCCTTCACTGACACCATGGAACACGTAATTCTCACTCTACTTAAATCAAGAACAGCCTGATAATAAAGACTGGCCTTCTAGACTGTGACCAAAAACCTGCTGACCAAATAATTCCAACAATCCTTGATGCTTTGCTAACTCCAGGAGCGTTAACACGAAAAATCAAACACTTGAACAAACGAGAATCTCCAAGGAATCCACTCAGCTGAATTCAGCTCAGAACACACCCCTCTGTAGATCTAGAGAACCACGCTCAGATTTGGCTATTCCAGACCAAGACACAGATTCCACCCTCCCAGGCCAAGATTCAGTAACATAAGAGATAAGAAGGTGGGGACTGGTTTGCTGATAAGTGCCCCTGTTGTTCTCTGAATTGCACAGAAACCCAGTGCTGGAGCACCCAGTCTGCATCCAACTGAGCCAAGAAACAGGATCCAGAGGGATAATATTTTAAACTTGAATCATTACACATTTTTTTCAAAAGGAAATACAATGCCTGTAGACAGCTGATTGCATTTGTCTCTAATGACAGATATAGAGAAATATCACCACTTCTTTATTTAGGAACATTGGATACTGTTCTGGAAAACACCTTAGTTATCACTATATGTAGCTCCCTTCTGTTGCAAGCTACCATATTTTACATGTTCCCTCTTATAAACTAGAGCTAATTTGCTATATTGCAATATGAAGATCAAAATTAGAACAATATTTTCATCTTCTACTCAATCAGTTTGTCTCATCTAAAAGAAAAATCACAGCTTGAGCTGTGTAATCTCAGCAAAAGATAAATCTCAGTTTATTATGTATCAAGACTTCCTAGTAAGCCATTTGGCTGAATTAAGCTCATCCTTCCTTTTTTGTGACAACTCATGTCATGACATTAAAGGTCGTGTTCCTTCCTTCCTGTCACTTTAAATTATGCCATCAATATCATGAAGTGATTCAACAGAGGATTTAATAAATGCTGCAGAATTATTAAAATCATGCTAGGTGGCTGTTTTTCATACATTCCTGCAGTTCCTTTTATGATTTCAGCTACCACTTCACATCTTTAACAGGAAAAACAGGTGCCCTGAATTTAATAGGAAATCAGATGAGGATGCAAGTGTGGGGAGGAGGAGTAACTGGAATTCCAGTCACGCCATGCCCATAATCGTAGCAGCAGCACCATGCACACATTCATTAAGGAAACATTCCTTTACCCTCTTTGCAATCAGGTTTAAAATGACTTAGCTCAACACTCTATCCCCAAAAGCACACATCTGGACTAAAATAAGAAATAAATAATTTAAAAGTATAAATGTTTATCGAAAACATTTGCATTTGACTCAATCGAGTGCTCAGTTATCACTTTTCAGTATCACTGTTTGTCTTCCATGTGGTTCTTTAGTTTTTCACGAGAAATTTAGGTTTCATTTTTCAAACAAAGAATTTTTCTCTTTCCCCCACCTTCTGGCAGAGAGTCCCAATCTACTTGCTGAAGATAACTTGGAGTTCCCAATTGGAAACACAAATTGAAGGTATAATCCAACTGTAAACACACCATTTATGTTAATAGTTGTGAAAAACCAACCTGGAGAATTAACTGCCACACAGTAACATAATGGGTGTATTCCCCTTGTCTGAGGAAGCACCAAGAACTCCAGGAGAAGGAAAGAAAATAACATTTTTTAATGTGTCTGCAGAGATCCAGCTCTTTTCCACAGGTTGGATCAGCAAGGAGCCAGAGATTCCCATTTTGTAATTTCACTTCTTTAATTGATTCATGTTTCTATTTTTGAGTTAAAATTCTGCAGCCAACTACAGATTCCAGGAAGCAGAAATAAAGTTATTCTGAGAGAAGCTGAACAGCTCCCTGGGAGAGGGGTACAGCCCATATGTAGGATGGTACAATCCACCTGGAGGGTTGGATAGATCTTCTCTTGAAATCCTAAAGTCAAAGGGCGGGAATAAATTCCATACAACGCTGGAAACGTGCATGGAATTGCCCTCCCAAGGCAAGCCTGACTCATCCAACAGGGATGGTGCCTCCTATCACAGAGGCATTGTTTAATGCTTTAACAAGTTCTACAAACATTTAAGTTTTCCTTTCCTGCAGGTTTTCTTTCAGTGTATCATACACAGCTCTAATGATGCCAGGTGAGCAATCCAGGTATGAACTACCACTGTTTTAGTTTCTATTTTTGTTATGAACCTGATATCTCATGACTAGAATCCATTTAGCTTTACACTAAAGTGCATTTCATTTTTACTTGAACCATTACCCACTACCATGAACGTACACATTATTTCCATTCTAAATATTTATAGGAAAAAGAGAGAAATAGATAGCAAATGGGAAAACAGCACTACAATTAATTCTGCCTCATGAATATGGAGGCACAGAGAGATTAAGTGTTTCATTCAAGGACACACACACAGAGTAAGTGGCAAGGCTGGGAACTGAACTTAATTTCCTGACTCCTACTTAGTACCTTAACTACAAAACCACCCATCCTTTCAGCTTTCCTGTTTTCATTTACACTAATTTGTTAAATATCCAATCAAAGAAAAGCTTTAATAAATGTGTTTAAAAAAGTTGAGTGAGGAAAAGGGGGAGAAGTTACAGAGCCAACCACGTGTAAAATGTAACATTTTAAATCTTTTAGTTGTTTAAATAACATGAAATATAAATACAAGGTTGTGGGGAGTGGGAATATCAAGGGAGAAGAACCTTTCAGTAGCACTGGAGTTGGAAAGGCAAGGGGAAAAAAAAGAACAGAGTGTAGAGCACAGCAGTGACCAAAGGGATGAGAGAAGGGGAAAGGGATGGCTGCAGCAGCAGGACAGTGAATAAAGGTTGTCACCTGCAGAAAATGTAACTTCACACAGACAACTCCTGCAGTCCACCTTGGCCAAGGGACTCTGCTTATCCTTTTCAAGTAAGTGAGCTCTGATGGTCCTTCTTCCTTCTCCCACCTGGAATTACTTTTTTTTTTCGTCCCTGCAGCTCCCAACCAGATTTCTATCAGGTGCTGAAACCCTTCTTTTAACCATCACTTCGTTACACAGGAAGAATCTTTACACCTCCCATCTCCCTTCCTAGAGTGGTGTTAGGGATGGACACATTCAGTGCTGTGAACCACTCACTGCAGCATTTTCAGCTGAGTGCTAGAAGGAAAAAACCAGCACAAGAAACCTTCTCACTGCATCTTAGTAAATTTTGACTATTTAACCCTAATGCTAATCCTAACCCTTTCCAGCTTAAATCCAGTATTTCTGGGGACACAGGGTTTGCCTTAGACACTTTTATACCCAAGGCAGTTGAAGATGACTTGCTCAGACCATGAGATTTACAACTCTGAGCTGCCTGAAAGGTCTGTCAAACCAAATTTAATCTGCTGATGGAGAATTTACTGCTGCCACGATTTGACTGTAGTCAGTGCAACTCCTGCTATGAAAGACATCAAGGATGCTTGGACACAGCCAGCTCCACAAAATAAAAGCATAGGTTCAGCACAAGACCAGCAGGAAAAATCATCTCTGCTACCCTTTGGGTTGAAGTACAAAGTTGTCTTTTGTTTGAGACATTAGTGATGGCCCTTGCAAAGGTTTTGCACAGTGTTTGCAATAATATTTAACCACAGAACGTTCTGAGTTGGAAGGGACCTGTAAGGATTAAAGTTCAGTGGCCATGCACAGCAGTCCTGTCTTCTGCATCACACACACTCAAGGCCTCACTAGGAGTTAAATTCATTAGATGATGAAAAAGTTCCCGAGTTACTACAGAGGGAGAACTGTACATAAATCTGAGCTCACCTAAACCTAACAGCTTGGCATTCAGATATTTGATCCAAAATCCCACCAGAGGAATTCACAGCTAGCTATTGAAGAATATTTTGTTGCATTCATTCTAAATTGTATTCTTGAACATCTCTGAACAGCCAATTCCAAATCTAATTGTCTGAAGGGCAAATTGGAATAGCTGTATAGGATTGATGTTCCATAATGAAACATGAATATTTTAAAGTATTTTTTTCTGGGTGAAAGAGACAGAATATTTTTTACTGTAACTTGAATTTTCATTGTTTTACATCCAGAATATTCCAGTAACTTTTCTTATTATTTACCACTTTCTATATACTTTTTTGTCACACTGTGATCTCAAACCACACAGTCAAATCATTGTGAACTAATGTGTTTAGTTTCCAGCAACACAGATATTTTCCTGCTGAGGAAGCAATGGCCATTAAACTGCCTGTTGTCTGTCTACCCAATAATTACAGGCAACATCACTTTAGAAAATCAGAAGTAAACAAAGCACAGACAAACTACACCTCCAGAAAAACCAAGATAGATCCTACAAACTCTTTTGTGTATAAGTAACACTTATTCAGACAAATCTTCTTAATAGGGACAGCATTAATTATAAAGCCAGAAGCTACTCACAAGTGAAGTTTTACAATACCAACTAAACAATGACAATGATGCAAAACCACCAAGCTGTACATGTATTATAGGCTTGGGTCTCAAAATGTTTGGATTCATTATTCAGCAATGAGGTTTCCAGACTAGTAATCATTCATTAAGGTACCTTTTCTGAGAGAAAGGACCAAGTCAAACATGTTCCTTTTCATCTGATTTTAAAGCAACTTATATAATACATGTGAACTACATACAGGTTTGGACCTCAAGAGATAATCAGGAGTAGCTCATTGGGTCATCATATTCTGCAGGGAATCTTACACAATGAAGAGAAAAGACTCTGAATAATTTACACTAAAATCTGCCCAATTTGCAACCTTCTGTTCTTTCTCTGTGGGAGACAATGTATGGCAATGGTTCCTCACAGTAAATCTACTTTTAAGCAAAAGGAGTTACTAAGGTCCAAAGACTGGCCAGTCCAACCTAAATAACCCTGAAAACAAGATACCTAAATCCCAGAGACTCCAAGAAGCAGCACAAAGGGCTGTTACTGTATCTGATTTGAGCCACAGCCTGGCTGTTCCTGAATCATCTCAACACGGGGATGGATCTGACCCCGTTGTGTCAGGCAAATACAGAACACAGACTCCCAAGGCCAAGGACCTTGCAATCAAAGCACAAAACAGGGGGAAAAAAAAAAGAAAAAAAAAGAAAAGGTGGATACAAATGAACAGGAGTCCAAGGAAACAAAACCACAGCGTTAGCAAGGATGGGAGACTCAGAGCTGCAGCAAGTCTTGCTCGTGTTAAATTTCTTATGGCAAAGGAGAGTTTGGAGGAGCACAGAGGAGGAGAGGAGCACATCTTGCTGGATGCTTACAAGCACAGCAGCAGCACAGAGGACAGCACAGGGTCAGAGTCAAGCTGCCTCAACACCTCCCACTGAGCTGGGCACTGCTGGTATCACTGGTCACTGTTTGAAACATCATATTTGAAAATTCCCACCTGTTCTGGAGGCAAATACACAGGCAAAATTCACAGGCAAAATTTGCCTTAGTTCAGGCAAAAATGCCCCTGAACAAGCAAAGTGTTTACCAGAAGATATGATGAGTAAAGGTTGAGCAAGACCTAGCCTACGTTTTAGAAAAGATTCCTTTTTAAGAAAATTGGGGACATTTAATGCAAGTTTGGCACTGTTGAGAAAAACCAAACACAGCTCAGGTTTTTAAAATCCTAGTGTTTAACAGGAGATGGATTTGTGAATATTCATTATCTTCCTGAATTGAAATGAGTGTTGGAAAATGAAAAATCAGGAGATGGAAGAAACAGGGAAAACAGCCAGACTTCCTCTGTGTGAAACATATGTGTTAGTTTTGTTGAAAAATAAGGAGAAAAATTTTTTTAGCTGCAGCCCACAGGTAAACATTTACATGTACAATGCTCCCACTGAGCTCCTCACCTTTCCTGCAGCTTATTCTTGGAGATCAACCCAGGCATTAATTACATAAATGACCCTGCTGCTAAAAGCTGTGTGGGGAGCTCGGGGTGCAGAGATCACCCTCCAGTTGGGAGGGCAGGAATTTGGCCTTCAGGAAGCTTCTGCCTGCAGTGGGCTATTGATATTTGTTACAAATGGATGCACAGAGCAGTTATTTACACTGGGTAAGTGGTAGGTGAAGATCCTGCTGATTATGGGGATGAACAATACAGACAACAGCCTTGAACATGAAAATTGTTTGTTAGCCCTGAAGAGGCAGCTTTGGAAGTTGTTCTACAACCTGGGAGAGCGGAAAGGTCGTGCCTTCCCTTTAATGTAAGGCTTAAATCACTGCTGTGGGTTCAGTCCTACAAACCAACTTCCTGGGGATCAACTGCCAAGGATCAGCTTTGGAAAGGGGGGTTTATTATTCAAACATAAAGGTGTAAGAGACAAAAATAAAGCAAGTTGTTGAAGGGAAGGAAGGCAGGATATGGTGCTGATGAAGATGCCAAGGAACAAGACAACCAGGAATGACTCTCCTCACACAGTACCCTTGGCATGTGTACAAAGTTTCAGTGGCCAGTCTGGGCTTTAGGAAACTTTTTCTCAAGGTCCACAACTTGATCAGAACTGTAGGTGCACAGGGGCCAGAGGCATTTGGATGTAACCTTCTTAAAAAACAAAAGAAAACAAAACCACTCAGAGTTTTGTGTTGCAACTTCAAATTATCTGTGAGAGAGAAAAGATTGGCATTCTGTGTTTCTTATGAAATTAATTATTTTATGCATTATAATTATTCTGATTGGAGGATTGAGTTCTGGAATAGCCTCTCTCTTCCTTGGGCATTCTGATTATCAGTAGGAAAAAGGACAGGGGTATTTTAAAGGAGATGTGTTTAGGTTCTGCTAAAATACCATGACAACCTTCACAATTATTCACTTTCAAAGCTATTCCAGAATAATCTGTAAAGTAACATCAAACATTTCATACTATTATAGCAGAAAATGAAAAGTGTTCCATTTCATGGTTAATTTATTTTGTAATTATAAATCTGTTGGTAAACAGTACCATAATAGGCTTTGCATTGTGGCTGCTTACACTGCTGAACTCTTAGAGTTTTAATATGTGTTCAATACAAAAAATGTGATAGTAACTGCTCCTGGATGGGTTCACCCCTAAGTAAATTTTAGCATTCATCACATACACCTGCTAGGAAGGGACATTAAAAAAATAGAAAACCATCTGGCTATTTTTAAACATCAGAGTAGAGGTAATAATTTATAGCTAGAACAGCTTAATATTAACTCTACCCTAGCAATAGTCTTTTCAGAAAAAAACCCAGGAAGACATTTTTTAATTAAACCCACTTTTTGTATAAAAATATTGAACTAGTTGATAGGTAACCTCTCAACGAACCATGGTCTCATATTTTCTTTACTCCCTCTGCTGTGCTCCTGAAAATAAGTTTTAGCTTTCTCCTGACATATGACAAGTACTTTGGCTTTCTGTTGCTCTTTTTGAAGCTTCACAATAACTTAAGATAGTGGGGGTTGGCATTTAAACACCTCTATTACCCAAATTACAGAGTGTGACTTCTTTACCAGACAACCTACACTGTCTTATGTGAAGAACATCTCTCACTGTGCCTCACTGCAGTGCATTCTCCTCCTTAAAGCAGGAGTAAGCACTGTTTGCACAACTGAACACAGCCAACCATCAAAAGAGCCTTCCTGCTTATATATGCAAAATATTTGTGTGATTAGAAATACATTTGGAGAAATAGTCTCTTTGCTGTGAGACTTTATTGATCAGAGTATCCTCATGTCCCCTCCCATTTGTAGTACAAAATACTACTCTGAGGAATTTTACATCTGCCAAGTTAACTTCACCTCTCCCACAGAACACAAGGATATTGGAACTTCTGCACCAGCAGAACTGTTTGCAGGGGATCTGGAATTCCCCATAGCCTGGGGACAGGCATTAGGAAATCCAGGGCTTTGCATCCAAGAGGAGCAGTTCAGTTTGCAAGGCCTTCCCCCCAAATTCAGCCAGGCTGGTGTTCCAGCCTTGGCTCAACAGCAAAGTTCAAGCAGTCAGCTCCTTTCTGCCTTTAAATAATTTATCAGCACAACTGCACAACAGATTCTGAGGCTCTTCCATCCCCTACCCTGAGAGAAAAGGGAAGTGTACTGGGCTGTGTTTAAGTGGAGAAGCTCTCCTTTCTGGGAGAGTGATTTTGTTGGGAATACAAATGTAAAGCCCAGCCTGGGCAGGTTTCTGAAGCAGAGTGAGCACTGTGGTAATTCCTCTCTGCAACCTGTCAGCAACCCCCAAGCTCTGCTTCAGGAAGGAGATAGCAAGGCAGTGCTCTCCAATAAATCAAAATATCAGCTGCACAGAGCAATTCTTACTGCAGGTGGGAATTGAAGTACACAGGTACATAGATATAGAACCTGAAGTCAAATTTCAAGTGACAGGTTGAGGTACTTTTTACATAAACACTTCTCCTACAAGTTAAAAAAAAAATCTTACAAATATTGCCCTTGATTTTTTTAACAGGATATTTCATAGAAAATAATTTAACAAGTAATCTTTCCAGCTTTAAATCTTTCTATATTTACTGTAAGGAAAAATATATTTATGTTGGTGCCTTTCAGTACATGAACATCTGTCTTGATTCATCAAATTCCACATTTATATTCCCTGCCTTTTATCAAGATTCAAACAGATTAAGAGAAAGCTTTAGTTCTCATTTTGTTTCTTGGAAGCATTTTAATACCTTTCAATGTCATATGACAGAGTTGAAAACTCTATTGCATTGTGTTTTAAACTAACTTCTGTTACCCAGACTATTAAGAAACTAATAACTATAAAAACCCAGCTATTTATAAGATCAAAATACCATGTCAAACTTGTGCAGTGTGGGAAATATGGAAGTTTGGGATCTAAATTATTCATCTGGGATATGATTAAATTATTTTCGTTTACACAGTTTACTAACATACTGTAGTAATAAAAATATTATTCGATTTGTAACAACAGAAATCAAAAAAGAAGTTGTATAATTGCAAAAATTACTCACGAGTACATTGTCATACAAAGTAATCCCAGTATTTTAACTGAGCTCAAGATGACACTGACTTTTCTTGTGAAGTTCAAACATTTTCATCATTACCTCCATAAACCTTCCTTACCAAATATTCATAATTTACTATTCACCTGAATAAAAAAAGAACCCCCAACCCCAAAACTTTAATTCAGGCAGTAATTTTAAGTAATTGAATATGAAAGCAAAAGTAGAACACAAGAAGGGAAAGGTTTTGGAATCATAATGGGCCAATTCAGTGTTGAAAGTCAGTGAGTGAAGCTGCTCTTTTCTCTTCAGTGCCATCCTTCCCTGCACTGCAAACAGAGCAGGGCCAAAGCCACTGGAGAGAATGATTTGTCTCCAGAAACAACAAACACCTTTAGCAGTTGTGCCTGTATGTATTTATCTGCATGTGCATATACAAACAAAAGCAATTAAAAGAAAAAAAAAAAGGCATTTTACTGGGTAATTTCTTGGCAACAAATTATTCCACTGACTCCGTGAAAAGTTATTAAAGCAACTCTGAATTCTGTATTAATAAAATATGCAAAGAACACACACACTGTCTCTGTGTTTACTCAGCACACAGGGATCCTGAGAACTGCTTTTCCTTCTGTCATTTCTTTCCTTTGCTCTCATCATAAGAACAGATTTAATTCTAAAAATCTTCATGAAACTATTGCCCCACTATGGAAATAACATTAAAAAACTATTTCTTATATAGCTATAAGGAAGATCTCTTGGTGTATTGTGTTTACCACAGTATTTTCAAAAAAGGAACTGAACCTTTGTTCAGTGAAAATGCTGGGAATTATTCCAAAGAAACAAAAAGTTACAAAATGTCTATGTAATGGCAAATTGTACCAGTGGGACCACAGGGCTATGAGGGACAAATAATAAATTGGAGATGATTACTGGATTAGGTACTGCAAACCTGAAAGGATTCTTTCCCTGGAAATGGGAAAATTATACATTAATTAAATTGGTTTTAATATCAGTCTAACACACCTTAAAATCAAATTTCAGAAACCAATCAATGATGGTTGTATGGGTCTACTTTAACTACAGAGTTAATATTTCAAAGTTTCCCGATTCCCTGGGCATCATTTGGACATTTAATTGCCAACCTGGGGCTCGTGTGGACTCTGCAATATCTGGGATCTCTGTGGATGTCACAAGAGCAGGACAAAAACACGCTGCTGCTTCCAGCCCTGGGTGGTCAAAATGTATCCAGAATTTCAACTGGATTGATTGAGAAAGGCTCCAGGTTTATTTTCCCTGGATCACCCAAGTAGAAGGTCATTTTGAAATCCTTTAGGCTGCTAATTTTAAATGATTTTGTCACGAGAAATTAATTTACAGGCTTATGGACTTTGCAGAAATGATAGATTTCCAAAGACTTTCGGAGCAGTGAATAATGAACTTTGCCAGCCTCCTCAACACTGACTGATTTAGTTCCCTGGGTAAGTGAGGCAAGTGGTGGTCTTATCTCTGTACTGAGGTCAAATGATTTCTGATTGCAAGCAGCAAAAATAAAAGACAAAACCTTCCACCTTCTGCCACGTCAGAACTCGGCATAAAATCACATCACTCTCTAGATCAGGAGCACAGTTTGGTCTGAGCCTCCTCAGCACCAGTTCTTGAGAATTAGAAACAGAGAGACCTTGGCTAAAATCTGAGAAGGCAAAGCAAGAGGTTTATTTTCCCTCCACAGCAAAGAAAAATGATGTTTGACCTCTAAAAGTTCCTAAGTTTCTTCATATTTTGAAGCAACCCCAGAATCAAGTTTTCAGTGCTTCAAATTCCACCTTTTGTCTTTAACACTGAAGGCTTTGTATCTAAATGCTGTAAAGACTCTCACTTGGGGATATTTTTTCATTTCATCCTAATATTTCCTTCATGAAATCCTCTGCATCAATGCAAAGCAAATAAAAGATCATTTATATCTCTGACACAGAAGGCTGTTTAGGGAATTTGACAGTCATAACAAGAACTAAATCCATTGCTTAAACTTGATAATGGGCCAAAATCGGGGCAGCTTTGATAGTTCAGAGGTGTTATCCTAAATCCAAATGAGCAGCCAGCTGACCAAGGTTAACATCTGTATATATATATTGATATCTTTCTCAAAGATATTTCCCACTTTCCAGCTCTAAATGTCCCCTGCTCAGTGTGCCACACTCTTGCCATGTTACCACCTCCTATTATACATTTTAAATTCCATGATTCTTTAGAATACATGAATTTATAGCCTCACTTTTGTCCCCAAACCAGCTACATTTTGATGAATGAGATCTCAGACTAGATAGGTAAATAGAAATAGGGTGAGGGATGGGAGCTTGCCATGTATAATTTATTATAAGCACCACAAAATACCAGGGCTGAGAGAAAACAAATTATTGGCCTCTCATGCAATGACCATGAGAAGGTGATAAATATTTCATTATATAGTACTCATCAGACAGCTGAATAGCTCATCTGTCCTATTTATGCCAGCTAAAATGAATTTAACCTATCAGTGGCAAATGTATTTTTAATGTTTCCCTACCTTCTGTGGAAGGGGCAGCTAAAAAGTCCATCTCCTACAAGAATCACATTATTCATTTGATTACATACTGTAAACTGTTTATTCTTGAATAGGCTTTTCTTGATAAAATCAGGCCTTTACATGTCACAGAAATTTCATGTTTAATGCTCATTCCACTTCCTGGGAAGCAGAAGTTACCACAGTTGTTTTCTAAGCTGTGAAAAATGTGGTATTTTGGTGGGAAAACACCTGTCTCACCCTAAACTCTAAAAACATTTGGAAATATGCGTGGGGTCTCCTTCCTTTGCAAAAGGAGAGTCAAACTGGATAACTCCAAGTGGCCTTTTGTAAGAAATATAAAGCTTGAAAAAGCAGCAATAGCCTGAAGGAAAAAGGTTCATTTCAGTTGAACTGGGACCTGTTACCTCTCAAGACTGTGGACATTTGTTTTCCAACCAAGAACAGAACTTCCAGAAATACTGAGGAACTCCAGTAGGGACGTGAAGTTATAGGAACCTGCTGCAAATCACTCATAAGAATCAGTAATGGGAAGTTGCTGTTAGCAAGCCTCAGTTAACCTCTCTGCAATATGAAAAACACTGAAAACATTCCCTTTATGTTGCCCTTGCTATTCTTGACTCCAACACTATCAGTTATTATAAGCCCCAAAATAGGAGCAAGGAATTTGAAACTCCTGGTTCTAGGTCTCAATTCACTGCTCTTCTGGCAGTCATTCAGGCTGTGAGCCAGACTGCTCCTAATCCTAAATATAACCCCAGATTTAACATGGCCTTCAGATGATCCTCTAAATCAGAAATCAAGACTAAAGAATTCAGAAGACATTTACATCAACTCTCCATTTACACTCCTGGAACTTCTATATCATGAATCATTGAGGATGAGGAGCTATTAACTGCCTCTAGTTAGAGTTGGCTTCTAACCCTAAACTTTCCAGAAATACATGAACCAGCCAGAAGTAAGGAATGGTTAATTCAATTGTACTCAACCAAACCTGTGCTTACATGGTTGGATTTTGTTGAATAACACACTCATTTGGACACACAGCTTCTACTTTTCCTGGCCCTGTCTTTATTCTGGCCTTTCCAAGTCCCTTCCCTTGCTAAAATACACTGAGCATCCACAGCCAGTTCCTTTCCTGGCTTTATCCCTGCAGATGGAATGGGCAGGAAAGCAGGAAGAATTGAGAGTCCTGAAAACACAGCTCCCAACAGCTGTTTAAGGGTTGGCTTTGGGGTTCAGAAACAGAAAATTCATTTCATTTCTATCCATCTCTGGTATCCTTTGCCTTGCATTACTTATAATCACCCCTCTGTTGCCATGGTGCATATCAAGCTCTCAATGAGGAGCTCTCCCTGTTTGCACTGACAGTAACACAGATGGTCACCACTATTATTCCCATTCCCTTGATATATCCTTGTGCACTTGATGGAGTCTGGAAAATGCCTGTGTTATCCCACCCATGTAATATTGACCACCACAAAAGCTGTTGGAGCAGCAACAACAAGATGGAGCACAAAGAGTTGCAAAAATTTCTGCCTCCCAGTGGCAAAAACATCAGGGCTCTTACATCAGGGACAGAAGGTCCAATCCAGGATATGGAAAGGAAAAAAAAACACCAAACAGGAAAAGTGTGCTTTGGTAACAAACAGCCACTTAGATGAAGCAAATTCAGAGAATCAGCAGTAACCTGGGGCTGCTGGTGGGGGCTCAGCTCCCTGGCCCTCCCCTGAATAAAGCCAACACTGAGATGATGAGTAACACACACAAAAAACCAAAACATGGCAAAGTGCCAAAAATCATCATCTGCTAAATGAGCTGATTCATCAAAACACAGCAGAGAATTCTTCTTTTCATGCTCACAGTATCCCAGTGAAACATCCTATCTTTCTGTTTTTCAAAGGCATTCTGTCTCGGCTGTCTCTGGGAAAAGGTTTGTCTGGTGAAGGCAGAGTATTTTGGTCACTAATAAGCAAAGTATGTCTATCAAGGCTGAAAGATAAGGTTATAAAATAATTCCTGTCAACCAAGCAACTTTGAGGTGTCAAAATATTCTTGTAGGTGGCCAAATATTTACATCTCAGAACAGCTTAATTCCAAAAACCCGTTTTAATATGAAATTGAGTTTCATTTTAAAAAATAATTCTATGAAAGAGAATTTTTGCCTTAAGTTCTTTGTGTTTCAATACTCTGGTTCTGCTCCTCTGCACATTCCAATGGACCCCCAGGTCAGCCCTGTTTCCCTTTTTTGCATTCTCTATTTGGGGGATGAAAGCACAGGAGTTACAGCTTCCAGTGAAGCTTGTGGGAACTGCAAACTCAGGAAAATCAATGTGAAGCTCAGCTGAGAAGTTCTCTTTAAACACTGCAGAACGAGTTTCTGTGTGACTTTTGTGTAAATACAACACTTTCCAGAAGAGGATGAATTCCAAGGCTGCTTTAAAACAGAATTAAACAGGGGTTTTCTAGTGGTATCTGTAATTATATAAGTGCCTGTGTCTCTCCTGAAGGATTTTCAGGGACATGAAAACTCTCTCACTACTGAAGAGCTCTCCTGGCTGGATTTATACAAATGCTGACTCTGAGAGCTTTTGTTCCACCTTATTTTTGGGCAATAGCTCTGTAAATGCTTCACTATTACATTTATATTCCTTAATATTTAAGGACTATAATGCAGCATTTATTATTAAGTTACATCAAGATTGGACCAACAGTTTATCTTCAATCTCTCCAAATCTCTTGATTCTTGTTTCTGATGGACAACAGAAGAAAGCAGGAGAGGCAAACAGACTGAGGTGTTCTTTAATATGTAAACCAGAGACATTATTTCCACTACTTGCAGTAGAATTTATGGTGGACAAAACTGGTTTTGAAAGTTATTTTCCTTAAAGAAATGATTTTGCTTCTGATGCTGCACTGTTTTGCATTTGTTAGCAAGTGATTTATGAAGGAAATCAGCTAAATATTAGAAGTTCTGTATTTTTACAGTTCATTTTTTTGTTAACAATTCCATATATGCTTTTTCTCTATTATGAATCCTGAGCTCTGCATTCAGTCATCATCCTTTATAACACCCTAAATATGTACTGCATTATTTGTGAATTAGAGAGCAATTTATTTAGGAATCTCAGAAAATTACTTATCTTCTCGGTGCTATTTTACAGTCTATCCATTTTGTCTTTTATCTGCCATTCCTTCTGTGTCACGTGAGCCTTAAGAAACATTTCCTACCTATGTGAAATTCAGGATTGCAAAAAAGCAAAACAAAAAACCTTCCAAGGAAGAGATCTAGCTTTGATTGTGGCCAGAAGGAAAATAGAAGCTCAATGACTACTGGGCAAAGCTAAGGAACAAAACAGGACCCTGTACAGTGCCACTGTTAGGGATTATATAAATATATATCTCTAATGAGGTGCCCACAGTCCCTGCAGTCTGGACCTGATGATCAGTTCTGAGTTCCTACCCCAGTCTGAAGCAGGAGTGCCCCAGCATCCTCCTAAAACTCCTTTCAGAAATTTCCACACAAACTATGGAAATTTTTCCTATGACTTAGAAGACTCCCCTGACCCTCAAACATCCATCCCATTGGATTCTGTGAAATCTGCTCCTCACATATCGAAGTTAAGGAAGCATGAAAGGCTCACTTTGAGCCTCACAATTCCACTGGAGGCACCTGGCACGTAAGTTTAAGTAAAATAGGGCTACAAAAAGAAAATCTACATTATGCAATGGGAAACACTTGGCAAACCCCATCTTACACACACAGTAGCTAAGGAGAAACATGTTTTTGCCACACATTCAATGTGCTAATTTGCAGCAAAGTAAGTAATTAACACTTGGAGTTGAAGATATGATTTAGCATTTCTTTTTCACATGTAACCCAGGTGCCAAAAAGGCCACTTGAGTCTCTATTGCCTTCTCCTGTCTCACCCCAATGAACCCTGCACACGGTGGGAAAGAAAACAGTCTTTTGTCCTTCCTCATTAACAAAAAAGGTGAATTTCAGCATTTCGAGAGTCTGCCCAAAACCTTGGGCAGGAAGGTTAATCTCATCTTTTGCCCCTGTGCCAAATCTGCAAATTTTATGAAAGAGTTTATATAAAAAGTACAGAAGTGCAACATATGCAGAAGACACCCCACTGTAAGGAGCAAAGACTTCAATCCAGCTGGCCTTGTGCTAAACTCATCTGAGAGCCAGGAGCCCTGCACTCCTCCTGGCTGCCAGCCACGGGAACACCTTCCCAAAGCTCTTCTCTCCTTTGCCACATCCCATCCACTGCTTGGAAGCTGGTTTTACACAGCTCCTCAACCCCTTCATCTTACAGGGAAACTCCTCAGTTTGCCTCTTACATGAGCTCCCAGTCTCTCCTGAGCTCTTCTACAGAGACAGGACGAGGTCTTTTGTCTCTGTTCTGCCTCAACTGTCAGAAGTGCCAGGGCACAGATTGGTAACACTTGGAATTTTCTCCATGTGAAGCTTCCTGTGGCCATGACACACACGCTGCCAAATGAGTGTGGATCTCATTTATTGGCAGGAACTTATTTATGACTCAACTATAAGAAAGAGCTGATTGCAGACCCGGAATAACAACTTGAACTGACCTCAGCAGGGATATAAATGACAGATAGAATTAAATGATGGCCCAAAGCACGAAAGCAGGTGCAAACGCACATCCAGCAGGAAAACAGGATGAAGGCACATTCCACACACTGGGGAAGTGGACAGGCCAACCACCAGAAAAGTGCAAAACCCACCATGAGCTGAATTAGATTCCCTCTGGATTATGAGAATCTAGGCCATCAAACCCACATCATATCATCCTCATCTCAAGCAAATCAATAAGTTTTCTTCCCTAGAAGTACCTGTTCAGTAGGGAGAGTTTGTTTGCTGCCATAAAGGTGCTACAAAGGCTTTCCACACCCTTAAAGGCTAGAGTGCATAAACTGCTCTAGAACCTGGTTTGGGAAACTTGTAAACAAGTTACAACCACATTTCCCAAAGTGGCCTACGGCTCCTGTGTGTGTGTTTTTGTAGTCAAACCCTTTTACAGGCTCCTCAGTGACATTTAATTAGAAGTCTGGGTGGCACATTCAGCCTCATGTCAGCAAAATACCTTGGGTAAACAGCAATAAGCAAACTTCAATGGGTTTATTTACCACACAGTTAATAACTTGGGTGAACTATTTGTCTTGGGTCTAATATTTATTTTGGCAGAAAACTTGGTACACATCCTTTATTCTTTGTGATTCTCATATGTACGGAAATTTTAGAAATATCCATTGACAAATAGCAAAGTTCAGAACCTTTCCCTGAAAATAAACACTGCTCTATTGCTTCTGTATCAAAATGTTACCAAGCACTGAATTCACTCAACAAAAACCAGAAGGTTCTCTTACTGTCTCATACTCGCATCCTTCACTTCTTTTGAGCAAACAGTAACACTCTCAAGAGAACATGTACCACACTGAATTACTTTATTTTCAATAAAATCCAGCAGTGGTACTATAGTAACCATCTTCACCATGATTAATGGAGGAAACATTTGGAAAACATGTTATTATTATTCTAAATTACATTTTGCTTGAATTAATTTTCATGCACGGTTACTAAGATATAAAGAGTTCTGAAATGCTAATTGCAACATTCAGACTTCTGAGATGAGATTTGAAGAACAAGTACGTGGGGCTGAAAGATTCTTAGTTTGGGAATCTGCAAACTACAGAAAAGGGTGCAACACACTGTAAAAGTCAGTGAAGAGGCTATCAAACCTAAAGATAATAGTGCCAATGACATCCTTAATTAAAGATTTCAGTTAAACTTCAAGACCATAATTCCAGTTTAATGCCGTGACAGAAAACACTTTGATTCTGCACTTATGTGCTTTTCCTCCCTCTTATCACCATTGCTAAGTCTTAAATCCTCTCTTGTCCTGCAACAGCATTATCAGTTTTCCAGGCAAGGCAAGGCACTTGTGAAGTTGTGATAGATTCAGATGCACTGGGATTATCAATCACGTAGCACAGAAGGACCCACAACAGTTCTTGCTGTAGATTTTGCAGATTGCTTTAATGACACCTCAGGAACCCTGATCTTCAGCCCATACAGTCCCCAGTAAAGGTATGTTTTACATACAGAGAGCAGTGAACAGGTGTGATCGAGAAAGAATATGGAAAAAACATTAAACTCCCTCTCCTGCACCTTCCAAAGCTACAAATGACTGATCCTACAGAATGCAGATTGGGAGATGGGAGGGAACAAAGCCACAAGCAGGCCCTGAAGGTTTCATAAGCAGAAAAGCTCATTTGCTCCAGTCTTTCCCAGTAATAGCCAGAAGAAATAACTTTCCTGTTTATAATCAGCTATAGCACAGTTACACTTCCTGTGCAAGGATTAAAGCTCTAGAGAACTGAGAGATGCTCAATTCCAATAAAGCAATGGATGTTGCATCTGAATTTAGAATTGCTGCACAAAATTTCCTTTCAATGGCAGTCAATTCATTTTCTCACAACTTGGCCCATAATAATCCTAGAACCCTAAATATCAGTACAAAAAAACCATGAATTGCAGAGTCAATCACCATTGATTTTTGGTAACCAGCATTGGTACAGTTTTGAAATGTACATACAGAAGATATTCAATAATTCATTTTATACTCTGAAATGCTTAAGTGGGATATTAATCGGTAAATCAGGAAAAAAAAAAAAAAGACATTTAGTCCTCAAAGTGAATCAGTTGCTGCAAGTAGTCCTTCTCTACAGTTCCACCCCTGCTTTTGCAACCTTGCAGTCTAATTATTCCATGCTCCAATATCCCAAAGGCAACTATGCATTTTTCAGAAGTTATTGGATCGTAATCAGCGCTTTCAACCAGACTCCCAGACAAAGCCTACCTGACGCCTGATTTATTAATAATGGCACACACTTTGATTTATATTGTATGCATTCAGCACAGAAACAGGCTGTCTCTCGTGGAAAGCAGGCTTCTTAATTTGGAGGATAAAGATGTTTCACCTTCAGCCCACACAGAGTCACTGAAGTCGAAGTAAAGCTGTGGTTGGAGCTCTATAGGGGAGGAACAGGCACAGCATGGAAAGGGTGAGTTGGGAATAGGGGGAATGTATGGATTGCATGGAAAAGGTGCTGATATTGAGGTGCAGGTGTCATGGGCATCATGGCAGCAGCAGCAGTTCCATTTGCACCTCATTTCTCTGCCCCTTGTCCTCAGGCAGCACCACTTCAAATTGTTCCCTTAAAGAAATTGTCCCTCTTCCTTCTTGGGGCTTTCCTGGGTGGTTGGAGAAATAAGATTTGTGATCACCTCCTCAATCTGCTCTAACTTGGCCAGCAAAGTCCTTCCAGACTGTGCTTTCCACAGCCAAGAGTTTGTTTATTTGCCTTTCCTACCAGGCTTTCATCTGCACCCACAGAACATCCCTTCATCAACTGCAGTGAGACTTTAGCTGGAGAAAAAGAGGATTTGAAGACCACAAGGAAACTGAAATCCATATTGTTCTTTATGAAAACTGGGTTGGTTGTTTTGTCTGCTTTAGAAACCACTCAAATACCAGTTGATTTGTGCAACTTTAAGAGAAACCATAAAATTATTTCAAAGGAAAGTAAGAGGGTTATAAGGGGACAAAAAGAAGGGAAAAAATCCAGACAAATTTAAAAATGCATTACTGGTATCCACTTCATGGCACCTAACTTTTTGGAAACCTTTTAACACTTAATACTTACTATTGCTTTCTTTATAGGCTGAAACACTCTGTACCCTGGAAAAATTTGTCTTCAAATCTCAATTTACAGAGTATGGCAGCACAAAAGGATTTGAGAAAACCTAGAAGGTATCTTGCCTTGACTGTCCACTAAAAATCTTAAAAAAAAAAAATCCCTCACAAACAAATGAATCAAAAAAAAACCCCAAAAGACCCAAAAAACTTTTTGGCTTAGGGTGTTATATACTGCTTTATGCTACTGGAGCACCTGAAGGGGTAGTTACCTGGAAAAATACCATTTATCCAGCTTGTGTCCTCAAAAACTAAGCAGCATTTACCCAGAGAACACAGTCAAAATAGGAAAAACCAAAGTTTTATGTTTTTTTAGACTTACCCATAGTGTTACTGGGCTGAATTTATGCATCACCTTGAAGTGTGAGGTGTTACCATGAGGTCAGGAAGCAAGACTCAGGAGTATGATATATAAAGTTAATACCTAAGTCTTTTAAAGTTATCTGGAAGCCAGCTGGCTGTCAATAAGTGAGAACACTAAAAAAAAAAAAAATACAGACACAAGTGGGACAGAGGGAATCCTTCCCTTACAAAAATCAAGCTTGAGATGGAACATAACTCTATTTTCTAAATGAAATGAAGGTATGGACACTGGAGAACAAGAAGATCTATTCAAGCTAGAGGTCAGTTCATGCTGAGATTTCAGTTGCAAGGATATTAATCCTGGGAGATATTCAAAACTTGATGGTCAAGGCCCTGAGAAGCCTGACTTAGACTGACCCTGCTCCACGTGGAGTTTGAACTCTGAGCCCTCCAGATGTCCCTTCCAGTTAACTATTCTAGGATTCTATTTTAAGGCTTATAACTATTAAAACCAATGGCTTTTAGAATAGGCCTGTAATCAGGATAAAAACTTCAGTGCACCAAAACAGGATGGTAAAAACAGGAAAGTAGCTTTAAATGACAGTGCCATCAACAATGAAGTGCACAACTCAGTGTCCAGGTTCTTGTAGTCCTAAAAAAAAGACTGAACAACTCCAGAGCAGCAGACATTAATATCCAATAGCCATTCCCTGCACTGCCACCTGGCCTACATTTCTTTCCATTCCATTGAATTACTTGCATTAGCAACTGGCATTTCAAAGGGAGACTTTCCACACAAATGCCCTGTGTCACTATGATTAGTTCAGCTTTGACACTTTAAAAAGTCTGGGGTTTGTCTGGAAAAATGTGAATGCTAACTTATCAGCTAATACCTGTAAGGAGAGGAAAAGGAGTAAATGCTGAGATATTAGTGTCTGGACAGATGCTATTGAGGAGTTCATCTGAAATCACTGCAAGGCCAATATGTTTTATGCCTATAATTGCTGCTCAAAGTTCACAGTGGCATTTTGCTGATGTGCCTAAAATAGTCTTCATGGGTGCTGTTAGAGTTGATTTGACAGTAGTTAAGGTGTAAGGGGCAATGATCCAGCTCAATGCCTGTCTGAGCCATTTTGAGAAGTGTACAGCCTGTGCAGAAACTTCTTAATTGCTCCAATATTCTCCAGTTGTTCCTGTTCACAGAGTCTGGGATAAAGGTCATCAATCACAGACTAGGTGAAGTTTTTATGTTTTGCTTGCTTAACAAAATACATTTTAAAGAAAGTAAAGCCAGTTACTAAGAACTTAAGGAGGTTATGATGTTCCCTTTCCTAACAGTGAATTCAGAACATGAATCATTTAGTGCCTGTATTACAGGGAGGCACAAGCTCAGAACTGAACCTGGCTCTTACCTCATTCCTGCTTTGCAAGAGAAAACATTACCTGTCATATTTAGATGTGAGAATAGTAATAAATAGATCCACTGTAGGGGGCAGATTAGGAAGTGCCATATTCTGGTCCTGGACTTGCCACTGAATTCATGGCCAGGCCATTTGGTAGTTTTACATTTTGCCAGCCATGAAAGAGCACAGCCTGTGTAGAGGAGTGTGAAACATGTCTTGAGAGGTCTGACAACACAGAATGACTTCCCTGATCTCAGGATATTCTCATCACCATCACATGACCAAGATACCACTGGGTCTTCATTTGGGGGCACAAAGAAAGGTGAGCTTTGGTGCAGGACACTTCTTCCCTGGCTACAGTCCAAATGTAGCAGTGAAGGTGACAAAAAAGCAAGTGGGTTGACTTTATTTCCCTGCTCAGTCCCTTTGCTTTGGAATTATCATGATGCAAAAGGTGTTTTCATTGCAGAAGAGATACTGGGTCTGAATTCGACCCTTTGTATCTAATCCTGTATACATTTCAGATCCTATCAAGGTTACCATAGTAACAAAAAGATTTGTATTGAATGGCAGAAAATTCCAAAAATATGATATATGAATCCTGCATAATTTGTTGACACTAAATATTCGTTGCCTGAGGCCAGTATCTCTTTAAAATTACACATTTTTGCTAAGAAAGAAATTGAAGCCTTGATAAAGCAATTAAATGGTACAGAATATCCATATTTTTTCCACTTGCTACTTTTAGAAATACTTATTTTTTGTATATGTATGTATATATCATCTCCAGACAGGGAATTCTCCCTGGTTCTGCCAGTGGGGATTTTAAAGAGAAAGAAACCTGCCAATTATGCAACAACAGCAAACCTACAGCACAACCAACAAACCCCACATTAACTTCTACATTCCCACTGTCCCTTTATATTTGCACTTCCAGTCCAGTCTCTCATTTTAAGGACTTCTGCAATTTTAGTTCCAAAGACTCTCAGTTTTGAGCATTTTTATACTGCCCAATGTTAAGTAGCCCACAACCTAAAACCTTTCCTTAGATTTTGTTGCAAATATTTTCATATCTGTAGCATTCCAACCTCAAAGCCCTTCCTCACAAACCCAAACCACACCAATAAAGTTCTCTCCCCCAGACTGTATTTGATATAGTAACAGATGGATCCCAAACTGTAGAAAGACACCCACTGACTTCAAACCTGTAAAGTTTTAAAGTGCATCTGTAATGTGCCAATCCCCACTGATTTCCACATTCCTGTGGAAAACTAAAGGAGAGGATTTTGGGCCACCTTTCAGCTGCAGCTGAAATGAGGGAGAAGTACCACCTGCACATTGCCTGTTCTCCAGCTGCCCACTGCAGTTCTGAAAATAGAGATTGTGTGAGTAGGTGCAATCCTGAGAACATTCATTGCTCCACTGCCATGGAAATCTGCCCCATGGAACATCCTTTCTTCTCCTTCCCCCTTTGCTTCTCCTCCAGCATCTGGCACCACGAGAAAACCCACGGCTCTACACGTGGAAATCCCTGTAACTGCTCACAGGAGCACTTGCCTGGTTTGGGGAAATGTTTCTTCATGTTTGACTCTGAAGGAATGAAAATCATCAGCATCACAATGGATTAAAGTTGTGGTTTACATGTGGGAAATTAGAAAGTGTCCTTTAATTCCCGCATCCATTCACCAGCAGTTCTCTTTAGGTGTGTTTCAGACACTGGCTCATCCAAACATCACACTGGAAGAGGATTACCCACACTTTTGGAGTGCACTGCACTTCCACAGCTACAAGATCCAGTTTACTCTGTGAGAAACAACACTGGAACAGTCCCAACCAGTTTTATGCCAGGAAGAACATGAAACTCTCCCTCATTCCACGATCAGTCCTAATTAATTAGTAATATTTCATCTCTCATGCAATGCAGATGTAACAGGATATGTTTTTCTATTAAACTTTACAGATATCTACAAAGTTCTCTCCAAAACATACTATTGGATTGCTTTCATTCTCAGCACAGGAACTACTTTTTGAACAAGCATCCTAGAAGTCTCTTTTAGAACTGCAGTTATTGTTTTTTGTACTTGAAATATCCTCAGAAACGTTGTCAGATAATCCAAGACACATTTTCATATAAATAGAGAAATTGTATTGAAGAGGAGATTGGGTGTATATTTGGTCCTGTGAACAAACTAAGGGACAGAATTCTGTGTTTGAAACAGGCTCAGTATCACTGTCATTATACAGACACCTGAGAAAAATATTGCATCTATGGAAAGGCTGGTGCCACAACTGTTTCAGCAATTTAGGGAGCAAGGAATCTGCTGCAGTCCCATGACCAGAAGGAATGACAGACACACAACAGGTTTCTCCTTTACCCACAGTTGTTATTCCAAACACTGAGTGGTAGCAGCTCCATTCCTTCCCACGAGTCAGGATTTTCATGTTGCACATACAAGCAGAGTTTTTCTAGTTCTACTCTGTTACAGCTCTTTGAAGAGTTCTACAAAAATTTGGGTTCTCCTGCACCTTTTTATATTAATAACCTCCTGTAGGCCTGTTCTTGTTTGGATTATATTAGTAAAACAAATGATATTGAGATGAACATTCGGACCTTTGCCATGCAAGCCTAAAAATTAATTATTAAAATAATGGAGGTCAAGATCACCTGAGGTACACTCCTGTCTCTTCAGGAGCTAATTTTAAGGGCTGGAAGTTGGAATTCTTACTGATCTGTCCTTCAGCTGACTGACATTCTCTGACATGAGTTACTTCCACTCCATCCTAGACACCAAGTAGTCCTCGCAGCACTTCTCCCAGCAATATTAGAGAAAATATTTATATATTCCATCAAGCTGATGGAACAAGGACCTCAGACACAGGGATAAAATATCCTACTGCACCATAATATCTCCCAGTTCTCAAGTGAGGACACCTGTCCCTCCCAGCTGTGTAGGAACACACAAGTGAGTTATCCTGACCTTTTATTGAAGTTGAAGCATTCCCTTCACTGGCAAACATCTCTGCTTCAGAGCATCTGTATCTTGGCCTCTGTTATTCACAGGAGGCACTATTTACTTTTAACTTTACAAATAAATAATTACATTTTCTAAAAGCCCTTTAAAATATTATATGAGATATAAAGGGATTGAACTTTGCCCTCTTGGCTGATCAAGAAATGCCACCTAATTAAGGAGTTTTGTGTTGCTGCCACGGGCTTGGCAAGAAATTAAACAAACAAATACCAAGTAATCCTATTTCCATAAATTGTGTGACGCTGCTGGGCTTCCCTGCACGGAGAGAAACAATTCCTTGCTCAAAGCAGAGGTGGGAAAGATTTCCTCTGAATGAATGAAATTTTGCATTCCACAGAAAGATTCATGTCAAGCACAGTTGGTGAAAGGTATGTATGGAGGTGAGAGAAGCCACATTTGGAGAGAGAGATAATAATTCTGCCAATTATTTTAACTTTTCTATGTAGATGACAGCAGGAATCAGTGCCAAAAACCTTCCATATATTGTGGGGTAACACAGAGAGATTAAGAGTGGAGAACAGCAGAGAAAAATAGGAATGGCTCCCACTGTCTAGGGAAAAAGCTAAACCAGTTTAGAACAGAGAAAATCCATTTGTTGATGTTTTTTATTCTGAATAGTGAGTGGAGAGAAGAAGCTTTTTTTTTCTACATCCATTTCTTGAAATGCTAAAAACCTTATTTGGAGAGGCATTTTGAGAGGAACTACCCAGCAAGTTCAGGAGCTATTTAAGTCACAGGTCTATGGATCTCTCCATACAAGTCTGAGTCTCCAATTACCCACACCAGCTTTTTGAATCATCTAAACCTATAGGGACTTGCCCACAATCTCATTCAGTATTGAGAGAGCATCTCATGTTGCTCCTTTTTACATCACATCTACATATGCAACATATGGTGTTTCTAATCTCATTTTTGAATTTTCAAAACATCAGGGCTTACTCCCCTAAGAATGATCCAAACTAATCTTCATTTGTGCTCTTAATTCCTGCGACAACAGGAAGGTATAACATAACACAAGCCTTTAATGCATGTTCTAGCTGTGTCTAAAATAACAATATTTGATTTTTTCCTTTTCAATAACATTGTAAAACACAAATGTTTTGAAAACTTGAATAGTGTTGGTTCGTATCTTCTTACCATAGTGCTTAAACATTCAGGTTCCTGGCATGGTTAAGATGGTATCTCATAATTAGAAGTTGTAATTGAGCAGAGACATTTGGTATAAAGAAACATTTCCTCCCTAAATAAAGTATTATACACGATATTTACAAGAAAAACTACAGCACTGTTTATCCGGCTCTTACCAACTCACTGAATAATTTCCTTATTTGTCAAAACCATAAGTACTTATTGCATTCCAGAAGCAACCTCAAAAATTCTGATTCCAGGGAAGGAAATACTTCACAAACCATGCAACATGACCTGCATTTTCCCCTAGCACTGAACATTTCACCTGCAGCTCCCCACGTGAAGGCAGCACTGCCCAGCATTCCAGGGGCAAAGCCAAGGCAGGGAACCTGTGGGAACACCCCCTGGAGTTGTGGTTTGCAAACAAACACCGACAGATTGCTGTGGGCTGAGTGTTTTATCAAACGATGCTCTGCCCAAAGTGGAGATGTGTGCAGCTGCAACCAGCCTGGGGATGAACTCAAACCATGGGTTAACCCTTTCAGCTCCACAGTCATTTTAGTGTTAAGAAAGTCTCTGCTGCTGCCCCCACCTACTTGACTCCTAAAAAATGAGGATTTGTAGCAATAGCTTGATATGCTGAAGTGATCCAGACACCTCTGAGCAGCCCTGGCAGCCAAGTGCCAGCAGATTTCAAGTGTCAGACACCCCTAGGTCTGCATCCCACCCAAATCCTTCCCTCCTGTTGTGGAGAACCCCTGCAGAGCTGCAGTCTCCAAGAAGAAGCTGCTGCTGCCAAGTCCAACTGGCCTTGGCTCCCCTTTCTCAACCCACCCTTCCATCCTCCCCTCTGGGTATTCCCAAGGGAAGGGCTGGGATAACACACTGGAGCTTCACAAGGAAGAATGCAGCAGTGACCAAAATTATTAGCAATCTAGCGTGTGGTGCATTTTAAATTCATTATCTCATGTTTTAAACAATGCTATAATACATAATTATTGTTATTATTGCATTAGTTAATTCTCTAGTTAACTTATGCTTCAGTCAAGTCAAAATTTTACTTCATAATTAAAGTCTTCTGTTCTGCCTATTGACCTCAACATTTCTGCAAGTAGCTAAAAGTAAAAAAAAAAAAAAAACCTAAATCTATTCTTTCTTCATAATTAGGAAGAATTTTAGTTTCAAGCCCAACATGGGCCAGCAGAGGAGCTCAAGAGACCACCAGGGGTTTGTTGGAAGCAAGTTTCCGTCTCACATTCAGAGGGGCAGAAATAACTTCACACAGAACAGATCACAACAGACCTTCTGCAGAAGCACCAGAAGGGGATCTCAGTTTTTCCCCCAACACTGCCAAAACCCAAGCCATGTTTTTCACAGGGAGGAGTCAGCCCATTCTTTCACTCTTAGCTGGGAAGGTCACAGAAAGCTGCAGAGGTTCACAAGCAACACCACAGGGAGGATTTGGAGAAGGAACTGTTGCAGCAGCTGCAGAGAAGAGAAGGAACTCCACCCCAAAAAGCTTTGATCAGATGCTTCACTGAGAAGTGCATCAAATCATAAAAGCATTCCTCTAAATTGCACTGGATAATTAAATGGAGAGAAGGAGCAATATTACACAATCAATCACTACCAACCAGCATTTGCAGCACTGACTTTCCAGCAAACCCCTTCCACAGCCAACAGAACTCAGAGAAAAATGAACTGCAAACTTTGCTGAGCAAATTATAATACCAAATGAAATAATTCTGATCTTTTTGTGGACATTCTAGAAATGGAAAATAATTTATTCCCTAACGTCCTTGAGTGATGAATATTTGGATTTATTTCAAAGGGAATCAGAAGAGTCAGAGAGTGTGTGAATGAAATGAATTTCGCTGCTGATACTGGGGAGCAGCACAAATGGATCTATCATCTTCTTCTTGCCCATTAATGCTAATGCATGTGCATTGAAAAGAGAATATAATCCATAATATATGCACAAAATCTGCATTATTGTTGGTAGGAGAGTTACACTTGTCCTTGGGCTTTAGCAATATTCTCTGCTGGTGCTCTTTTGTTTAATAAAAACATCATTATTTTTCCTTTTAATTGAATAGTTACACTTCATAGCAGCGTTGGGAAGACCATTTTCAACTGACTTTTTACTGTAACTCCACCACACTCCTGTTGATATCTCCTGAGGGACAAGTGGACCTGCCTCCAAAACCTGAGAGGAGCCAAACAGAACTGCTTTGAAGATTTAAAAAAGTGAAAAAACTTCTCCTACTAAATTATTTTCTAGTTTCTTCACTCTTTCAGTCATGTATAAAAGATACAAATATCCTGCTGAAGGAAGTGATTTCCAAGAATACCCCTTTCCATCTCAGCAAAATTCTCACTGACATCAGCTGGGCCACGATCGTGCTCCTTAAGATTTTCCTTAGGACAGATTAAAAATGAATAACTTCAACAAAACAAATAGAAACCTCCCAAAACAGCAACAAAACCAAAAGCCACTTCCAGATCCTGTTTCAAGCCTGAGGGGATCAGGCACTGCCCTGATTCAGGTGTTTCCTTGGCTGTTTTTAGAGCCCCTGTTCCATGTTCCATCCCAGTTTCCATTGGTGCAGCTGCCACCAGTGTTGCCAGTTTAATGTGTTGGAGGAGTCTTTTCCCTGTGGAATTCGACTGGATTTGCTCCAGCTGATCCTCCTGTGGGAGCTGTAACACTCACATCACATCTGGCTGGAACTGCACAGGTGCCCTTAGTCTGGTTTAACTGGGAAACAGCATTTCTGGAAAAACTCAGCCTCTCATGGAAATGGAAATACCCTCAATAGCAGTTTTAAAATTGCAGCAATAAAGGCACAGCCCTGGTTGTTGCCTCACAAGTATAAAAATGAACATATAAGCCTTCAACAAGCACATTTTAGTTTGTCCTACTCCTGAGTGCAGCCCCCAGAGCCCCACCTGCAACTGCAAACTAAAACAGGGTCTCAGCGTCCAGAGAGGACTTGTATGAGAGTCCAGCTTGATCTTCCAGGAATTCTTAGGCAGGACAAGAAAAACCAATGGGGTTTGCTTAAAAAAAAAAAAACAAAACAAAAAAAACCAAAAAAGTTCCCCTGTCAACAAAAAAACAACCAAAACATCCCCCACACACACTCTAAGCCCCCACAAAACAAAACAAAAACAACAAAAGAACAAAAAAACCCAAACAAACAACAGCAAAAATTATTTTCAAGCCAGTTAAGTATTAGTTCCCTCTCAATCACAGTGCTGGGTCTGGAAAGGACTCTGAACATGATTGTGCCTTGTGACATGAATTCAATTTTCACTTCAGGTGCCATAATGGAAATGACCCTAATTCAGATTCTCTAGAGAAGATGTTTGCCCCTTGTCATCAGCTTAGATTTAATTTAAGAGAACAAGAAAAAAAATAAAAAATTAAAAGGTATAAATCACATCCCTGTGTTTGTTGCATTAACATGATTTGTGTGGGGGAATGCTGGAGAAATAGAGTGAGGAGGCAAAGAGAGCACTTGAAATGTTTTGACTGCAAATGCTTGCAAAAGGGTTTTTTCCCATCAAAATAAGATGTCAGAAATGGCCAACTTCCTTAAAAATGAGACTAAAGGCCATAATAACCAGTGTATAAATGAATGGGCAGTTAGATCCTTGAAGTTTGGTAGGTAAGGACTCCAAGATTGTATAAAAGCAAACAGTAAAGAACTGACTTTTGTCCTTAATAAAACCATCCCAAGAAACTTGAATCAAAAGCCAGATGACTTATATTAGTGGAAAATCACACTTTTGTTCTTCACCATAAACATCTTGTTCTCTCTATTTTCTTCCCTCCTATTCCCATGACAAGCCCCCAGCATGGATCTCCTTCCTTTAGGCCAAGTCACAGCTCAGGAGGTGCTGCAAGGCTTTTGCACAGGTAGAAATTTTGCAGTCAGAGAGCAGTGACACTTTGCACCAGGCTGGTGCCTCACCCAGCTCAGGAACACCAATAAATTGGCCCTGAGGCTTGAAGGGCTCATTTCATTATTTCAGCAACTCGACAGATGAAAATGAGGCCCATTTTTGCACAGCTCTGAATTGCACAGCTACAGAAGAGCCTGTGACCTTCTTGTTGTGCTCCATGTGCATGTGGCTGAGGGGGCACAGACATGGCTAAGTCAAATCTGCTCTTATCAATCAGGTTGGAGAATTGGGTTGTTCAGGGTCTACTCTCCTTTCTTGAAGATATTTTTCAGCAACTAAAGTGTCATCGGGTCACTGATGGATCTGCTGGTCAATTGGGAGGCCAAATAAACTGCTTTGTTTTCATCTCTGCACTTTAACAGCCTGTGTTTAGAAGTTTGGACCTGCATAAGCTGTAAGAGCAGCTGGGTTAGTGAGGGAAAACAGTAAAATCTACGTGAGCACAAACACCAGAAGGGCATTTAAATGTTTCAGGAGGAATTAATCTCACAAACAGCAGAACCAGTGTTGTGTTTTCAGACCTCCAAGAATCTGACTGTCAACAGCTCATCTATTGTGTCATAAATTGTGACATTATTAGACACAGGATAACATTCTTAAAATCTGCATTTAGATGAATAAATATGGGTTGAGTGGCTGCACTTGAGGCAATCATTTCTGGGAGAACTCACTCGTGGTTTTTTCTCCACTGCAAGTTGCAGCTCTTACTCCCAAGTTTAACAAAAGTGCACTGAAAGGATGCCAACAAACACACAATTAAAGATCATCAGAGTAATCAAGCAACAAAAATTTTGATTCCTTATTGTGCTACCTTAAAGAAATACAAATGAAAAATTGTTCTGATATTCCACTTCCAAAATACATTAAAGAGAATAAAATCTCTTTCCACAAGCTTCCTGTTGGTAATAACCGTTCTGTGCCCAGATACACAGCACAGTAACACAATTTATTCTATTTAAATGTAAAAAAAATATGTACAAAATGCAGCTATTACCCAGCTGCTGAAAGGTATTTTCTCCCAATTCAAAACCCCTTAAAGACATTTTAGGGCAATTAGTTAACAAGCAAGTTCTGATTTTCAGATTTCAATGAATGCAGGCAGCATTTTAGAGGCAAAATAGGAGCATTAAGCCCCTGAGCATAGGTGTGATGTCAGGGAAGGTGCCTGGCTTTCCTCCACATTCCTGCTGAAGTCTCACCCCAGGGGGAGGGATAGAGGCATCAGGATAAAGCCATTTCTCTCCCCAGCGTGGGCTCTGCCTGTGCTGCTTAAACCTGCTCCTGCTGGGGCATGTGCAGCTCCAGGGGAGGTGTGAGCCACGTTTGAGGGCTCCTGTCAGTCCCCTGGGTTCCCATTCTGGCAGGCAGCAGCCAAAGCCCCAGGGGGGCTTTGCAGGGCCTCTCCCATCCTGCCATGGGTTTGTGGCACAACAGCACCTCAGTTCTTGCTAAAAGGAGGCTCCTCATGGAACAGAGCCTTTGCTGATGGGGAAAGGAAGTTGACTGGCCAGTGCTGAAGTATCAGGTTGTGTTCAATAGGCAGGGGACAGAACACACCCTTCTGTGACATTGTGATTAGTCTCTTATTCTGCCAAATGGCAGTATTGTATTTAACTCCAGTCAAATAGGGATGGGGTGGAGTGACAGGGTGTTTACAAGGATTTTAAACGAATACATCCTTTTAGAAAGCCCAGGGTCACTTTAACCTCTCTTTTCCCACGATCACTGCTCTTGGCTTAAGTCAGCCCTCGTACCTTTTTGATGGGTGACAGAACCACAGGCAGTGACTGCTCTGAAAACAAGGAACAGCAGTTCTGTTCAACAGAGATCTGTACAGACATCATTTACTGGGAGAGTTGATAAAACACTTCAGGATTTGTCTCCAAAGTATGAATTGGGATCGAGCCTTTCAACACATGCTCACGAGCCTGGCTACTGACATCACCACTAAAAAAACCAAAAGAAAATTCAAAGATGCCACTCAGTTGTCAGACTGTTGTTCCAATGCTAAAGGAACACAAAACACAAATGAAAAAACCATATTTGTATCTGAATAGTGCTGAATAAAACCATAAATTGCATCAGACAGTGTACAAGACACTGTCCCTTTCTATTAGCAGTGGTTGGAGGCAGAGCCAGTGTTACAGGATGCCTCATTCTGCAGTTTCCCTTTAGGTGTCACATAAATTAGCCAGAAAAAAATATTTAAGTTTCCTCAGGAACAAGCTGTCTTTGTCACTTTGTCTTGACTTCATCTGTGTGCAATTGACTCTGCCTGAAGAGTTCTTGAAGACTCCTCAACATCAGAAACAGAAGCTTCTCACTTTAGATCATAGTAACAGCAGTGCCCAACCGAGCTGGCAAAACACAAGGGAAACTGTCTCAACTGCAACATTCCCGAGGTCTACACAATGAAATCCCAGATGCATGAAAAATGGGAACATTTTTCCACTCTCCCACTCCAACTGAAGGCCAGGGAGATGTGAAAGAACAGAAATTTTCCACTGACTTTTTTTTTCCCTTTAATTTGTCAGAACTACAAATATTTACAGAAATGTAACGATGGTTGTGAAATGTGTTTCCAAATATAATTTGTAACAACTCCAGAAGCTTCTGTGTACCAACATCTTGTGTGTCTTTGTTACATTGTGAATACGAAACTGCATAAAGGCCTGGCTCAATGTTTCACAATGAACATGAAAAGCACTGGGTTAGTGCTGTCTTACTGTGATTCAGAACAATTCAAGCCACTGAAAATATCATCACAGGAGCAAATGATGAAAAGGATCCAGATCTCTCCAATGAAAGGCATTCCTCATTGAATCATTTCAAGTACCTTTAAAATTACTCTTTAGAAGGTACTTGGTTTAAAAGAAAGAGATTTTAGCACCCACAAAAGATAATAAAATAGATAATTCTGATGTAGCAAGCCATGTTGGCTTTACAAGACTAAGCATCAAAGAGCTTTTGGGGCCTGGATTTGCAGAGCAGGGTGGGTGGGTGGAGGAATGTTCATGTTGATGTTACACCATCACAATGTGTTATTTATCACACAGTGTGTTATCATCACAATGTGTTATTTTAGTTCTAATATAATGCTTCCTCTTACAAAAATGTCAAATACAAGATTTTTCTTGTAATTATGGTTTGTTTCGATAGATAAAAGGGATTTGTCTTTACAAGAAAGGAACTTGTCTCCAAAGTATAATATACACACTTGCACAAGTCTGTAGAGAAATACAAGTGGGAAAAACACCTAAAATCTATCTGAACATTACCTCCTTAAAATAATACTGTATCTACCCAAATTATTTCATTTTGTATGTAACTCAGTGAGCTATGGAATGACAAAATGCATTCTTGCACATGAACACATTCCAGGAAGGACTGTGCACTGGAGTAGATCACCCAGAGAGGGTGTGGAGATACATCACTGGAGATATTCCAGAGCTGCCTGGGCACAATCCTGTGCCATGTGCTCTAGGATGACCCACTGTGGTCCCTCCCAACCCAAACCATCTTGTGACTTTGAGGAAAAGACAAAAAAACCAAACACTTGCAGCTTCTTCATTCTGCTGAAACTTTCATTGAGTAGGGTCTGAAAGACTCCTCACTTGACACACATCAGATGTGTGAGACCCAAGTTAAAAGCTCTGCTGTGTCTGTGCTGGAATGAACTGGCAGCAGCTGCCTCTGACCCTGGTCAGTGCTCTGCACATGGGAGCCTTTCCTCTGCTCTTCCCCCTCTCCTCCTCCCACCCCACAGCAGAACAGAGTTCAAACCAGTCCAAAAGCCTGGGTTTCTCTGCAGAAACACTCCTGTCACTCCATCTGCTGGGACAGATGCACCCTCATCCTGCCAGTTGGGGAACTGTGGCAACACAAGCAAGGCCAGAGAGACACCAACATAAACTGCGTGACCCTCCACTGGTCCCCGAGCCAGAACACAGTGATGTGTCCTCCAAGCCATGACAAACTGCACCACAAATTCAAACCTTATGGCCTCTTAAGCCACATTTTAGATGTTGAAATAGAATACATTTAGGAGACAACCTAAATGTGCACACACCAGCGTGTGCTGGTAACAGGGTATCACACAGACAAGCACCAAGTTTTACAGTTGCCCACGTAATGTTTTAATGGCACCTGTTAACATGTCAGCATTGTACTGGGTGCTGAATTGAGACAAAGAAACCATGACCAAAATCTAGTTTTGGGGGAGAAATGGCATCAGGATGTTTCCATTTCATTGATCTGGATGGCACTACATGTCTAAGAGGTAAAGGAATTCAAAGAGAACTGTGCCCACATGAGCAGCAGGGTTGGAAAGAACATTCCCAGCTGCTCACCCCACCCCACTCCCACTGGGAGCAGTTTGCTCGGTGCAATTGCTCTGTTTCCACTCATTAACAGCCTAAAAAATTGCCTTCTCCACTGGGCTGCTCACATGAACATTGTTAGTTCCTTTAGTGGCTGCATTTTGGAGATACAAGATCCTTCCTTTAACACAAGATCCCCTGCATTAAATGAAGGGCTTTTGTATGTTTGATATACTGTTCAAAAAACTGCCTGTGATAATTGGGGGATACAGGAGGCTTATTTCACCTGAAGCTGTTTTACAAGAAAAAGGGTTTTTTTCCTGATTGTGCTCCACTTGGACAGTCCATACATAATTTAAAAACAATATGTTTTCAAATATTTTGAGCTCCCTAAACAAGAGAATTTTTAGGGATGTTAAATATAACCAGGTAATCATTAAAATGTTGCTTGTGTTGCAATTTTTTTTGCAGTTCAAAAGCAATGCTAAAATTTCTTAGTAGTAAATGAGACCTCAAGGGAGGAATGGTTAGAAAGAGGTTTAATCAGATTTTCCAGTAGAAAGCAGAGGAAAAAATCCAGCAAAATCACCTTCAATTTTCCTGCTCTTCTGGAATCAAAGTCAAGCCCCATAACTATTCATAGTAAAGTTATTCCAACAAAACTGTGTTCCTTATTTCATGCAGAAGTACTGTCCAGGTGAAGTTAACTGCATGACCAGAAGTGTTCAGGCTGCATCACCCAAATTGCTCAGATTTGTAGACTGACATGACTTCATTATTACTAAATTAAATCAAAGCCTTGTAGGATGTTTTGAAATGCCTGACGACCTACTAAATTGTATCTCAGAGACACCTGAGTAACAAGTTAAAAGAAATCAACTTCATTTTCCTTGACTTGCAGTGTAGTGTTCAAAGCACTTGTCTAAAAGTGTTGTTCATGCAAAAATATAAAATATATCCAAGATGGGCAGAAGTGTTGAGTCTTACAGTTTTCTTGGGGGTATATCTTATTTTCTCATTGCAATCCTATACCCACACTTAGCATTCCTTGGAAGTTGATTGTGTCTTGCTCCAGGAGCAGAAGTTGCCCATTGTGCATTTGGATCATTTGCTGCTCCACTTCCAAACCACCAAGTTTCCATGGTTTGCTTTTACATTTCTTAGGGGGCTGTTTGCACAAGCACCCAAGGAGTGAAAATTCCTGGGTTGTTCTAGTTCTTCTGAAAATGCTTCTTGTTGCATTCAAATGGTTGGTGCACTACAGAGCTGGAGAGACTCTCAGCTTCCACCAAGCATTTTGGGGCTGGTACATCTCCAACCTTACAAGAGTCTTATTCACTCCCAGCAGCCTCTTGAGACTACAGAGCATTATATAAATAGCTACAACACATCCAATAATATTTTGTCTAGTTTTGGAGCCTGTGCAAGTTCTTATCTCTGCTTTATGCAAGGGAATATCAAAAGCCAGCTACGTTAAATATGTTGTCTTCAAAAGTCTGACTCAGAGAATCCCTTACCTCTGGCATTATCAGGCACACACAAAAAATGTGCAGCTCTTTTCTTATCCATGGGATGAGTGGTGAACTCCAGGCCTTTGTTGTCAAACAACTTGATATAGTCAACCAGCACTTGAAAGTAAAATACACTTTTAAAGAACTAAAAGAAGAAATGTTATATGAATACATGCCAAAACACCCCCTTGCTGTCTCAGCATATTTAAGGTGACAGCTTTTACCTGCTCCCCCAGAAATCCTTAGGGAGGAATTAGGAAAACATATCTCAAGGCACATAGTTACATGGTGCATAAATTACATTTTATGCAACCAGGGTTAAACTTAACACAGAGGGAACATAAAGTGGCTCCACACTGCCAGAAATGTTCCTGAAAATCCTGCAGTCTTTGTGCAAGGGCTGTGTTTCCACAGGGAAGGAGGTTCGTTTCATTTTCCTCCTCTGAAGTTTGGAAGTAAACAACCCAACAGCATCTTGACTTTGAAAAGTTGTTCAAACAGCAATTTTCTGTGCCAGCCAACACTATCAGACAACCACGGGGTTTTGCATCTATTTTGTGCTTTCCTGATATTTAAAATAAGTGTATGGGAGCATTTGGGCAAATTTTACAGACTGTACTAAAAGAAACCATTAAAGGCAAGACCAGCAATACCAAATGAATGCAGATACACCAGGAATGTCCTTCTAGCACTTCATTTCTGCAACCAGAAAGAAGAGGAAGGAAACATGAGCTCCATGAGACAGCTGACTGTCAGGTCACTCAGAAGATAAGGATAAATGCAAAAATAAATTAAACTGTCTAGGGTTCCTGTGAATTGGTTTCTTGTGCATAGAAAGAATTACAACTGAGAGGTATCCAAAAGAGGAAACCTGATCAGCAATATTAATTTTGGTGTGTAAATAGCTTGAAAATAAACGGTGATAATCTCCAGAGTCAACAGGATGGTTTTCTTTACTTACTGAAGAAAACAATACATAGCTGTATAAAACCTATTTGCAGTTAATTATTTTACAGCTAATAAAACTCAAGTGTCAGTGCTCAGTGCTAGGGAGTTACACCCTTTGTACCCACATCACACCCCCTCACTTTTAGGGGAACAAACCAGAAGTGGCAGAATTTAAGCTGCCCCTGGAAAACTCAGATCCTTGTGGAGTTTGCCATATTATAGGTGTGTTTCCAGGTAATTTGTGTGAGAGGACTCTGTGTGGTACCTTCATTTTGAAAACATTATTTCTATCCACAGTCTGACAAAATTGAGGGAAGCCATAAAATTTGCTTTGGTGTAATCCAAAAGTGGCACAATCAGCTATTTTCAATGTCTATATTAGCACAAATTATCATCACAGGGGTTGACAGCCACAAACAGTGGCATTGGGTCCTGGACTACATTCCTTCTTCTGCTGTTTAAGAAGGGATGATAAAAACACAGAACCAAAAAACAGATCCAGACCTAAACATGTTCATCTTTCAGTGGGATGGCCAAACTTCTGCAAGCATGTTACACACCCCAGAACAAAATTGGGAGTTAAA
Organism: Manacus vitellinus; assembly: GCF_001715985.3. Lineage (NCBI taxonomy): Eukaryota > Metazoa > Chordata > Aves > Passeriformes > Pipridae > Manacus > Manacus vitellinus. The sequence continues at coordinate 5,287,875 of NW_021939960.1, read as the reverse complement.
ATTGGCCTCAATTTTTTAGATCCCTCTTCAGTGCTTTTCCCTAATGAACAGGGGGATAATAGCAGATATTTAGTGCTTTCTCTTTTTATGGTGCCCTGTTAACTTAGTGAGCCTGAGATGTCCTGGTAAAGGGTCCCACAAGTGACACTTAGCATTGGGATTTGCTGATGAATTCAGCCTTATTACACACACTCAGGGTTAATCCTGGATCTTAGATTAGCTGGAACCCTGCTCTGCAGTTTCATGCTGGCTGCTTTATGTATTCTTTAAAAATCTTAGCATATTCTGACCAGTCCCAACCAACATGGCAACTTCTTGTGCAACAGATCTGTGTGTGCATTCAATCAGTCCTGCTGACTAACTTGAAAAATCAAGTTTTGCCAGTCTAATGACCCAAAACTAAGGAACAGGCCTGGACCAAGCCAAGAGGCCAAGGCCAGACCCATTTCAAACCTCAGCATAGTCAAAGGAGGGGAAAAAAAAGGTCAAAAAACCAGGGAGGAAGTGTGAGGAGTGAGCAGAAAAGACAAGTGAATCAGGACCTGGTTAAAACCCAGAGTGAAGACATCAGAAATAGAATAACAAAACTGGAAGGATGTATAATTTAAAGGAAAAAACAGACAGAGGAGTGAAACAAGGGAATGTTTTATTACATTCTTCAGTTGCAGTGATAAACCAAAGTGATCTACACCCAGCCAGCACAGGAGAAACAGAAGAACTCAGAAGAAAAACATGCAAAGAGTCTATAAATTATTTTGCAAGGTATGGTATTATCAGATATAAAATTTAGTGCTGGGGTGTTACCATAAATAATCCAATAAATATTAACATTCCTATATGGGGTAGACCAAGCTGGGATTGGAACATGTACTGAAGTTCACAGGGGGCAGAGAATGCCTAAAGCAGGGCTGGTGCTGTGCAGCATTTTGGGAAGGGATGTAGAAGGTCAGAAATCCATCTTCAGTGTGGTAAGTGATGTGAGTTGTTAAAATATGCATCAAATGAAATACTAGGGAGAAGAAAAAAGCCCCTCTCTTGAGCAGAAAACTCCAACCCTGCTGCTGAGACAGAGTGGCAGGGAAACAGCTCCGTGTGGGGAGCCGGGAGCAGGGCTGGCTCGGCTCCTGTGCCTGGGGATGGTCCCTGTCCAGGAGCACCATTCCTTCTCCAGCCAGCCCCAAGGAGCAGAAAGCCATATCCCAAACAGGCAGGATAATTTGTTCCACTAAGACACAGAAGATTTGCTCCACAAGTGCTGAGGATTATACTCCTAAATTGCCTGACTTCATTTTCATTTTCAAAAAAATAAAAAAAAATAAAAAAAAAATCAGGCACTTCAGTGAAAATAAGGCAGCGAGTTTAAATTCCCTGAATGGTTTGGGAAAAGTTTTTTCAGGCTGAGAGCACGACCTGAAAGGACTTATCCAGTTACAACTGGTGACACACTTCAGTATATTTCTGTTATCATGGAACTCCTGTCTTGTATTTCCATCCTCATTTCTGAATATTGAAATATCTCATCTTAATAGAAAATAAGTGCTTCCTGTGCTTGCACAACATGATAACCTCAATTAACACTTTTCTAGGCTTTCTGTTGGAAGACATTGTGTCCTGTGTTATTCACTGTCACACTGTGCTTGAGGTTTAATATGCAAATAAAACTGAAAGTCATGGGAAAAAACCAACTTCCAAAGCAAGGAAGACTCAAATTACTTGGCCTTTAAAGCTCAAGTTCCAAAAGCAAACTGGCCAACAGCACATTTTGTAAACAAATATTAATTCTACCCCACATGGCAAAGGCTGGTAATTGCAGAGCATACTCAAAAAACCCCAAAGTGTCTGTATTGAGGCATCATTTTGACTGGAACTAAAACCTACCCTAAAATAGTAGTGTTTGCACTCAACAACTATTAAAACATTGATTAAAAATAATAACACAAAATTTCTCAAACACTAGATCATCAGAAGACATATAAATTGTTATATATGTGTACTTGTATGAAATTTCATTTGTGCTTTGTGGAACAAGATCCAAGCTGGCAATTACAAGTCTTTTTTAAACTTTGTGATTTGTTTTGTAAATTTTGTTATCCATTTTCTCTGAATTGAAGCAGGAAAAAAAAAAAGGCAGCTATGGATAAATAACAAAGAACCTAAAACAATGCATATTTAATCTCAGCTTAAAGAAAACAATTCAAAACTCATTTTGAGAAACATGGAGGTGTTGCCCAAGTTTTCCCCTGTATGTCAAGCTGATTTGATATTTAACATTCAAAGTAAACCAAACAGTGCAAACAAGGTTCCTCCAGAACTAGAGATGAAAAGTGGATAGAAGCTTGTTGATTCAACAAAACTACCATTTTAGCACAAAGTTCAGCTTTAAACTTCCACCTGAATAACTGCAATAGGAAAGAAGGTTATTTATTCAAAACACATAGGAATATATTTTTGAGGGTGATGGTAGATGATGATGGGATTACACACAAGTGGTGAATTTTATCTGATTTTATCTAACAGGGAAAAAGGGAGAGAGGAAAACCCAAAACTTGAGGAAGTGCCTTTTCCACAACAGTATTTTCTTCTGTTTACCTGACATATCTAGACCAAATTTGTTTGGATGTGTTCTGTGTAATAAACAAGCCCTCAAATGTTCAATATTTCACCTTGAACTATTTCCCTCAAACTACTTGAAAGCAAAAGCTGTGAACTTGCTAAAATTTTAGGTTTCTAAGGGAAGAATGTGGGGGTAGGGGAAAGAGGTTAGTCTAGAATGCTGATTCTAGCAAGATTTTCAATTCCACTGCTACAGTTTTCCATCCAATAGCCAGAAAACAAGTGAACCAAAGCACAGCTCCTGCTGAAGGTGTCGGGGCCCAGAGTTCCATCAGGAACTAAGTACAACCCAGACATTGCTCTGCCCAACACAGGAACGACAAGGAATGTAGGGTAGTGATTCAGGAAATATTTTCACACAGGAATTTTTCAGGACTACCTGAACAGGAGAGAGACACAAGCAGAGAGTTTTGTGTTCATTGCAGCACTTACAAAGTTTTTTTCTGGGTGTGGATTACCCAGACAGAAGTGCTCCCTCTCCCACAAGCCATTTCAGGTGAAACATTGCAGAATGCTTCTCAAAAACCCAGTCACCCACAGATTATTTCAGATTCAAGCTGTCTCTTCCAAACATGAATTCATTCTATTTTTTTCAGTTTTAGAGCAATATGTTGTTTATTTAAAAGGACAATCAATGTATGTATATACACATATATTCTTGTATTCTGTTTTAAAAGTCCTGCTCAGAGAAACGAAGCAAATTGAGACACTAAACCAAATGTAACAACTTAGGCACTACTAAATTTCTTGTCTTTTCTGCATAGAAGTGACATAAGTGGGAGACTCTGGATTCATGTGCACTTGAGTAACTTGGCAGATACTTGCTGTGGGTTTCGTGTCTGACACAAAAATCTCACAGCCCTCCCTCTCAGATGTTCTCTAAGTGGAGACAAATGTCCATGATAATAGAGTTCACCCAAACTCAAATAACAGGGACTGCAACAGTCCCTTCCTGACACAGGTCATTGTTTCACAGAGTCCATGGCCTGCACATCTTGAATTTCAAGAGTTCAATTTCCACAGGATTTCTTACATAAAAAGAAGAAAATAAACAAAACCCAAACAAGCAGCTGGGCATTCCAATCAAATTACATATAAACCTGAGGTAGGGCTTTCAAATCTATAAATCAAGGTTATATATTCAGCTCCTGGTTTGAATAGCTAGGATAGAAACACAAAGACAAGTGAAGAAAGCTGAGATAAAAAAACCAGGGAACCTGTTTCCTGAGCTGCATTGCAGGGGGAAAAAAAAAAAATCTTTTAATGGAATTGTTGTATAGAAAGAGGATGTCTGGTCGTATGGTTGGTTTCTTTACTAAAACTTTGGGGTGATTGCAAAACTCAGGAATGGAAGTAACAAGAATCCCTCACACAGGTTACTTCAGGTCACACCAGATGAACTTATCAAGCCACCAACCTCCTGAAGCTGAGAGAAACAAGAACTCCTTTTCTTCTCGAGATGAGGGACCAGCTCCTGTGATGAAAAGCTCTTGGTTGTCAAGGAGTTCCCAGGGAGGACTGTCTGGAACTCCAGACTATGTGCTTAGCCTTGAAGCATTTGCTCCCAGCCTTAAACCTTTTCAGTATTTCACCCGGGATTGATGCCAGACTAGTCCCCAGATCCCTGGACTCCTATCATTTAAGGATGTTAATACTTACCCTTTAAGGACTCAAAAGCTTCCCCAATCCCCTACCCCTATTCCCCCTTTCTGGGATTCATTTGTTTTAAACAACAAATGATAGTTAGCCCAAGAGCTTTCAGCTCACTCCTCCAACTAATCTGAGCCTGCAATTTAAACATGTTTGATTTTACCAGGCTTTCACCTCACTTTCCTTTCCTAGAGATGATGTGTTCATTCACAAAATAACAAGAAAGGATTGAAATAGCCACTGATGCCTTTGCTGGACCTGCACTGCTGCTCCTTCCTTTATGGTTTTGTTGCTTCATTTTTGAATGAGAGGTGCTGGAAAACAAGTTTCCAGCAAAAACTTTATAGAATGAGGTCTAACCCAGAATTATATCACAGACTAATTCTAGCAACATTACAGACTAATTATAACCATTATTGTAGAAAGCTTTGTTTTTTCCAGGGATTAACTGTTCCAGCAAAGTAGGCTACGAACCAAGGGCAACCAGAGCAAAAGGACACCCCAGGTAGATAAAACATATGAAAATAGATTGCAACCAGGATATATGAAAGTCTTAAACCACAGCTCATTAGGCATTTTTGCTTATGAAGTAAAAGGAGTAAAAGCCCATCTGCTAAGGAATAACCTGTTGTTCATCAAATACACATATATTGTCTCCTTAAAGTAGACTAATTTTTTGAGATAAAAGGAGAGAAACTCATGAATGAACCCCAGAAGACATTTTGACCCACAAGAAATAAATCAGATGCAGCCAATAACGAGATTGTGCTGTACCCAGCTGTACAACACCATTGCTGAACCTTCCTAAGAGACCCCAGTGCTCACTCTGCTTCCCCATCAACAACATGAGAAAATCCCACATTCAAAACCAGACAATTAAAAAGAGAGGTCACATGCAAGGAATAAAGCACATTCCTTCTCATTTTAGATGTTCAAGAAACCTTTTTCTAGTGAGTACTCCTGAATTATCCCTGCAAATTGTCTGCTTAGTTAGAACACACACTCAGCCACACAATTCATCTCGCACTGCCCACAGGGTGCCAGACAGTTGGCAATGCCTGAGGACACAAACAATTGGTGTTTTATACTTGCATTTTAAGTGAGAATCTCTATACCCTGGTAAGGACAGAGTTTTTTTTCCTCTAGAAAAGTTCCTTCAAATCCTAGCAGCCCTTTTGAGGCTTTGGAAAAATGTATGTTCCTCAAATAATTGATTTTTATCACTTATGCTTATTCTTGTTTGGGACCTATAAAGGTAAAACTGGAAGGATCTGAACCATTTCAGTCAGGCACAAGGGAAGGATATGGCTGGTCACCTTAAATATACAAACTCTTGTTTCAAAAGGTAAAGGACCATGTTTTTTGTCTCTGGAAAACAGAATTGATTGGTATTAAAGGGGAAAAAAAAGACATGAGGTGACTAGTACTTAATCTCCAAGGGCCTTGGTGTTGTATTTAACCTCCAACCTCTCCCCATTCCCCCAGAGCCACACATTTTAAAGCCTGGGAATATTTGGTTGTTCTTTTAGTGAACACGGGGGGGGGGGGGGGGGAAGCAGCTTAATTTGCAAGTGTCACAAGGTTCATGTTGTCGTTTTGCTTCACTTCCTTAATATTCTCAGTCCTGCATTTGTTCATTGCACTGCACTAATTCCATCCCCAGCACTCCAAACAGCTGTGCAGACGGAGCTGCCTGTGGGAGCAGAGCGAAGCAAAGCTGGCAGGATGTCAGCAAAAACATCTGAAATAAATAATGCAGGGCAGCCCCGTGTTCTCTCCCAGTAACTGGACACCAATATTTTAATCTCTTTGCACAAAACCTCCACAAAGTCCAATTCTGCAGCTCTGCAAAATCACCCTCGTTTCCAGAAATCCTCTCTTGTCCCCACTCCCCCAGAAGAGCAGTGGCCAATGAGCTGGATTACCATAAATTCAGCAATCAAATTTACACAGCTCTGGAGATGCAAGTAAAATGAGTATTGTGTCTTCATTTCCTTTGTGGCACTTTATCAACCCCTTCCTCTGCTGATGGGAGAAGTCAATAAAATCCTATTAACACTAAGATGTTGTATTAAGTTTGACAGTTTACAAATTGCAGGGGTTTTCATTTCAAATATGAGCAGCTTGAGATACTCTGGAGTTTCACTGTATAAAATTGTTAAAGTTGGAATAAAGTAGATAAAATAATTTGGGTGTATTTTTCCCCCCTCTCCTTTTAAAGAGGGCGGCAGAAGGAAAATCAAACATAAAAAACAACCTTATAAGCCTTCCAGGGAGATTCACATTAGTCTAACCAGGAAGACCAGAATAATAACAGATCTATATTTCTAGCAAAGCATTCACCTTCCTATGGACTCCACGGGCTCTGTATCAGGCTCTGCTGCTCTCCATAATCACAAGTAACTGCTCTTGCAAAATGAGTAACACACCCTAAGAGAAAAAGGCTTAAAGCAACTGAACCCTTAAATAGGTAAATAAATAGAGATACCAGCAGCAGGGATGGAGTTGGCACCTGCAGAAACAGCAATCAAGAGTATAGCTGACCAGGTGGCAAATGAATTAGGAATTGTGCCAGAACAAACCTGGGGACAAATCTCAAGCTATTCCTGCAACTGGGCAAATTGCCATCATTTCTGCATTTATCCACCTGGTGATTCAAATTCCTGTTCAACATTATTTGAAGAAAACAAACACCAGTCCCAGTTGGTACTGTTCCTCCAGTTCTTTCTTCACTGAAAAGTGTTCTCTGAGAGGAACATGCAGAAGGCATTTAAGCAAGGTCTAGAAACCTCTCCTAAACAAGAGGTGTACAAAGCAGGTGACTGGGAACATGAAAGGAGGGAGAAGAGAGAAAAGGGCCAAATTGGGCCCAATTCCAGGGAATCATGCAAGAAAGCAAAGAAGAAATAAATGAAGCAGAGGCTTAGAGGGCAGTGTCCCTTCATTCTGCTTCATCAGCCTTTTTAACAGTAAAAGTGCTTGGCCTCATGGGCTGGGAGCAGTGGAAGAGTTGCTGTTGGCATGAACAACAAGCAGGGTTTAATGCAGCTCTAGTTTTAATTCTCAAAACCTTCCCCAAACTCACACAATCATTTCTGAGCAAGATCCTTTATTCCCAGTACTGGACAGTGCAGAATCACTTGGTTTATTTGTTAAGAATAAGGACTTGACAAATATTTACACCCCCTCCTACAGTTCAGCACCATCTCTGCTTTGATTAGACTTGGACAATTAGCAACAAACTTCACTCTAATTTAATTTCTAGTTGTCTCCTTCTTGCTCTTCTTCTTAATGAAGAACAGTGCAAAGCTTCACAGTTTTAAATGCACTTCCCTTTAAGTGTAACCCCAAAGCCTGTCAAAAATTTAGTATTTACTGGACTCCTCAAGGATATGGATTCTTCCAATTAATTTACTAAATCAGGAAAGCACCACTTAGATGCTTCAATCAGAAAATACAGGTTATGTACCTACAGCCCTTTCAATACCAACAACTCCAAGCATCCCAGAGTTTGTGGCTACACACAGATCCCTCAGATCACCACTCTCACTGCAGGAGACAGTCTGGGACTGCTCACAAGACAGAGTGGGAGGTTTTATTTTGAAGCAAACATTGCCTCCAGCAAGGATGTTTGCACACAGCAATAACTTGCCAGTGTTTAAGGCCAGAAGCTTTCTTAACACCCACTTAGAAACATTCAAATCTATCTTCTTTGCCTATAAACCATATTTCATGACAGGAAAGAAAACTTTTCTTGCTTTAAGTAGTTTTGTCCAGTTCTGATAGCAGGTAGATCATATTTAGCCATCCATCCATCACCCTGACTGCACACACATTCCCATGCAGCACATCATGGATCCATGGGCACTCCAAAGGAGTTTCCCTGCCATGTGATGCTGTCTGTTCTCCCTTCACTGTCCTTCAGCTCAGAGGAAAAAGGACAGAGTGGCAGAATTCTGTGAATTCAGCACCACAGTTAATTTATTGGCACCATGATTTTGCAGCTTTAAGTGGTTACAAGTACAATCTTGCAGGCTCAAATTTCACCTTCAGCAGCAGAATGGAAAGGTGTCTTTCCATAGTGCTTAGAGAAAATAATGTGCTTGGGGAGGTAGAATTTCAGGAGTGAAAACTGAACAGTATAGAAGCATTTCTGTTATTTGTTTATTGGTAATGGCTGACCTATCTAAATTGCCAATTAAAGCTTAGAGCAGGCCAAGTAAAACCTCTACACTGCCAACTTACACCACAACACCAACCATAGTTGAGGTCAGGATTTGGGAATAAAAATCATAAGCCCGGGAAAACAAAAGATCTGGAATCCTTTCTTCATAAAACATTGGCTGTGATTTGTGCTTTGTCACCTCATCAAACCTCAGCATTCAAAGCTACACCTCCGACACGTCAGAGCTGGTGAGACACAACTTTTTAGGGTGTTTTTGAGAGATTGGTACCTCCTGAGAGCAGACTGTGTTAAGTGCCCCAAAGTCTGAAGAAAGGAAGGGATCTTAATGCTGCTCCCCAAGCAAACTGCAATAATGGTGTGCTGTCATGCCAGCAGTGAAATATCAACACAGTGCACAGGACCAACCTTCCCTCTGCCTTCCTGTGATACTGTTATGACTGATGCATTTTAGCTTTATATCAGGAGACAACGTCTCAGCATCCTTGGGTATTTTACTGCTGTGCTGACTAACAAAATAAAGCATGTGACCCCTTTTATTTTCTGGTTCATCAGTTTTATGTTCTTATTTACTTGTTTATGTCCTTATTTACTTTTAAGTCTGGTGATACCCAACACAGGTTGCTCTGAATACACTATATTTAAGAGATATCAGCTGACTGACTTTGATTTCATAAAAGCTTGTTTTAAAAAAGTTAGCTGTGTTCATGTGTATTTATTTTAATGCGTAAGGTAAGAGTCAAGGAAAAGGCACAGAAGATGGAAAACAGTTACAGATTCTTCTCTAACTTGGGAAACATCCCATTGTAGCCTTGAAAAAGTTGATTTTGTCCACTCTGCTGGGCCAGGAGCAGAGCTGGTTTCCTTGCTGCAAAACCTGCCAATACACTGGGCTCAGAGGTGCTCAGCCAGCACAGAGGGACAAACACCCATCAGTCCTCCCACCTGACTGTGGGTACATCTATTCCCAAGTTCTGCCAAGGACAGGCAATGTCCAGCATGTCCCCCACTGCTCCTCCAAGCTCTGCTCGTGCTCCTGCTGTGATTTAGGAAGCCCTGATTGCACTATTGCTTTGCACTAAGTGACAAATAAGAATCTTTTCACACTTGGCCATTCTCATAACTGGACTGATTTTGCTTCACCTGCCACAGTAATTAATTTTGTACGATAACAACTGTCACCTCAAGCATTAGACTTCCCTGTTTAGCAGGGCCCTTCTGTGGGTAGCTGACAACCTGCTATTAAGTTACTAAAGAGGTGAAAGAGTCACGTTTCCAAATGGTGAAGAACAAGACCTAAAACCCGGGTTTTGTTCTCCTCACTGAAGTAGGTAACATATTGCAGATGCCCCAAAATAATGCCCCCAAGTCCAAACTTGTCACTTAGCATTTGGACCTGGGAATAACTACCACTCACAGATGGAAAGATCTTCACACCAGTCAAGCAATCAGCTGCTTGCAAGTGGCCACAACTTTAAAAGTATAATAAAAAAAAAATACTAAATTAAAGCTACAACTTTCCTTCAAAACTGTCATTGTGGGATTTTTTTCTTCCCAGCAAAGGTTTCTTTATCTATACAACAGATATTTTATTAGCATTTAAGAGAAATGTGTGTATTTAAACAACCTCCATCCTGTCTAGATTAGTTGATTTACAGAAAGTCTTTGTTCTATAAGAATCTATTACTTTGGAATCCTTGACTTTATCTCCTCTATGTAAAAATAATTAGTTTTACAAATAAAGGCCTTTAAAAGGGAAGTTCTCTGCAAGGTAACAACAAAGTATTTATGTTTACATCTGCCTGCCTTCGTTTCTTGGTTGTTATTATTTCCACCAACACATCTCCCCTAAAGCAACAGAACTCATTTAAGTCTGACTTCCTTAGCCCCTCACGCTTCCACTGATTCAGCAGGAACACTGTCAAACACCTGGTGCTTTGCTGTTCCTGAGTAGCCCAATTATCACTTGGATTGCATCAAAATTAGGTTCTTTTTCAAATGGCTCAGCTGCCCTCTCTTGAGATTATTTTCATGCTCAGACTGTGGCTCTCAAACAAGGATGCCTCCAAAGCAGATTTCCTCCCCCCTCCTTCTCTTTTCATGTCTCCCAGGCTCCCAACTGCACAGGGTAACAGGCAAATAGGAGCAAAGATGGGAGAAGCCAAAACAGAAGAGACAGAAAGCCACTATCACAGAAAATAAGGGACAACAGGGCAGCTCTCACCCAGCTGGGAAGATTGCAATGGAGCTGCAGGACACATCACCTGGCACAGACCAGGGGCACTGAGTTCCACAGGCTCCCTCCACTGCCCCTTCCCTCCCCACACACTGTCAGGGCAGCCCTCCCTGGCCCACAGCTCCACTCCTGCCCAGCTGCTTCCCAGCAGGAATCCTAAAAGTGCTCAGGGAAGGAGCTGACCCTTATTGTGCTCGTGCTGCCCCAGGTAACACCTGAAGGCAGATACAGAGCCTGTTCCATCAGGCCTTACAGAAATTGGTTCTGGCTACTAGAAAAACAGTGTAATCACACAATGATAAAGTTTTCTGTATTTTCTCCACTTAAAAGATCCACAATTGCTTTATCCAGAATCAGTTTTCAGAGGTGTCTGATGAGCTGAACACCCTTCAAGCAAACTCTGACTCAAACCATGAACAAAATGTGCAGAAGACAAACACTCTCAACCACCTTAGCAGTCTTAAGCACTTCTTTTAAACAAGTTTCATCAGGTAAGCAAGAATAGTTTATGAAACTGGATGAAATGCTAAGGCATCTATTTTAATAAAGTGTTTATGTTCTTGATCAAAATATTATATTAAAGCTGCAGTCAGGTTAAATTGAATTCTTTACAAGAATAATGAAATTGGCCACAGTAATGAGTTAAATGATTTCATAATGAACCCAAGAGCAGAGCTTGCATTTGAGGTAGCACTAGGAATCAGTAAATACATGTGCTTCCCCCTTTAAGAAATATTGGCTATTACACTAACCTGATGCTTTTAGTTTTCCTTATGAATTAAATTGTCCTCTCTTTAGGAGCTCCAGTTCAGTAAAGCTCTTCTCTGAGCATTGAGCAGCCATAACATTTCCTCATAAAAAACACTGTCTCTTCAATCTGAAGAGACTTCAGCCTAATTGAAGTAAAACCCAAAGTAAGACAAGCACAGGAAGAGCTGCCCTGATTTTCTCCAAAGGAATCAAAACACAATTAGTAAAACTCTGCCCTCAGAAGCCTCGTGGTTTCCTTAGTCTCAAACTATCACAAAAGAATTAGAGGCTGATATTATAGACTGTTCTAACACTTATTTCAGGCTTTGTCTTGAAGATAATCAAGCATTACATGATTCAAGTATAGAGCCTGTTCCACAGCCAATGATGCAATATCATAATCACTTCCTTTTTTCAGTTCATTTAACTCTCCCATTCACTCCTTTTGCCCTTCTTAAATAATTACTTTTGAGACAACATGAAGTCAATAAAAATGTTACATAAATAAACACTTTTTAAAGTGTACTCAACATAGGAAATGATGCCACTGACAACAGTGAAAGCCAAGTAAATACCCAGAATTTAATTAGCTATCTGGAATAAAAGCAAACTACAAGCTTGATTTCTTATAAGGAGATACTTTTCTTAGTAACAGTAGCAAGAAGAACCTAGGATATAAACCTGCAATATAATAAAAATAAGACCCATAAGAAAACCCAATACTTATGCAAAATAAGTTTATCATTTAACATGATGATAAAAACAGTATGAGTTCCATTTTTCTGAACTCAGTGGAAGTTTTGCTGTTTCCAAACCCCTCCCAAGCAGGAATAAGAAAAACAAACAAACAGAAACACACTCTGTACACAAGAACACTTCTATAGTCAACTTTACTAATGTAAAACAAAGTTTAAGGAAAAAAAAAAATCAGGGTTTTTCCAATGTCCATTTATGAGTCCACACCTATTTAGGGGTGAACTTCAAGAGCATTTAACATAATAATACAATGTAAAATGAGCAGAAAATCTGCTGGCTAATAAAGCCACTGCAAGTTTCTGCTTATCAGCAGTGATTTTACAACACTGCCCAGGATCAAAAAGGCAGCTCTTGTTATGAAAGAACCTCTCTGCTTTCAGCCCCTATTCCCAGATGTTTACACTGTCTGCTCAAAGACCTATTAGATCTAAACTCTTTGATACATGACCAGCTACTCCTGCATAGCTTTTTGTTAAGTGAAACCTAAACCCAGCAGGGAAAAGGCCAGATCAGTTTTTATCCATGTTTTTCAGGACTGATCTCCTATGGACAGGCCTGTTCTTGCTTTCTCAGTGCTCCGGTACATCAGGAGTTTAGAAGGAGGACAAGTGAAGAACAACAGAATTCAACTCTTTACTAATATATTTTTAAATTTATTATTTCTGAGCAACAAATAGGAGCTGCTTTATTTTTGAATAAGATTCCAGTGGAAAGTTCTGGACATATATGTTGGCCATGGATACTGATTTCTCCTGACAGGCACCATCCTGAGCCAATGCCAGTCTGTTGGGACCTGGTCATACAGGAGTAACTGCTGATCATCCTTATGCCAAATACTTCATTTTAAGAACTGAGAAACAAGCTTCAGACTCAGTTCAGTCACCTACCAAGTATTTACACAAGGAGTGGGAGACATATTAAGTCAGGAATTAATAAATAAGAAACATCCAGCAAACCTTGATTGATTTCTCGAATGAAAGGAGAGGGTTCCCTTGCAAAACCCAAGAACTCAAACCAAACCACAAATAAAACAGACAAACAAATCATGCACAGAGAAAGTCATCATTCAACTCAAAGGCAAAAATAGACTCAGGAGCTGTGCAGAGCTGAGAAGTGGGTCTTAACTATACACACACAGAGTAATAACTACTAACCACTGACAGTGTTGAAACCAAAGCCAAATACTGACCAAAATAATTTTTCAATATATTAAAACTAAAATTTCTTTAGTGATAAATCTCATTTTTTTTTAAACGAGGTTCAGTTCTAAAAGCAGAGTACTTAATATTAATTTCTCATCTTGCCAATAGTGCTAAACCACATGCACAAAACAGCATTTAAACCTGGATTATTTCCTCAGGAAAGGGCTTCTCACACAGATCTCTCCATCTCAGCTCTGCATTGTAATTGAGCAGAGTTCTGCAAACTAAATGATGCATGAATGTGTATAGATTCAAAGTTCAATTTCTTCAATCAAAAAACCAAAAAAGCACTGCCAAAGTAGGCTTAGGGAGAAAAAAAAAAGTACCAAAAAGGAAAAACAGCATCTGCTAATATTAAACTCTGAACAGAATTACAGAACCTCATCTAAGGACAGAATAATTAGGCTCACATAAAGCAATCATTGGCACATTGTCAGGAATAGAATCTCTGGAAAAAAATTAAAAAAAAGATACAAGTATCAGCAGTTTCCCCAGCACTCCCCAAGTCTGGGCCTTCTGCTTCCCCTGACTGACTCCAATCAATGAGTCAACTGCAGCAGGTCGAACACGACTGTGATAAAATGCCGCCTTATGAAGTAACTGCCTTCATAGATCTCCCCAAATGAGTCATAAAACTACTCATCAATATCCCACCTCGTACAGCACAGGCAGGAGGGAAGCACAAGAGCTCCTGGATCAGAAAAGCTCCCTCTGACATTCCATTTGCAGGCTATAAATCCGCATTTCTCACGTTCGGGACCACCATTAAGGAAGGAACAGGAACCTCCACTGTCATTAGTCGACAGCTAACAAGGCATTAACATTTTCATTAACGCTGTTGACAAATTCAAATCCATTTTAAAAGCTCATTTGCATCATATCCTAAGATTGGGAAGTAGAAGGGAGCAGGCTGACAACTTGATTACATACTATAGCTTCAATTTTTGTTTTTCTGCCTGTGTATAGATGTGAAGTGTACATCTCATCTAGGTATGTTCCAGTGCCCTCAAATTTTTAGTTTGCAATTGCTGTATGAAATTTAGGGCCAGCAACTGTGTGTTGTTCCAACTTCAAGTTGCTTAAATAAATATCACCAACCATAAAAGTTGGTGCATTAAAAGAAATAGCAAGAACTTTGTCTTTTTTTTAATCTGAAGAACAGAGAAAAAAAAGGGTTGATGGAAAAAGATCAGTGTAGTACTCTGATAAGAACATCCACAAACACAGAACTATAGCTGCTTTAACATCTAGAAATCCCATTTCATTCCAGCTTGGAGTGGTCCTTAAAGTATAATTTAACTGGCTCTGGCTGCAATGACTGTTCTCCATCACTTATCAAATTTGAGATCATCAGAAATTATGCATCAAAAAGGGAATAAAGAAGAACACTCCAAGTGTGAGATAAATGCTTTTGTGCACAGAGAGATTTGACATACCCAGGGGTTATAGTCTGGAAATGTATTTAGGTCATGAGAGACTCCAGTCTGAGTCCTCCTTTCACTTGTATTGGACCAGTAAGAGGAATTGGAGACTCCCACACTTTTACCCCTGACTTTTGCAATGGGTAGACCATTTTTATGGAATTAGGAAGGGTCAAACCTAAAAGTGCCTCAACAGTATCCAAAATGAAAGCCTACAATACACACCAGACCCTGGTGACTTTTTCTTGGAGTTCCAATAAAATATTGCTTTCAAATTTCATTCAAAACCCTTCACCCAAATTAAGCACTGCTAGAGAGAATTAAAAAAATTCATTCTGTAATTAACAGCCCCTAAGATGGACTAATGGAACCACGTTTCAACACTTCAAATTTCAAGTGTAAAGGTACCTTAACAGCAAAACAGTCAACATCTATTGTGGTCATTAGGAAAAGGCATTTTTTTTATTATACAGTGTTTGTCTTTAGTGAGAGACATGCATTTAGCACTGTGATCTTTTAATTCTAAGTAATAGGAACCTTGCAGAGTCACAAAGGAAATTATAAGGTTAAAAACCCCAATCATTCTAGAACTGGCACCTGAGGGACTGTGGTGAGGTGGATTCACTGCAAGCCCTGGTGCTGCAGAGATGATCCTGAGGAACCTGCACTGCCATTGCCTAAAAATTCCAGACACCCACATCCAGCACAAGCTGCTGTTGCTGAAGTTGTGCACAGCCTCCATCAGCTGCTTCCCTTTGCATCTCCAGAGGGACACACAAACATTTACCTGCTCCCATTTCCATCTCTAGTCACCAGGTTTAAAGATGAAAGCAAAACTGCTGCTAATTAAGTGGGCTTTGAATTGGACCCTGCTTGTCCAGAACAACTGGTTCACAATTAATTCCCCATAAATTAATCTGTACAGTCAAAGCTGACACGCTTTGCCACTTGGGCATCTGGAAGCCAAATATCCAGTGAATGAGGTGGAACTTGGTATTTTCCCCTCACTGAGGAAAAAAAACTCTCTCAAAGTGACTTCTCTGGCTCCACTGAGAATGGCAAGCAAAGGCTTACCTGTGCTGCTTGCAGAGCACACACAGTGCTCTGAGATTGGACCCATAACATCTCCATCCCTCAAGCTGGACAAGTTCTATGTAGGACACAAGGCAGGACAAAACAAATAAAAACCCTCAAAATGCATAAAAACCCCAAAACACCACCAAAAAACCCAGCAGCAGCAGCTGTGAAAAGCAGGCTTAAAAATACCAGCAGCACAACATACTCTTTGAAGATATTTTAGAGGATTTATATCAAATCCAATGTCCTTGATAAATAATCAGTATTCATTTGAAGCTTCTGATATTTTAATATTCTTACAAGTCACACTAGGAAATCACTTTCAAGATCCAGACAGTTCCACCAGAAGTAGCCAAACTTGAAGTGTCTGCTATTTAATACTGGCTTCCTAATTGCTTCAATTTACAAGCCTTTCGCATAAGCAATCCTTCAAAAATTATTTTTTTTAAAAAGAAACTTCAGAAACTTCAATTTTCTATTTGCCAGTTCTTGTACACTGAGCAGTGTTACATATGTTGATGTTTTAATAATTTCTGTAAGTCAGCATGTGCCTTTCCTTGCATCTCTATAATTAAATTATTAAGACAAATAACAAATTAGTAACTAAAGGTTTTGCAGTCTGGGATGTTTTTGGCCCTGAGTATTGCAGGTAAACTGCTGCTAACCCTTGTTCCACGGGCATTAAATTGCCCAAGGTACAGCCACGTGCTCCAAGCTCAGGTTTCCTTGGGCTCTAATCAATAAATTCCTGCATCTCCTCTGTACTGGAGCTCTCCTCATTACCTGCTCAGCTGATTCCCCAAGCAACAACAGAAGCTGGAAAGGGCTCCCTGGCTAAAGCAGATGTTGTTCTGACCTCCACCCACTGGCTCACAGAGCCAGTTTTCTGGCTGCCTCCAGTAAAGAAAGATATCTCAATAAAGCAAAGCAGCCCAGTTTGCCCCTGAACAAGAGATGTTACACTCGTTAGACCAAAGTTCTTGCTAATGTTCTCCCTGTTTCCTTTGGAAAATCCAAACACCCCCAGAAACACCCACCATGAAAATCACAGGACACTGCTTATTCCAGAGAATTTCAGAGAAACATCCTTGGCTTTGAAAAACTTGAACATTTTGAAAAAGTGAACAGCACATTCTAGAAGGCAAAACTAAAGCAAAACAAAGTGCATTTTCTGAAGTTACTGGGAGCTGTAGATTAACACAGAAATGGCACTGCAGTACCAACACCATGGAGGGATATCAAGCCAGGAAACTTCTCTTACTTAATTGTTATCTTTAAAATTAAGGCAGCACAAACAGCAGAAATAAATCCATCAATTACTAAATGAAAACAGTAGAAAAAATAGAAATAAATCCATCAGATAACAAATGAAAATTGAAAAGAAAAAAAAAGTTCTTGGGAGAACAAGGGAAGCTGATAAAAAAGTAGAAAAAACACTCAAGCAGAAGATAAAAAAAATCCTAAAGATTGCAGTGATAAAGGAAATGGAGGTACAAAGGGAGAATTGTACTCAGAAAGGATGGGATATTGCTTTTGAGAGTATCTGATTAAGGAAGACCAAGTGGAGATATTGATATCTCAAATATTTGTTATATTTAGGAGATTATTTAATAGGTTATCCTGAATGCTGCGGAAGCTGAGGGACAGATATAAAACACTAAGATCTCCCAATATACACATAAAAAGCAGAGGAGCTTTTGAGCACACCACAGTGAAACAATAATGCCTATTTTTGCTGATATCTTTGAGTGACAGACAACACAAATCAGCAACAAAAAATGATTTTTTAAGACAAAAATACACGAGAGAGAAACATCCATGTAACTTCTTAGCACTATGAGCACCACAGAATTTGGTAAAAACCCTACAAAACAGAACAGTTTCCTTACCTTAAAGATTTTACATATCTGCCCCAGCCATCCAGTCCCTCCCAGCCTGACTGCTCCCAGCTAAATACTTGGTACCAACAGCCCCCTCCCAAATCCACCTGTGGATTCAGCCAGAACAACCAATCCCAGGGATGCAAAACACTCATCATTTATCTGCAGGACACCTGTGAGCTTCAGGACTTCACAAGTCTCACCTGTTACAATTAGGAAAGTACTTTTCACAATTCTTTACCAGATCAGGGTTTAATTCCTGCCAGTTTTCTCTCACCCTGTCTGAGGAATTTAGAGTGTGAGGTGGTTATTGTGCCACAACCAGACCAAGGCCTTTCTAGGTTGATGAACATGACCCAGACACACATTCCATTTATTCAGAATTAAGTCTTAATATTGTTTCTAGTGAAGTCAATGGAGATGTATCTTTAAATGTGGATTTCAGGCTGGAACCTTGCTTCTCATTAAACAAAAAAATTGATAGAGATAAAACCAGGAAAAAACAATCTAGTTTCTTCATCCCTAACAGATCCTGACACTATATTCCTTTCTCATGTATTTTGATCCATCTTCTATTGGATCCCACCATGTCTCACCCTTCCAGCTTCCAGAGTGGCTGATGGAAAGAACCAGAACCCTTTCCTGGGTGTCTCTGGGAGGGTCTGACCCTGTCACCAGGGCCCTGGATTGGCAGCTACAGACTTGGTTCTATTTTAGAATATTTCTGACAGTAAAGAAATGAAGGAAAATCTCACAGACCATCTGATTGGCACAAAGCAAAATCCTGGGCTTTAAACTGTGACCTGCCTAAGGTACCATCCACATACAAACCTATTTATAAAGAAGTTGGAGAGGGGAGGAAGATGCTTCTGCTCTCCCTTCTCTGTATGTTTTGAAGCAGAGTATCAACTTCCAAATCTTTTGTGCAAACCTCATTAGACCTTAAAGGCCACAAGGAGATGGAGGTTAGTGAAGACCAGATGGATGAATTCAGAACCAATGTCCTATATGGATTTTAGTACATACTGTGCTATTAGAATGCTATTTTGAAGTAAATTTTAAAACAAAGCTTCTATTTTTTTTTGTGATTTAGGAAGGTTTTGATTTTGAATTACGGCGGTTCTCAACAGCTGTGCAGAAGAAGTTCATTTGCAATCCTACCAGGACCATTAACATAAATGTGTGGATATTGGAGCATTCCCCTTTGTTTGGTAGTTTGAATTACACCTCTTTCCCCTCCATTTGTATAAGTCCAGCTCTACAAAGCCACTGAACATTATTTTAGGATCAAGATGTCTCAGTAGAAATGGAAAGAAAGGAAATGGTACAATGTAACTGCCGAAGTTTTCCTCTACTAACCCCCAGCTTAGATTTTATTTTCCTTTCCTGGACAGCTACAGGAGTTTCATCCAGTCCTCAGCTATTGCATGATCAACAAAAGAAAATGAAATAAACTGCTACAATTACTTGTCACTCCTGTCATTCCTCGATGCCAGTAAGGAGCTGTGTGATTCATCCAAGTGGGCTGGAGACGGGAGCAGGATGTGAAAAATAGTCTTGTCTTGAGCTTAAGATACTTCTCGTGTTTATAGGTAACGAGATGCAGGTTCCATCTCTGGAACACACATGTTACTCCCTATTAAATTTGAAAGAGAATGTCTCTAATTTAATTCTGTTCCCTCTTCAGGTGTAGGTGTAGAAGATCTTACTCACTTCAGTGGAGGGTTGAGGAGAGAAGCACAGAAGATAAATGCACACTGAAGGCATTGCAGAAGTGAGAGGCATTAATTATGCTGCCTGATGGGATACTTGTCACTTTTCTTGCCTTGTTTAATGTTGCTACAAAGACATAAATGCATTTTTCCCCTCCACAAAACATTTGGAGAATTGATGTTTGCCAAAGACTGAATGCATTTTGGTTTAATAAAACCAAGAGAGTGGAAAAATGAGTGAGAAATCTTCATTCTTAGTCTCTGGCACTTGCACTAAACAGGGAGAGAAAAAAACAAACAAACAAAACAAACAAAAAGCCCAAAACAAAACCAGAAAAACCCACACAAAACCCCAAAAAACCAAAACAAAACCATCAACCCAAAAACCAAACAAAACCCCCCACGAACAAACAAAAAACCCTTCAGAGAAGAATGGGTTCAAGGGGATGTTAAAACGTCTCTTTCTATGTTTTGTGTAGTGTAAAAGTCATGTCTTACAACTCTTGGCATGTTCCCTAAGCTTTGCCAGAGTGGGCTCCAGAAAGAGCATGGGAATTGCTTGTAGTTTGGAAGCAAAGCAGATGGAACAATAAACCCAAGGAGGCAGCAGGGCCTGGATTAGGAGAAAGGAGAGGTTGATTAGAAGATTAAATTCCTAAATACACAAGTGTCTGCTTTGGCTTTGCATTCTGACACACCCTCTGAAGTCAGGTTTGAGAGGTTATGATTTACACCTCAGCCTGGAGAAGAAAGGTTTCCCCTTTGGGGGATCTCACAAATATGTGTGCAGGGGACAATTTGCCAGCGAGTCGCTGCAATTATCAAGATCTCTTTAATCTCCTGTGCTTCCCCCTGAGCCTCTGTGTCCCTCAGTCCCCCTGCCCTGTTCATTACAGTTTAATCTCTTTGTGACAACCTCGCTCCTTAAAAGCCCAGACGGAGTTCAGAGGAACGAAGGGCTGACACCTGGCTGGAGTCTCCCCATGCATTTTAAATAATTATGATAATAAGATGAGATAGATCTGAAAGAAACTTGATAATGTTATATCGGTTTCCACATTCTATTTCTGCTCACCTACAATTTTAAAGTAGATTTCCAGTGTTTGGTATATTTGATCTATTCTCTGGATTTCAAATGGCATTAACTGAGGATTCTCCCTTGATATTTTTATTTTTTATTCAAAGGACAGATAGTTTTTTCCAGCTGGGGGTCACGAAGGGGAAATGTTTCTTTGTAGAGCAAAGAAGAAGGAACTCCCAGATAATTACTTATTATTTTCTTGTCAAGTGCTATCATTGTCCTGCCTACAAAGTGAGGAGAGAAGCAGCACTGTACTGGCATTTTATGATCAAATAATAACTAAAATAATAATTGAGACAGGGGAGGATGTATTCTTGAGCTTTGTTACAAAATCTGGAGATTCAGGGACTCTACTTCAAACCTCTAATGAACCTGAAAAGAAGTCAGTATATACTTAATTATCAGGGAATTAGTAGTGAAAAACAGAGTTCTTTTCTGTTTAAACTTTCTAATTTAAAGGATGCACTAAGCAAAAGAGAGATCATACATAATTTAATGTAATTGAGGAAGCGAATTAAAATATAATTTTCACTCCTCCATCTAATAACAAGCTCTTTCAAGCTCTGGGGATGTTGTTTAAGCCAAAGGTGGTGGTTTCCTTGACAATTCTAGGTAAGAATAGATACTCTTAAAAGAAATGAATAGAATAGAAGGGCATGAATAAGCAGGATTTACTAAATTGAGGGTTAAGGAAATGATAAGAGATCCCTGAAGAAGATTTAACATTGAAGATATAATATTAGAAAGAAGAATAAAATGAAGGTTAATCTTGATAATGAAGGACTTGAACCCAGGGAAAATGTCATTATCAACATGTTAACAAGTGCAGAGTTGGGGTGAGAATTGGGTGGCTCAGACAGCCAATGCTATTTGGAGCTTTTTATCTGCTGCTCATTAGGGCTCCTGTAAAACTGCTCAGAGCCAGAGCACCTCGGTGGAGGTGTCAGTGGATTCCCAGCAAAATGGGATGGGAGGGTTTAACAGAGCAGCCACCAGCTCCCAAACAGAGCCCTGGCAGACAGGTTTGCTCCTGGGGAAAGTTGTTCTTGAAAGCCACAGCCCTGCTCTGATACCAGCTTCAGCCCATCACTCTGCAAGGCTGATCCAGCCTGAGAGGGGGAACGGTGACAGTTTTAGGAACAGCAAAACACCCCAAGAGGATTGCCTATGGAAGGTGCCTGACTAAAAAGTCCTAAATAATAAAGTTGCAAAAGCAGCTCATTGCACCCACTGTGTGAAATTGTGAGGCACCATGGAATAAATATTGTTTAATTCCTCTAATAAACACCAATAATGGTCCTAACTCTGTCAACTCTTACCTTTCAGATGGAGTTCAAGGCTTGGAACATTTTGCCTATAACATCATGACTATTTTGTTTTTAAATCAAGCCCTTTGGTATGTCAGATATTCTGTCAGAGCAAGGAGGTTTAGAAGCTTAGTTTGCTGAATAAGCAAAAGCATGATATTCAATAATCAAGAGATCACATTGAATAAGTAACAACTTCCCACAAAACTCCACTTCACTTTAGTCATATCGAATCTGAGAAAAAGCACTCACTTCTGAAAGCTGAGAATTTCTACTGTAAGAATGCTTAATGCCCCGAGTACAAACACAGGGATTTTATGGAAGCAATGGCCTGTTTCTGAACTAAAACTGGCTGAATGAAATTTTCCAAGCAGAATATTTTAGTAGCATGGCAGAAATAGCCGTGTCACTACACTGCTGAATAGAGCAAACCTGATGCATAGAAAACACGACATAGAAATGCAAAGTCCAGAATTTGACAGTATTCTGTCAAACTCCATTCAAAGGATGCTCCTTGGCACGGTGCAGGAGATTTTCCTACTCCCATTCTGTGCTCTTACCAATTCTTTAGAAATGTTTCAGATAAGCCTTCAGCTGTCCAAAGCCTTTGTACACTGAACCTTTCTCCTACAGAGTATTTAGAACATACAATGAAATTATCTAGTGAAAGACTTGAGGGTTTCTTATCCCATTTTTATTGGACAGATGCTGAACCTCTAAAGCTTGGATCATACTGATCCCAAAAAGCTGTTTATATGTGAAGGCAGGACACTGATAATAATTCTTAGGACATGCATGCAACAGTGTTACAAACAGGCCAAATTAAAATTATTGTTTTGAATTGCTATACTAAGTCTCTATGCAATTTTTCCTTATTATTTCAGCTGGAGAAATAACTATATTATCTTTCTTCCAGTCTATTTAAAATGTAACACATTTCAAACTACTAACAAAATCCATTGACAACTTCATAGTTACATCCCCAATTATCAAAGCTTTAAGATACATATACATACACACATATACTGGTTATTTAAATGTGATTTGACTGTTATCACAGTCAAATGAAGAACATATTTCTACTGCAGGATGACATAATGTCTGCTTTCATTTCAGACACCGTAACCTTAAAGGTACTAACAAAAAGCCTGTCAAATTTTTCAGCAGTCTTTTGGCCTCCAACACTCCTGTTATGACATCAATTATCTTTTGCAGCAATTTAGCTCTTGTATGTTCTAAATAATGCAAAACACTAACAGAAGTCTGTCAGCAGGGAAATTGCTTTGGGGGCTTGGTTTTTTACAGCATCCCTGTACCTCAGAAGTATCTCTTTTCGATTCACCATCGTTTCAGTGACAACTGAATAACCCCCGTGATGCAAAAATCCTTTATGGGAGCAGAGAAGAACAACCCCCGAATCTAAAACCACTGCACACTTGTCACCCTCAAAGATTGCAATATATGAGGCACTGGCATCCTTTCTGTGCCATCTTATTAAACAGACACATCCAGAGACAGTTTTCATATAAAACATTCAGTTTTTAGGATCTGAAGGCATTCCCCCATTTTCTACCAGTCACATGTGGATCCAGTATCTTGAAAAGTTCATAGAATACTTTTGCAGTATTGTAAACATTGTTCCTCCCCCGAAATTCTATCAGAATTTTCCCTTTTAGTAACACAAAAGTAAGAGGAACAAGTAGCTCTTGGGAAGCTACTGAAAGAGAATTAAGGAAGAGGTGGAAAAGCTTTTGAGTTTTGAAAGTTTTCTAAATGGTAAAATATCCCACAGCAGTTTGCTAAACTCCATAAAAAGTGGCAGAAGCAAAGCAAACCAAGGAATACCCTCTTATGAGGCACTGTCCTGGACAAGGGGACAGGCACTACATGTTCCTCTGCTTCACACAATCACCTTTTCTGTCCATGTGGCAGATCTAACATGATCTAATTCCTACTGACACTTGGAATTATTAATGAATCAACAAAACCGAACAAAAACTAATTTTAGGTGGTAAAACTACCAAAAAATATGTTCACAATTAAAATTAAAAAAAAAAAAGTAAAAATAATTACCCCAGTGCAGTATTTCATTTAGCTCTAATTCTACAATTAGTTAGTATTGCTTAATTGTGCAGGTAATGAACCTAAATAAATTTCATAGTGATTCCAACTACCAAACTTATTTACTTATTGAAATTGCTGGTTTAAGAAAATGCAAACAAATACACAAAACCTCCAATTCAATTCCCACTACTAAAATTACATTTGTTATCTGCATTTTGGGAATTTCTTAATTGTTAAACAATTACTGCTGCATTTAAAGATACTGCTGATGCTACTGGAAACTAATCTCCCTATTTAAGTGACAAGAAGGGGTCTGGGGAGAACTGTCCATTTTAGCCTTCCCTTTAAGCTTTTTCTTCTCTGGAAACAGTGCTCTCTCCATGTTTTTCCCATTGGTTTGTATTCTGTTATTCCCAGAACATAAATCTATCCAACATACTCCTCAGGGTTATGTGAATTCCCAGGCTACACCTTTGCCCAGTTTAGGGAAGTGATGACAAAAATGTGAAGGGAAGAACAGGAAAACTTGAAGGTGTGAAAATATCCCAGTCCTTGAGGAACAGGTAAGTCCCAGGCATTTTAAACACAACAAGGCAAAAATAGAGAATTAAAAGGTTTGAGGTTTAAGGGTATTTTTCGAGTACATAAGGAACAAGATGCTGACAAAGGAGAGAACAACGTGCCCGAAGGACAAGAGATATTTACTGCTGAAAAAAAATACATTTTTAAATTAAATTTAAGAAAGGAAGATGTGCAATACATACAGAACAACTGCATTTAGTCAAGTTTAGATTATATGAACAGTAAGAGTTCCAAGCCCTTTAACTCTTTTCAATATTCCATATATAATGTCTCCAGTACAAGATCCCTTGCTAGTAGTGGGATCCAGATTCCCATAGGAATTCAGATGACTCATTTTCCAAGAGTTAAAAACTGCTGTGGTCATCAGCATACAAATACAAGCAGTGCTAAAAAACCAACTGCTCAGAAAACAAGTAGAACCTGAAAAAAACCATGTTTTTAAACTGTGGAAATTTGCTTTCTTTGATCTTTTATCTTTCTGCTTCACCTGTTTTTTAAGGGTTTGTTTGGTTGGGGTTTTCACCTCAGGATATGCTTGAGTTCAGGCTTCATGTTTTTCTCTGCAGCTCTGACAGCCAGATATTTACTTGGAGAGGAAGCTGTGATTCCCAGCATTTAATGACTCCTGAAGGCAAACCTTTAGGAACATCACCAATTATTGCAAGACAAGAACCAGGAGCCTCCAGCAGTGCCCTCCCAGCTCGTGCAACAGAGCTCTTACACCAAATTCCCTCACTTTCTTTTCCTCTGTTGGAGAAATGCTCTTTGCTCTGTCTTACAGAAGTTGCTGCACAGGTAGATCAGAACAGATCATGTAAAATACCCGTGAAATTTTAAACATTCACTTCATTTATATTCCTGACTCCAGTTTTCATTTGCTAGAGAAAAACTTTAGTGCACAGATATGGGAAGAATATTTTGGGATGTGCTAGAAAATATTCTAACTATTAACAAGGAGTTGCTCTTCTGTGAAAACTTCATACTGTTATCCTATTTTTAATTGGAATAAAAATAAAAATAAAACATGCAACTTATTCCCAATTCAGTTTAAAAAATGCATTATAAACCAATAATTATTGACACTGAAATGAATGAAAAATACAGCAAGCCTCTTGTGTGAACAGAAATGGAATGCAGAAAGACACTTACTTGTCAGGAACTATTTTTCCACAGATACTGCCATGTATTTAAAAATCCCTTACTTGCTGTGCAGCACCTAGAGAGGGAAAGGAGAAAGAGGTTAAAGATGGCCTTGGAGCATCTTTTGTAAGAGACCTGCCACTGATGGCTAAAAAAGCCTAAAGCAAAATACAGAGAGATTTTCCTCAGGGTGTAAGAATTTAGCTGAGAAGAGGTTTCTGAGGTTGGAGCTGGGTCTTTGTGATCTTCAACAGGAACTTAGGATAAATTGGAAGTGAACTGTGGTAGAAGAGTGAAATGTTGTCATACAACCAACCCAGGGAAAAAAGGAGCTCAGACACAATTTCATGTTTGTGAGGAGAAGCACATGAAGTTATTGAAGACGTGGTTTAACCTTCTGAAGTTGGAGATAATTAAGTCCTTTAGTCAAATCTGAGCATGAAGAACCATAAACTTCAGAGCAAGATCTGATCACATAAATAAATTCCCTTGAACTAGTACTTTGTTAAACTTGCCAAAATTTTCTGATTGAACAAAGTATTACTAAAGAAAACAACAGGAGTAAGAACTTGTAGATAAGACTGAGAAAAAATACAAGTCAGGTAGTTTTAAACAACATTTATCCTTAAATAATAAGAGATTTTATATTGATTAAGAAAATATATGGTTTGATTGACTCCTTAACAGTATTCATAGTTAGCTCACTTGGGTTATTTGAGTTTATACTCCTCTCACCACCTCTTTTTTCTCTTTAATGGCAGAGGCAGAATCTCAAAAGACTCAGTTCTTCTCCCACTGTACCCAAGAATCAAAAATTACGAGTTATTCCTCTTCTCCCAAATGGCACAATCCAAATCTGAGAGAGAGCCTCTGATCCTTTGGTGCTGGAGGATTAAACTAATTTAAAATCTTCAAGAGAAGTGTCTGGTGAAGAAGCTCTGAAATCTCAGAACTGCACATTCAGTCCATGACAGCACTAAAAGATTAAAATTTAAAACTGAGAAGACCTGGGGTACAAAGAGTGCACTGTGGGCATTATTTAAAAGCCTGTTTGAAGTCAACTGATGACTTTCCAGTTAATTTGATGAGTTTTAGAGTAGGACACACGAACATGGTACAATAAACAATTCATACAGTTACTGTCACACCTGTCAGTAAAATGAGACTTTAACAATTCATTCCTGTGGCTCAAAGCAAATCAGCCCTGTTATAAGAAGGAATCTTAAAACAATCCAAATATAGACAATCTTGTACAAATGAAGACGATATTGTATATTAGAAAAATATTAATATTGAGCTTTTGATGTAGGTGCTGTCCTGATTTTATGCTAATTGAACAGAACAATTTTTGCTGTAAAATTAAGTCAATTATATTTAATTGGACCCATTAAAACAACTATAATCTTATTAATAATTTGTAGACCTCAGCTGTCAGATTTTTCTTCATCTCAAAGTTCCTTGGGTTTCTTTCATTGCCTCACATCCTGAAAATCAAAGACAGAAACTTCTCTGCCAATATCTCTTTCAAATTTTCATCATTCAAATGTTATGAAAATTCTACATATTTCTATTTTGGCTTTCAAAAATTTAAATGTGCCTGAATCAATTCTCTTCCAAAGAGAATTAACGATTTTATGTTAAATATGTACTGCAAGGGACAATAAATTAAATTACTCCTAAAAGTTCTACTGTATTAAATTCCTGATTGAAAGCTCACAAATATAACTTCCAAAAAATGTGGTATATATGAGGTACATGATTTAGTTTCAGAGTATGTTTATATTACATTTCTAGCTCATAATTAGATTTTTTCCAGCAGCTTCTCTCAAATTGATGTGACCTTACAGTGTACACAGCAGAAATGTTCTAATTTAAAATGCTCCAAGTTTCAACTGCTTTTTTTTCCTAATCATTCAACCATTAAAAATTAGAAGAAAAGCTGGTTTTCTTTGAGGTGTGAAGATGCAAGATCTTCATATAATATCTGAATGTTGATATTGATTCCTCCTATTGTTACCTTCCAAGAATGAAGGTTGTCCAGAACTATCTCCTGTAGTGGATAATGTACTTGGGAAAAGGTTTGCCCGTAACTCTTTCAGATTTTCAAAGCAAAACCTTGAATGATTACATCTCTATTCCATAGATACACCAGATATTCAGAAATGAAATTTTTTTGCAAGGTTTTTTTCACTTTTTCTCTTCTTTCACACCTTGTTAAGAAATAGCAGTTCCTTGAGAGTTTTGAATTCCACATTTAAATTATCTAGAGCAGAGGGAGAGGAGGGTTGGGGTTTTTTAGTTGCAATTATGCCCTCATAGAATGATATGCAGCATTGATATTCCTTCTCAGCAGTTACCAATTTGACCTCTAATGAATAGAACAGATCTATGGAAAACTCATTTAGGAGTCAGGTTATGACTTGGGTGATTCGAACTGGCTGATAATTAACAGCATATACTGAACCATTTATGAGAGCTTGAAAAATTGAACTTTTGCACTGTAAACTGTAGAGACTGGAGGGTTTGGGTTGTATTTGCTATTCACTGTTCACAGGAACAACAGGAGGAAACTGTGGTCAGCCTCATTCCCCAGGAATGTTTGTTTTGCCCAAGTGCTCCATTTCACAGTTGCTACAGGCATCATAGAATGGTTTGTGTTGGAAGGGACCTTAAAGATCTTGTCATTCCAAGCCCCCTGCCATAAGCAGGGACACCTTCCATCAGACCAGGTTGCTCATGATCCCACTGAACATTTCCAGGGATGGGGCAGCCACAATTTCTCTGGGCAACCTGTGCCAGGGCCTCACCTCCCTCACAGGGAAGAATTTCTTCCCAACATCCAATCTAAATCTGACCTCTTTCAGTTTAAAGCCATTCCCCCTTGTCTTATCACTGCATGCCCTTGTCCAAAGTCCCTCTCCAGCCCTCTTGGAGCCCCTTTAGGCATGGGAAAGGGCTCTAAATTCTCCCTGGAGCCTCCTGTTCTCCTGCTGAACACGCCTCTCCACTGCAGAGGTGCTCCAGCCCTGGGAGTGTCTTTGTACCTCCTCTGGACTTGCTCCAGCAGATCCATGTCCTACTCATGGGGGGGCTCCCAGAGATGGGGGTCTCAGGAGGGTGGACTGGAGGGGCAGAAATACCTCCCTTGACCTGCCTAGTGAACAACTTCAGCATCAAACTTTGAAGGTTCAATATAACCACTCATTTTATTTATTAATCGTTGCATAATAAAGTTCTTTAATTTTATTTCAAATACTGTAGACAAATAGAGATCCAGAATTCTAATTAACTATTTGTGAAAACAAACAGCTCCTTTTCCTGTCCATATTGCAGATTGGTGTGGGCACAGTGCTGCTGCTTTCTATACTCTGCTCTCCCTCAGCTTCCCTGGGACAGCAAACCAAACTGTCCCTTCAGTTTTCCTCATACATGTCATTTTTTATATATATAAATAAGTATATACAAGCACAAGAGATGCAAATATAAGGAAACACAGGTTACTACAGATTTGTGGCCTGTGTTCCTTAATTTTCCACATTAGCCTTGGTTACCTACCCAGCACATCCCCTAGATGTCACCCAGGAACTTATTTTTTCATTGCCTACCAACCTCCCTCGACAGAAGGGAGCTTTCACCTACCTTTCTGTATAGAAACATGCTAAGAAAAATGTAACAAGATATGACAAGCAAAAGGCTTCTGGTTGGATGCTGTTCCTCCTGCTAACAACTCCTGACCTTTCCTGAAAGGTCTGCAGTGACTACTTCTTTGCAACGGGAATGTTTCACTGTGTTTCAATATTTGAACTGGAATAAAAATCTTAAATATGCTGAGGAAGAAGAGAAAGTTGGAACTTTAGGTTTCAGTTCAGTCCTTGCCTCAGTTTCCCAAATGGCCTTAAGGTTTCTGCACTATCCAAGACATTTCTTGCAGTGCAAGGTCTGCCTGACAATCTGTACTTAACGGCACTCAGCCCTTCTGATTTTTATGGACTGAAACCCCAAAATTCTGTAAGCTCCAGAGCCCTATTACACACTTCAGGAGACAACAGCAGATCCCAGAGAATGCAATGCCTTTCCACAGATCCCAACATTGTTGGGGAGGGATGAACACGCAACTGGTTCCAAGGAGGACTCAGCTGAGTTCTCTCCCTCAAGCCGGGCTCGGGAGAACCTGCCCTGCCCCTCAAACTCAAGTTTCTGCTTTCCCCAAGGAGCCCCCTGAGATACCAGTTCCACAAAGATGGTACCAAAAGGTGGCCACTCCTCACTGAGGTGACACCAGGATTTTCAGTAAAGGCTTTGACTTTTCTCCGCTGCCTTTTTGCCTCAATTCTATAAGAAAAAATAAATATATCTACTTTCAGCAAGGCAAATACAGCATTAATGGCATCCCATGTGGCAGCACTGCACATGTTACAAGACAGGTTGGAAGAGAAAACTTCAGTTTCCACTGAGAATTGATGAACTGAGCACTAAAAATTATAGAAGCACTGTCACCTTTTCCAGCACTCTGTGAAAATTAAAAACTTGCCTTTATTCATGTGAACAATCTCATTGATGTCTCACACAGGAAAAGCTAAAAGCGTGATTGATTTTTTTCCAGGCGAGATTAGAACTAACACTAATTCATTCTTTATTCCAGTTCCTGTTATAAGAAAAATACATTATCTTACATTTTTCCAATTATAAAGTACAGAAATAGCTCTTTATGACAACACTAAGAGCAGAAGAAAATAATTTTCAAAGTTTTCTCCAAATTGCTCAATAAAGTTATATTTGATCATCTTGCAGGAGCACTTTTTCTTCAGAAGAGAATAGCAAGATATACACACAAAAAAGTGTGCAACATATCAATAAAGATAAATTATTCCAAGTATTAATCAGGAGAAGGAAAGAGTGCCTTAGCACGAATTAGATAAACCTGTCTTTCAACAGTTTCACTTATTTTTACTTCAGAGTGAGACAGAGGAAAGACATTAAAGATTACTGACATTATTTGTCCTCCTTTTTTTCTACTTCAAACACAGACTGACTCCTGTATTTATGTTTTCCTAAGTCAAGCAACAGATCTAATGAGCTGCTCTATTTTTATTTTCTTTTTGTGAGAATGTTCTTTGAACAGCTTTTTTTTTTTTTTTAAGATAGGGGGATTTTTTAATTTTCATTGTTGGAAAATGTGACAATTAACACTGTGTAGACAAATACAGCTGGATTCAGAGCAAAGTTACTTTGAATATTCTTTCATATCCTGAATTCCTTCCTTCATTACATACTAAAACTGCAGTGGGAAGATAACCATAGTTGGATGTAAATTCCAATTTGAGACCAAACATAAAGCATGTTTTCAAGAATGCATAATTAAGCAGCATTTGTTAGAGTTGATTTGAGTGTATAAATTACTAAACATGGGTTAATTTTGGTTGGATTAAAAGCACCACCTGTTCACTCCTATAAAAAGGCGCCATAATTTCTGTTTCAGTGAAGTATTTAATTCTTACACACTTGGTTTCATCCTTTCAGGATGCAGTTGGTTTATGAATACTCTCCAGTACTGAGAGAGTCAACATATGCCCCATTTATTTGCTCTTCATGTGCCTGAGAGCGAAGCACTACAATTCCAAAGGTGTTTTCCAGGGAGGGAAAGCAGCACAGCCCCGAGTGCCCAGGCACATGTACAGTGTGTGGAGAGGGCTCAGTGGCTGTGAGGCAAAGTGCTGTCCATCAGTGGAGTTCAGAGCAATAGTGAGAGGCACTGCTCTGGTGGCAGCTTTGGAGATGCAAGACTCAGTGACTGCCAGAGAACAGCTCTTCATCAAAGCAGTTCTTGCATTCTGCTCCTCTCACTGGCTGGTTTATACCAGGCTGCTGTGGGAAATACTCCTTTCACCTCCTCGTGTGGAGTTGTTTCCCAAAGCCAAGCTTGCAAACTTATAACTGAGAAGTTTAAAGTGTTCTTCAACAGGCAGCAGTGAGCCACAAGCAATCACTGCTAATGCCTCAATGCAAATCTCTTCCCACTAAGTCTTTGGGCTTTGATGGAAGGATGAACCCTTGACTTGTTTAGCAGCTGATGAGGAGACATGAAAATTCACAACTTTGGAGGAAAACAAGATTAGGAGTCACCTAAAAATCCATGTGGACATGGATCCTGTGGTACTTTAAACCCATTGAATTTTTAAGCAGGGATTCACAGAAATACCCTAAAAAGTGGACCTGTCATCCTCTACTTGAACATTTCATCTTTAGTTAGTGCAGAGTGTCTACTCTACACAGCCCTGTGAGCCTGAAAGAGGCTGTTACATCAAGGTATGGGGTTAAAAGTTTATAGGGTAACAGTTGTTGAAATACACTTTTCAGGGAATATATTCATAAGATGCAATTTTGGAAAAAATAAAATAAAAAAAAATACCAGTGCAAGAATTTATCCAAGTTCTCCTTTTAAAAGTATCCTAGGGACACTGTCAGCCCTTAGAACAAGATAAAGTGAGTTGTAGACACTACAAAAGCATTACTGTTAGCAGTGGGATGTTCAAAGGAGAGACACATTTAAAGCCGTTCAGCGTAGGGGGCACTGTGGGAATTCTGTGGAAGCCGGGATCAGAGACACCCTCTCTCCTCTTCCAGCTGTCAAATTTAAACCCCAAGTGTTCCATTTCATCAGCAGAGATGTTGGAAAAGGAAGCCATGAAAACAAGCCCACTGCAATGAAAGCAAGACTGCAGCACATGAACACAGCAACAAGGCAGCAACAAGATTAAAATGTTGCTCAGAAAAAGGGAATAAAAATTTCCAATTCCCAACAGAAGAGAGTGAGAGCACAAGAGATGGTGCACGTGTAGGAACCCTTGGAGTAGCTGGCAGGGCACCCCTTCTTCCTCCTGCTTCTGTTTATTCCTCAGTCCATATAGCAAAGTTTAATTCTACATTTTGAGTGTTTAACTGGCAGAGAAGTGAAGTGTAGGGACAGCAAAAGCTTTATGAAGTATGACAGCAGAAGCAACAGGGACACAAATGCAATGAGAGCTGAATTTTGAATCAAAGTAAGTTACTCAGTTTTCTTTACAGGAATCTGGGCCCTTGTGCCTAAATATATTACTGCAGGTACCTTTATTACCATAAGCTTAAACTTATTATTGCAGCTCTGGGACCTCAGTCTAAATTCAATAAACTGTTATGTAAAGTATTAGTCCCTGAAATCCCAGAAGCCTTGCCAGAATTACATATCCTTATTCACAAAAACTCTGTTATCCCATGGAATTCACTGCAAGTCATGAACTTCTAGCAACAGCCCCTTCTTATGGTACGTGGTAGAGACTGGCACCAAACACTGAAGCTTTGTGACTCTTGGTGATCTCATCCTGTAGCTGTTCATGCAAAAAATTGTTTTTCTCTTTCACTTCCCTCAGATCCAGACCTTTTGATTTTGGTTTGATGTGCAGATTCAAAAACATAACTGTGAAATCAACTTGGTTTCACCTGACTTAAAGTCAAACCCAGTCAGTTTTATACACTTCCCATAACACTTAAAAGCCTGTTCAGGCCCCCCAGTCTTTTCTTCGTGACCCTCATGCAAATTTCCAACTTGTTACTGGACTGAAAGTAAAATTCTGTGCTGTAGAAGGCCCCCACAGACTCCAGTTACCCCAAATCTAATTTGCCTAATCAGCACTAGAGCTACAAGCTCCAGCATTTGTAAAGCATTTACCCCCTAGTTAAAAACATCACAGTATGTTTGTTAAGAATATTTTTCTTTCTATATGGTACCAGGAGAATATTTTAGCATTTTTCTTTTGATGTCAAGTGCTATCTACCAAACAAATCCACACTTTTTTTTAATTCCACAGAATGCAAAGTAGGTGGAGAGACTGCATTTGTAGGTTTGTGATTCTTATTTAAGCAGCTGCTTGCATAAATCCTCAGGTATGTATGATTAATTATTTGCTTTCTAATCCCTGTTCAAAAGAATGTATCTGCTTTTATGTTTAAATCAGGTTTTAGCATCCTTTTAAAGCATTTGACAAACTAAAAATGCAGACACCTGTACATTCCAAAGAGTTCTTGTAATGCTATTGATAATCATCTGTTCCTCAGCACACCTTTGCACAAGCTGTGATGAGCTGTCACACGTGATCTGTGTGCTGGGATATTCACCTTGGAGTTCAGTATATTTCCCAGCAACATTTACAATTTTGAATTTCACAGAGGAGAATGGCATTCCAAACACCAATGTGAATAATGGATAGTAGGGGAAAACAATCTCTGGGAATATACAACAACTTTAACCATTATGTTTAGGGAGTCACCTAAAGAGCCAAACCTCTTTACATGGACAAGGCTCAGATGAACAGCCAAGACCTTCCTAAAAATGTGTCTGTTAACCCACAAGCCTCATTCAAGGGGAAAAACTATTACCCTACAAACACATGGACATCCAGAGCTCCAACTCCCCCAAACCATCCTGCTGGTTTCTTTTAGCTGTCACC
Organism: Manacus vitellinus; assembly: GCF_001715985.3. Classification (NCBI taxonomy): domain Eukaryota; kingdom Metazoa; phylum Chordata; class Aves; order Passeriformes; family Pipridae; genus Manacus; species Manacus vitellinus. The sequence goes on along the minus strand of NW_021939960.1, from coordinate 5,253,738 downwards.
TGCCTGAGTCTGTTCAAATTCAAATGCATTTCTAATCACTGCAATCCAAAAACACGGGCTGCTCCTGCTTCTGGAAAAGCCAAAAAACCTGATCTTCAGATGCTGGCTGCCCTGAGCAGGGGGATATTTTGGAGTAAAGGCTCAAGCTGTGATCTGGACTTGTTCCTGAAGAGACACACATATGTAAAACATTCTTGCAGCCACGCAGCTCTAAAACACCGGAGCTCAGAGACCACCCGTGGACTTTTTCTGAAGGGTATCCCAGAAAGGTTTGTATATGGAATCTAAGTATTCCCTGACACCACATATATTAGGGGAGTTTAACCAAAAACATTCAGGTCTTGAATTAAACCCTTTCCAGAAGTCTTCATGTTTAAGCTTTGAGACTGACTATAAAACCTTAATGAATAAATAAGTGCCTGCTCTTTGGAAGGGTAGTTCCCATGTCGTGTACTTGGATGAGACAAAGCTGAATTTCAGCTCTTCCTCAGCAGAAAGATTGAACCAGAAAGGAATGGTCTGTTGAGGAGTGTTGCATCATGTCATGCAGAAAAAAAAGACAAGGAAGGTGCTGTGATGCAGCTCTCTAAAGCAGAGCTGCACCTTTAGCAGCTGCTTCATCAGGTGAGTGATCTTTCAGAGGGCATTTATCACTCTGCTTCTTCCACCCAAACTCATGCTGGATGCTGATGTGAATGTTGCAATTTAACAACCCCAGAAGTGTAAAAAAGAAACTGGTAAGGACCTGAACACATCATCTAACCCCAACCTCATATCCCAGGTCAGAATGAACTGGGATGTCGAAGTTGAAACATTACCTGAAACATTGTACCAACCCTTCCTAGCTTGTCCCTAAATTGGGACCTTTCCCAATTGATTCAGGTCATGAAGTTTTCTTTGGTACTTAATTACTGCACATTTTATTGTGCTTCATTATCTGAAATAAATGTAAGCCTTGTCAAAGCACTCAGTCTATTCATGGCACATGGAACACAAAGGCTGCTTCCACGGAGCTCAGTGCCACTCTGACTCCACTATTTTCCATTCAAACACAGAACACACTGATTTTCCTGCTGAGTCACCTCAAATTCAATTTCTCATTGAGAATTCAACTAAATTACTTGCCCATGAATTAACAATGCTGAATGCTAATACAGACATTGAATTATATTACATTTCACTGACTAGAAGATGTAATTGCAGCTGACAAGGTCTGCTTCGGTTTTTTTTCTCCTTTTCCAGTTTGGACTTAGCGATCCTGCTTTTTTAAATCCAATATTCTCTGGCAAAATCATCACATAATCACTTTTTTTAGGGTTTAGGATGTGTCCCATCAGGTCAGACAAACAGTGCTGCTCTTTCACCAGCTAAATATGGCTCACACACATCCTGCAGGGTGATCTGGTGGACTGGAGGCAGAACAGTATTAATTGGTCCTGGGTTTACTCACCAAGACCTGTTATCCTGAAACTGCATTTCAGTGCATGAAACATTCTTTGGTCAGCACAGTCACCTGCTGGCAAGCAAAGTAAGCAAACAGATGCACCCCATGTAAGAGCAGACAGAATTATCTTGCTGATCCCTCACAGAATAAACATTTTATCTACCACAGCCTTTTTCTTTGATCTCAAGCATTTTAACTCCTGTAGGAAAAATCAAAATCTACGTAAAATTTAAATTCCAATCCAAATTAGAGAGTAACTTCTGAATGCCACCTGGTTAAGCTGAGATAATGACCCAAAATCCTGGATATTTGTAATATCTAACCAAACCTTATTGGCTACAGAAATGAAACTCTAATACATTAGAACAGTGTTTCTGGTGACATGGAAATAATACAAAATTGTTATCTGCTATAAAGTTGCTATCATAAAAATGAAGGTAATTATTACCCAGAAATTTCAAAACACCAAGATGTTTGGTTTTGACATTTGATTTTGGTTTTATTTAATAAAAACTTCCTACTTGAAGTAAATTCTGTGTTTAATTCTTCTGGAGGAGAAACCAAAGGTTTCATAAGTCTATGTAGATTTGAGATCAGTTGAACATTGGCAATGATGTTAAATGCAGGTATAAAGAGAGACTTTGCACTTATTTGAAAATTCCAACAAAATACTTTACAACTGCATTTGCTGTGTCACCACAATTCAAACATTTTTGCAGAGTGGCTGAGTTTCAGGCTGAACAAACCCTACCTGGTTTCCTGGCAGTCAGCCCAATAACACAGTTCCAGCACAATGGCCGAGAAGGTGTGGACTGTGGAGTATTTGCAAAGAATTTAATGTTTTAATTGTTCCAAGAATCAAATGAAATTTCAGAGCACTGAAATCTGAGACAGATATATATTGTACACAAGATTAGCCAAAGTGAATTATTAGCCATGTATTTTCAGGCACAATTAGGAGTAGGTTCATTCACACACGTTTCTAACTGCATTTCCTTATAAAATGTATGAACTTCTAAGTGGCAGAAGAAACTTGCCCACAATGTACTGAAGCTATTCTTCCACATAGATTACAAATGCAGGTAATAACTACTGAAAGAAACTAGAAACACTGAAATAATGTGTACTTTTAAATGTTAATATTATTCTGCATTTTAGCATATTCAGCCTCTAAATAAATTAGTGCCTCAATTGCTTTATCTGTTACATTCTTAAATTAACATGTTCCTATAAATGGCTAAGCTGCTATTTTTAATGACATTTAGCAATAGATGTCAAGACATGTAAATGCTGACTATGACGCTTCTTTTTTTGTCCATTTTTTGGCTTTCTGTTCCTCATGGCATAAAGTCACTTTTCCTGTTTTTACTTCTTAATATTAACAGATAATTTACTAATCTGTGAGGAAATTTCAACCTATTTTTATTGGCTTTTCATTTTTAATGGGGGGATCTGCAGTTTTAATACTTTGTATTAGTACTTCCATCCCTAGCTCTGGTTCCATCAGCTTTGTTTCCACTGATACAATTCTCCAGATGAAGCTAAATGAGGGTTGAAAGCTGAGTTACAGCAGGAGACTTCAGGAGCTGTTCAAGCTACATTCCAAACTGGATCCTTTAAGGGGCTGCTGTTGATTCCAGAAGCCAACCTGCACATTGTCTTCTTGGGTAGCTGCTACTAATGGGCTGAACTGGCAACCAACCCTCTCTGCTCCTGCTCTGCTGCAACAGTGTTGGCAGAGCTTCCCAAAGGATCCTGCAGATCTCTGGAAAACTGATAAAATAATGAACAAACACATGAGCAAAATGCTGCTAATGCCACAGTCCAAAATGGATGAACACCCATCAAAATGTCAGCTAAAATCTCCCAGGTCCTGAGCCACGAGGTAGAAAAGCAACTTTCCATCAAGAGCCGTGTTCTTGTGGTCTTTCTGTGTTCAAGCATCACAGGGCTGTGAATTATTACAAATGCTGGCACTTGAGGACTGACTAAGCTTGTGGGAACGATGTACCTCTCTAGATGATTACCAACCATTCATCTGGCTAATGTGAGGCCAAATCTGGCCTGACTGCCTGGCTCTAGGGAATATAATTAACTCTGCAGTCAGGTTGCATTTGCCAAGTAGGATGAGCCCCGGGAGGTGAAGGCACATGAGCAAGAGCTAATGCTGCCACCCAGAGCACAAAAATGGGCTTGCCAGGAAAATCAGGACAGGCTTTTTTTCCACATCCAAAGTGCACATTGAGCACCCCTTTATGACAATCAATATAAAAAAATTAGAAATATACATTTTAATTTATTTTTTTTAATTTTCCACATCTGTGACCAGTTAAAAACTGATTCCTTACATTCCTTCACTGAAACATCCACGGCAGTGAGGGGTGACCTTAGGAAACTGTGTTTGGAAACAGCTAAGTACATTGAAGTGTTATTGATTGCACAAGTAATAGCGCCAAAAGTGATTACACAGTGTGGTACTTACAAAAATAATTACTCTTCAGAAAATCAAAATTAATTTGTACACTTCTGCTACACTTTCGAAGCTGTTGACATTTCATTGTAGTGCTCCTAATGAAATGAAAATTATTAATAATTGTTTCTACTTGAGTGTGACAAATGTCATTTAGGTTAGGATGTGAATTTGTCGGTGCCTCATCAGATCACTAAGTTGACTTTTGGCTCATGTTAGTGTTTGAAAGGGGGGTTATTTGTATGTATCAGATGCAAGTCTACACGGCTTAGTACACCATACTAAGATCAATGTGTTTGCTGGTTCCTAACTGTGAAGTATCTCATGTGGTGTAGTCCTCTTTTCTTAGAAATCACTCTGAAAAGGTGCAAAAGCAATAGAATATTAAGTTGCCTGCACAAAAGATCAAAAATTTTCTTCTTCAAGCCACTTAGCAAGTCAAAATTGTATAAAATAAACTTGAGGAATTAGCATAAAACCAGGGCCACTGCCTGAAGTATCATTTCCTATTTATTCCCTGATTGAGCAAATTTAGTCTTTTTTTAACATGTGGTGAATCACATTGTTCAGGTATGGAAAAAAATCAACTGAATAACAAAAGCTGTGTAAAGCAAAAGTTAAAGCATATTATGCCTCAGTGTTTGTCTCAGACAACATATCACTCCTACAAAGTTTCATAATTGATAGAAATAAAATAATGCAGCCACCAAAATACTTTCAATAAACACACTAAAGGCTCTTAGAGTACTTTAAAAGCGTTAAGTGACTAAAATTCACACAAGCAGTAGCTGAAGATCCTTACTATTCCAATTTTGTAGTCAGGTGAAGTGACAACTAGATGATTTGTCTGGGCAATTGTAGCAAACTAATAGCAAATCTGCAAACAGAGTTTTGGAAGACCTGTCTCCAGGCTGCTCAGGGACTTCTCATCTACTGCCCTCAATTTTGACAGGAGTCTTTGCCTCAAGACACCCCATCAAGACTCAAGTTGCTTTCCAATAGCTGATCTAAAAGTGCAGAGAGTGAAATATCCGGTTTTTGGCAATTTTAAAAAAGCCATGATAAGAATATAGAAGCTTCATTATTTGCAAAACCCCTTACATTTTTCACCACTACTGTTAATCCCTGGATGGACAGAACTGGAGAGTTCCTATGCAAAAATCAATACAATAGTTTTGTCTATGAGCTGTGTGAGAAGTACTTTCAGTCATATAAAAACAATTATATTAGCCTAAGATAGCTGGCCTGGATATGCAGTGGTTGCCTCAGAAAGAAGTATTATCGAGAACCAGGTTTGTAAAATCAAAGCCTCATGCAGTGATGGCTGTATTAATATTTTAAAAGTTTTCTCATTTATTCAGAGCTTATTTCACTAACTCTGATTGATGATAAAATCCAGGTTGTAGAGGCCACACAGAACCCAGGATCTGCCAGAAATCTGTTCTCCCTGCCCTTGGGGAACTGGGGCTCCTGCTTTTGTAGTTGTTACCACAAATCCAAATGGCATATTGACAGGTTTGAAAGAACAGCTTGCAGAAAGCCATCCACTCAGTAAACATATCCTTTTATGCAATCCCCCAGCAAACCAAACCCCAAAAAAGTAACAGCATATGTGTTTTTAACAACTTTCTCCTACATCCAGGTAGAATTTTTATTCCTTTGTTAACATCGGAGGCACATCATCAACAAGATACACTTTGATTTGATTTTTATTATACTTTGTTTGCAATTAGAGACTGCAAAGAAAGGGCTATTTAAGGAACATGTTCTCTCAGAAACAAAAGTGGATACCCAACACGGTGACAAAAGCAGTTTAAAGTGGTCAAACTACAGTAGCAAATAAGCAGCCAGTGTGGCACAGCCAGCTATCTTTTGATTATAACTGTGCCCCACTTCTCACCCACACTGACAACAAGCTGTTTCACTGGAAGTAGATAAGCACAAACCTCCCCAAACAAAACTTCCCTCAGTTCTCCCTTTACATTCTCATCAGCAACTTCCCACTTTTTACCTAATCAATATGTTAAGCAGAAAAATTAAATAGACTCGAAAGCTACATCTTTATTTTCATCTTGTGCTTTCCTCCTTTATCCCCTTCACCTATAAATCTCTGGTTTATGCCTGTTCAGTGTTATCACACTCGTGATATTTAGATTGGTGATGTTTATTTCTCCTAGAGTCCCAGTTCTCAGGCTCTTAAGATTATTTGAGAATCCCAACTTCAATTTAAAAATCCTTATATTGCTAGCTCTCAGGTTCTGGAGAACGGCATGAAAGTATGACTCAAGTGTACTCTAAAAGCTCTATGGGAAAGGCAAAGAAAAGGTTTATTCTGAACAAAACAAAAAACAGAGACTACATTCTTAACGTATTTTCAGAATTGCTTGTTGGAGATTTTTTTAATTGCTAGGACTCATGAAGTAATTATGTGTAATTGCTGTATTCTGATCATAAATAGGTATTTCATAGAAATGTCACAAACCTGGTGCAGTGTATAAGAGGCCAAATATTTCCAAGGAGCACTGTCAGAGCAGCAGAGGATCAATATTAAATGGCCAGTAAAATCATGTCCTTGTGCCACCTTCTCACAACACTGATGTATAAAGGGGACAAACTAGGGCAGGTTTTGCTCTGGTGACATGACCCTACTTGCTCACACACATTCTGCACCCTGGCAGTGCCCCTCCCATACAGTGTCCCCATGCAAAACCAGCCTAAAATTTTCATTTTGCCCTTAAGGTGATTTGACACACCCCCGTCTCTCAGGCCAGCAAGCGTCCCACAAGAAAGAATGTTCCGGAAAAATCTCACAGATTTCCCATCACAGGAAAAGAACGGCCAGGTCAATACCTGCTCTACCCTAGAAAACTTGTTTAACAGCACTGCCTTTGCCACAGCACATCCCCACACTTTAACACAGTAAAACCTAGGCTATCACATGAATTTTTGCACAGTCAACGCTCCCTCAGCAGAACACTGAAATCACCTCAGGGTGAAATCACCTCTGCCTCCCCTGAGGGGGAACCCACTTAGATTTACCTCTCACTTTCTGGGCAGGAATTGTTCTGGCTTGAGCTGCAGGAACAGGGAAAACAGGATACAAGAGGGTGGAAAACCAAACCCTAAATTGCTGTGGGGACAGAGTAGGGGGTGTTTGTGACCCTCAGAGCTGTGGGGAAGAAGAGCGGAAGGGGCCGTGAAGGAGCACTACCTGCGCTCCCTCAGGTGCAGCTCCAGGTGGGCTGAGCACCAGGTGCGGCTAATTTGAGGGAAAGGTGTTTTTCTCTGAGCAGCTGCTGCTGCTTACCCCATTATCTCAGAGATTCTGAGGAGGTATTAAAGCCAAGAAGGGGGCAGTGATCGCTTCTTTGGGCTGGCAGGAGTTTCTCCTGGTTGTAGGGCAGGGGCTTTGCCTGGTTCTAGGCAGCACGGCCCCAGGGATTTGTGAGTCTCCGGCAACAGACTCCAGAGTCTGAAGAAACTAAGGGGTTTGGATTTTAACCTCCAAGCCCTGGTTTCACAGACTGCCACAGATGTGCTATGAATGGTGGCAGCATGTTCAGTCCTGTGTGTGGCTTTAGTGTTTCCAGGTAAGTCTGACTCCCTGGTCCGTGTTTCAGTTTGTTCCTAAAGGAGCTGAGGTGTGAGGGAAGCTGCTTCTCTCTGTAGTTCTGTTGGAAAGGGTTCTGTACCTGGTTTATTCTGCTGAGTGTGGAACATGAGGGTGAAAAAAACCCATATGAACATATGAGAACTGGGATGTGTGAGAAACTTGAAGGGTAAAAATGCTTGTGTTTTATCCACTAAAGAGCCTGATAAGCAAAAGGGATGAGGGGAGAAAAGCCTCTGTTGTTACAAAGGGCAACCAGGTAGGCAGGTGCTGGATGGGATATTGCTGTTTCATGGGCTCAAAACTGCTTTATTTTCCTGGAATTGTTGTTCCAGAGTTTGCAAAGAAGCTTTGAACTCCACACAAATTCCTGTGTCTGGAGAACTTACGAGCTGGTTCACTAATTGCAGAACAGGGTGGAAAGGTTACACTGAGGAAGCTACAATATAGGCAGATCTGCAAACCTTAATTGTACTTTCATTTTATTCCTGTTCAGGCCACAGTTGGAACATAATTTAGAGGTTAGTGTATTGCTTAGAGGTATGAATAAAAATCCTTAATTAACACAATAGCAAAAAGCTTTGGTTTCTTATTTGATCTGAAATAGGAAAAAAAAAATGTTAACTGAGTAATGATATATTCCCCTGAAGTGAAAAATTAGCACCTTACTAATATTTCTTTCAAAACCTCTTGGTTTTAAATTAAGAATAGTAGTTTTGTGATTAAATCCCTGGGTAGAAGTTCAGTAGATTGGAGTTCCATTCTCAGGTCTGAGCCAGACTCATTCTGTGACCCTGGGTTATGTGTTAGTCACCAGGCCTGGCTTTCCAGCACCCCTCTGCCTTTAATTACAGGTGCAGTGCAGATGAGAAATTGCCACTGGGACTAGCAGGGCTTTTTGCATTAGCTGCAGTTGACTTTGGATCAGCCCCCTTTGCCTGTTTCCTAAATGTATGGATGGAGAACCAGGCTCTAGTTAACTGGGATATTGGAAGTGCATATAAATTAGCAATGAGCACATCTGAGATATTATAGAGAAGGGAATAGTGTAAGTACAGAAATATATTTGGTCCAAAAGAATAGCACAACATTATTACTTTTGTTCTGTTTTCTTAATTCAATTTGTTAAGGTAACAATTTTCAAACTTTATAAGTTGTCTAAAGTATGATACACTCTCCTTTAGTTTTAAAATGTCCAATTTCTGTCATTATAAGACAATAGAATATACCTAAATATTTTCACTCATTGGAGTGAAGCATTTGGAGAGCTTCAGTATTTCAAAAGAAAAAATAAATTTATTGAAAAATACAGGGAGATGATTCTAGAATGCATCTTCATGTTGTTTAGGATGGGATCTGGTTTCTGCTACACAAAAAGACACTGTAGAGTTACCGTGGTTTACAACTTTTCTTTTCCAAATTAGGACATTTATGTATGAAGAAACTGCTTGCATGACCACTGCAAAAGGAGTGAATGCACACATCAAATTGCACCCACTCTCAGGTGATGGAGGTTTCAAGAAACTCCAGAAGTTAAATTTGCAGGACCTTCTGAAAGGTAAGATTCATTTAATTGTTATTTACAAGTGGTTTTTGCTGCTAACTGCGTGTGATAGCTCTGGATCCTTGGATGAAGTGATTGGATGAAAAATAATCTGAAATGTGAACTGTAAACTATTGTTGTTGTGGTTTAGCTTATTTTATGCTATTACATTTCTATGAAAGTGTGGGGATTTTAGTTCTTTCTTCACGTTTGACCAGACACAGGATGGTGAGACCCATCTGAGCTGCAATGGAGTTGGGTAGCAAAGGTGCTCCTGAGGATTGGTGATACATGTGTGGAGCAACACTCTGTGGAAGGGTTGAACAGTTCTCTGCTCTGCTTACCATTGCTTTGAGAAAGCCACTACAGCAAAAAGCTTTCCAAATTAAATGGCTCTGTTTTGGGCCAAAGATTGACCCTGGTGACCCACCTGTAGTTGCTGAAGAAGGCAATTTGTTTTATATGCCAACATCAGCTCAGCTCCTTCTGGGCTGTCTGTGCCCTCCTGAACACTCAAGGGGAAAAACAACCAAACAAACCCAAACTGTGAACTTGACACTTGTTTTGAGCTGAGGTCAAAAACATTAGTCAATGAACAAAAGTGAAACGATTTAATGGGGTTTTAATTATCTTATTTATTCTCTCACAATTTAATCTGCTGTTGTTTCCTCCTGTGTGCTGTGCACTGTGTTTTTCTGTGGGGAGTGTTTCAGTGCAGTCTGATTAACTGGTACTGCCATGTCCAGTGTGAATCTCAGTGGGTGAAGCACTGAGTAACTTGTAGGCTGGTGCATTCCAGTTCCTCCTGTGTGTAAAGTCCCATCAGTCTGATGGGTTGGATGAAGAGAGAGATAAAGTAGATTAGGAAGTAATGACTGGAGGAAAAAATGTATTAAATTATTTTCACATTTAGATCAGGGTTTCAGGAGCCATTATTTTAAGTATTAGTGTATAATGCACTACACTCCATTAAGTTTTATACACAGCTGTTAGAACCTTGGGATGGCTCCTGTAAACTTTCCATCACTGCTAGTTTGCACAATGACCTTTTATCTTCATTAGACAATACTCTGAAATTGCTCTAAGTGTACCAGTATGGATTCTTTGCTGGTGAAAATTAGAATATGTATTGATGTTAATAGGGCTGTTTTCATTTATTAGTATAAATTAGTTTTAGTGTTCTCTCACATCATAATTCACAATGGACATCAGGAAAGTCATTTGGCAGCACTGATGTATAAACAGTGAAAATGAGAAAACAATTGACTCCATTATTCAATGTTTAGTAAACAGAAATGTGAGTGTGTGTGTATTACCCAAGGTTCACCTTTACGAGGTGAAGAAATGAATGGACAAGAACAATAACCAAGAGTGATCCTCTTGACAGGAGGGTCACATTCACCACTGCCTGACCCTTCAGTCTTACAGTCTATCTGTTCTTAATTTGTCCCATGTGTTAAAACAAGGCAGAACAGCACTAATCACCTCTGCATGCACGTTTTGGTGCTGTCTGTGAAGTGTCCTCATAGCTCAGGTAATGTCTATATTGATAAAGAAATTAATGAACTGTGTTACAGTGTCACTTCTGGCTGCTAGATCATGACATTTGCTCCCCGGAGTATAATAAATATACTTGTGTGGATTATTTGAGAGGGAAAATTATATTTCTAATTTTAGTTCTATTTCTAATAGAGAAAGTTGTTGGATGGGAAAGGACACCCCAAGTCCAAACCTTGATCCCCTATTTTCACTGACAACCACATTAAAAAAATTTGAATTTTTGAGGTGTTGCTGTAAAACAAATACATAATAGGTAGGTAAATGACAACCAGTCAGGCAAGCCTGAACATCTGTTTTATAGTAAATGAACATTGAACACTTCTGGTATCTAGTGCTCTATTTTTACCCAAAAAATCCATACAATATTTAAACCCTTTTCATGCTGCATTTTGATGACTCATTATTCCATATTGATATCATACAAAGCTGTGATTTCCTTATGTATAAAAAAGACTTGCTGGGTTTATTTGTCGAGGGAATTTGTAAGGAAAACCAGTATAGAATATAGAAATTCTGAGATAGCAGAAAGTATTTAATCAAGGCAATGGCTTTTTCAAGTGATTTTTCTTTGTGACAAACCAAATATGTATTATATTATTTGTGGATCAGTATATCTAATGTCAGCACACATTGCTGTTTATTGACTCATTTTATCATGCTGAACTGTCACAAGGTTCTTATTAATCTGTCTCTGAAGGATCAAAATGCTTTAATAAATATGTTAGTTCCTTTAGATCTCAGGCTGAAATGAAACTGTTAGTTAAATGTACTGTGACTTTGAGTGAAGACACCTTTGGAGAGATTTAAATGGGAGCATGTTATATAAATCTAAGGCTGACAATGGTGAATGCATCTTTCTCTTAATGGCCAATTAGGACTCAAATAAAAAAAGTAAAAAGCCCCTTTTTTATACAAAATGTGAGGCTGCTTTGTTATGTGGCAGGATTGATTTATCAAAGGGATAATTAATTTTGCAGTTTGATAATGAAAGCTCGTTTCTTGTGTGGGGGATTCATTTCCAGGTACAGACTGATGTGCTTTAAAGTCTGAACAAATAATGTCTGCGTGGCTGGCACAAGGGCTCGGGGAGTGTTCACCTCTCATTGCTATAAAGAGATATATGTAGTTAAGATGTTGAGTCCTTACTTTATTCAGGGTATAAAAATACATACTATTTTACTCAGCTGGAAGGGACCTGAATGAAAAGCAGTTGCTAAAAGGACTGTAAGGCCATGTTTACTTCTGCAGAGGGAAGGGAGAGTGTTCAGCTGGTGGCAGATTTTTACACAGTCTGAGTTAAGTGCGCCCTGAGCAAACAGCAGTGAATGTTTGACTCCTACCAAGGGATCAAAATGTTGTTCAAGAAGCAGTGGTAGGTGTGTGGCATCTCAAAGGGAAAGAGCATTTTAATAACAGCATCAGAACGAAGAAAGAGATTGAGATCACCCACGTGACATTGTCACTGGTCATTGTAATAAAACTTCAGATCCCTTGGTAGCTCCCACCAGATGAACCTACAAACCTTTGAGTGTGGAGCCTCTGCAGGGTTTGATTGCAGCTGTGTGCTGAGTGAACTGGTGTTCCTGGGTACACATTTCACCACTTAAAAGGATTAGACCTTAGACCTTGGCTTTCATTTGTCAAGATTTTTAGTTTGCTGAGATCTTAACATCAAGAGTGTGGGTTTTGGTTTTGTGCATCGTTTTGGAAAGTAAACACTAAACTTCACTTGGTAGGGCCCAAATCTTTCTATGTATCTCTTTCTTTTTGAGTTTACATTCTTGAGTTTAACAGAGAAGTATGCAATATATGGATGGAACAGAGAAACTGTGTGTAATGCTAGTTATTTTGACTTGTCTTTTTGGCCTTTGATATTATGCTCCCATCGAAATGTTCATAGAAATTAGCAAATCAGTTAATTTTGGATGAACATCCCATTGTGGAAACAATTTTATTGGTGTGCACAGTAGTGAACATATTGCAGATGATCATGTGTGAATAGCCAGGCCTGTGAAACTTCCCAGAAAAGCAAATCCACGGGGCCTGAAATGAATTTGTTTTCCAATGCAAGTGTGTGTCTCTGGGCAGGCACAGCAGATTGGATCTCCTTTGCACTCGGGGTTAGTTTGCACAGACCATCCATCCATCAGTCTGCCTCCTTAGGAGCGTTAACAGTTTGGCACTGCTTTATTTCCCTTAAATCTCAGCAACAATCCATGATATTGTTACAGTACATTACATGGCTTTTCCTCTGTGTCATTGTATATTGCCATTGGGAAATGAAGCATAAAAAGGCTGCCATTAGAGCACATCATTAAATAAGACTGAATGAATTCCAACTGTTGAGCAATTCATCAGTTCCATTTTGAGCCAAAGAGATATTTTATCCCAGCTGAGTTCTTTTAATATAAAAAAATAAAAATCCATGTTTTAGTGGTGCCTTTAATTTCCTTTAATTTTTCTTTTAGAAATTGGGCAGTATAATATCAGCCTCTATCTTGTAAAGGAAAAGATCAAAGCATACCAGAACTTATGTGCATGTCCTAAATGTGTGAAAGTTAGAAATTAACTCCCAAGTGCTGGAAGTTTTCTGAACTGTCTGAAAATAATTCATGCTGAGGGATTGTTTTAAAACACCTTATTTTCTAGGTGCAGAGCACAGCCACAGCTGTTGCATTAACTGCAGCAAGAAAGACTGGATATTGCTTGAAAATCACTTTTTTGTTTGTGCTGGAGTTATTCAGTTATTATATCCAGTTTGCTGCTTCACTCTTTTGGAAGCCTTGGTGTTTTGCAATGGTGTATTTTTGAAGCTCTTCAATTATTTGCCTGGTATCTTATTCCACAGAGTGTGAGTTGTGCCTGTTGTAAGAGTAGAGAGTGTGGACAGGGCTGACACAGGTGTGCTTAAGCAATGACTTGGCTGCTTTTTCTTTCTCTCTGCATTCCAATGTGACTTGAGCTATCCAAATCCTCAGACTTTGACTTCAGTGACCTCATGTCACAACTTACTCACAGTAATGCTCATTAATCAGTTCTACCACACTCTGGCTGCAATGGGAAAAAATATATGGCTTAATGATAATTGTATTTTAGCATAGCCACAACAGCCAGCTGAGTATGAGACAGGCCAGTGTAGTCTGGAGTTGTTGGATGGTGCAGGGGGGAGAGTTCACACCAGTTGTGGTGTGGCTAAAAAGACCTTTTCATGGTAAAACCACTTAGCTGTTTGTTGTTTTTTTTTTTTTTTTTTTTTTTGCTTTAAACTGGTCACCATTCAATTAGAGTCAAATTTGGACAGTTTTCTTTTCAATGCTGCAATATCTGTCTCTACTGCATTGAATCCTCACACACACAAAAAATCTGAAGCTCTGCCTGTGGAAACACCCTCTTGTCAAAGCAGGCTCTGCAGTTCCTACCATCAGCATTCCTGTAACTTGAAGGACAGAATGTCACAGAACTTTACAGCTTGAACACCAACAGAACCTGGCAAAGAGCTGAAAGTTAGAAGTCAGTAGTACTTGAAAAATAGTCTTCAAAAACTCTTCTTGGTGCAATGCAAGACTTAGAAAGTCGAGCTGGTGCATCCAATGAGCCTGACTGAGCAAGCAAAACAAGCTCCTGAACACAGGGAAACAGGGAGAACTTAGGGAGCCACAAAGGTTGGCACTATGGGGATGACAAAGCTGTGAGATGGATTTTGTGAAAGATGAGATACTGTTTGAAGTGGAAGCTGTATCTGTGACCTAATCAGAAAAAGCAGCTGCCTAGTCACGCTCAGGCTGATTCTTCAGTAACTAAACCAGGAGGCCAGTCAATCTAGATCATTGAATAGTTTGGGTTAGAGCACTTTTATCCTGGATTATATTTAACTGAAGCTCTCACCAAAAAAAAAAAACCCTTGGAGGATGTGGGTCAGCGTTTGATTGTCTAAAATACATTAATTATTAAGGCTCAAATCTTGCCAATTAGGTACATGGGCATATTTAAATGTATAAACACTCAGAAACAGGAAATGTCTCGGTAGTTCAAGCCTGTCTGTGCAGAAGTTACACCCAAGATCATGCAACTGCTATAATGTGTACACTTAGTTCTGAGCACTTGCTAAAAGGAATGCTGCAACTGGTAAAAGTATTTTCATGTAAGTTAAAACAAAATGAAGTAGTTCAATTGACCAACATCACCCCCATAATTGTTCCACTAATCCCCAAACAGCAAACAAGATCTTTTCCCTTTTCTTCGTTGCTTACAATCTCTCTTGTGCTCTGTGCTCCTGTGAGAAATTCCACACCTTTGCCTCCCAATCTAAAAAACTGACATAAATTCCATATTTTTTCCCAAAGCTGTGCAATCTCAGTGAGGTGTTTAAATGCCTGTGTATCTGTTTCTCCTTCATGAAGATCTGCTGCGTGAATCCCTCTGTGACAAAACCTTGTTTTTTCAATGATGGCACACGGATCAATGATCTCAAATCAGGGAAGAGATGCTGGAACCAGGTGTTCTGCTGGCTTTGTGTTCTGCAGCTTTATAGTGCTTGGGGCAATATTTGTTCCTGTAGAAGTCAATAGGACCTGTCCTTTTTGTCAGACTGTAGCAGGGAATAACAGATTCCTGCAGGGAGCAGGATAGATCCATGATGGATCATGAGAGGCTTTTGGTCTGATCTTCTCTCTGACAGGAAGTTCTGGGAACACTCTGGAGCTGGGCTGTAACACTCCCTAAAGAATAACATTTTTCCTGTGAAATGTTGCATTTCTTACTGCTCATCCCACAAACAATAGAAGCTGTTGAGGCCCATTCATGTGAAAATGCTCATTGCTCTGATATTGAGGCAAAAGGAATGTGTTCTGGATTCACAGTGATATAACACTTAGGACTCTTGCCTTTGTTAGAGCAAATATTAGCAGAGGTTAAGGGGAAAAGAGTGTAATTCAACCACATCTGTGATGTATGTGAGCTATTTAAATTCAATCTTTATTTTCTCTGAACATTTTGATCTTTGTATTTTTGACTATGGAAAGTTCTCCTTTAGGATTTAGAACGAAGCTGCAGGAGGAAAAAAAAAAAAGATGGTCCATTGTTAAATCTTCAAAGAGAAAGATTCAAGGATAAAAGGGAAATGGAAATACAAAAGGTGTTTTAAAGCATTTAATGTTTCAAAATGTGGTTCTGGCCTCTGCCTACTGGCCAGTTTCAAATTTACTGTCTAAGAACTGAAATTTCAAAGGTGATTTGGAAATGCCTTCCCTGCATTAACTAATGTGAGGGCCTGTGGCCCCTTAGTCTGAACACGTGGCACTAAAAATATACATGTGGGGAGTGCTTTGTTTCAGAGTCACTTTTTTCCTTTCATTTGTTTCTGAAATCAAAGTTTTTGTGTTCTTGAAAAGGCTGAGCCCGTGTAATGTCACGCTTTGAAATACTGTTCTCTTGACATTATAAGACCATGAAAGGTAGAACTTTGACTAACTGTATTATTCCTTCACCTTAAAGAGACATTGTCAAGTTTGCTGAGCTCTAAATATGACCCACCTAGTTGTGTTTCTTTTACCTCTTATTCTATTACAAAGCTTATATGATTCCTTTCTACATACAGTGCTTCAAAGCTTACCTTTCTCCATAAAATTAAACAATTAAAAGTCAAGGACCTTATGTTTCAAGCAACTTTTGCATCATTCAGATCAGTGTGGGCAGGTGATTGCAGTGTGCAAACTTTAGTTTAACTGACTAGTGCTTATCAAACAATGAGCAAAAATGATTTAGAATGAGTTCTGTCTTTTGATGTGTGGATATAGTGCTGATCAAAGTCACTGATAGCCATTCATGTGAATCCCAGGACAGGCTTTGTCCCCATTAAGAACATATTCCATTACAATAATTGTCAGACAACCCCCCCCGTCCTTTTCAAGTGAAAATAATTTTAAGTTGACCCCTTTAAAATCACAAATGTAAATCAAAAACCCAAAATGGAAACACATACTTTTGTTTTAAACCTGAGAGCCTCCATCTAACAAAACTAAATCCCTAATGTTTTAATTACCTTTAATGATCTCCTTCATGAACATTGCTGTTTGTTATGGCCCAGAAAATGGTCTTATTGAAAACCAGACCCTACCTTTGTGCATAATAGTCAGTGTGAGATATATATATATATAGACACACAAGAGCATTGTTGCTCCATAGGTTCTGCAGCTGTAAAAGATACTTTTTTTTAGTCCATCTCATTGTGACTTTTATCTGAATATCTAACTGAAAGTGCATTTCAGATCTTGGAACTTACCAGAGTTCACTTAAATAAATAGCTGTATACAGCTGAAAAATTAGCTTTTATGATCAGAAAGTTTGAAAAGCTCAATTTTTTTTGTAATTGGTACATATGGAAATTTAATTTTGGAAACTTAATGTGATAAGAAAACTCCTGACCTCAGTAAAACCCATTTTCTGCCTAATAGAAACAGGAAACACCCAAGGCTTCACTTTGAAGTCCCTGAAAGCCAGAGATCTGAATGAGTCTAAAGTACCCAGAGTTCTACATAACTGCAATTCTAAACCTGTGTCTGTGGCAGCTCCAGTTCCTGGTTGAATATTTATCAGATCAATGGTGAGGGAACACTGTGCTTTTCAAAGAAAAAAACCTGCAGATTGGCAAATCCATTGGATGCTGTTTTCCCATTGCCCTCTGGAACAGACAACCAGGAGAGAACTTGAGTGTAATTTGCCTCAGTGGTTTTGTGAGAGCACAGGAAGATTGTGTTTGGTGGGGGAGCTCTGTGACTTGCTGGGTCTTTAAAAAATAATAAAATCCTCCCCGAAGGCAATGGATTAGAGTTGTAACAGATAGGCAGACAACTGAGAAATTAATCTCATTTCATAAGTTACAGATTCAGTCCCAGATTGGAGTCAGCCTCACCACAAAGTTTGGTGATGAATGAGGAAAAAGTAGAAACAATCTTCTTTGGTTCTACTATCTAAAATAAAATTGAAGTGACATTTTTCAAATGAGAATACATTGTCTGCTGCTTTGTCTGCTTCTTTCATTTCAGCTTTGTTAGATCTTTTGTTTCTTTGATGCTCAGAATATTGCACCATTTGGCTCTAAAACCTACATTAGAAGAGCATTAATTAAAAGCAGACACAGTGCAATGAAGACACTGTAAAAATTATGCTTGAAGGTACAATGTAATTAATTTTGTACAAGTGAAACATAAAAGAGAGAATGAAACCGGAGGAAATAGCAGCACATCCTCACCAAATGATAATGAGAGATACAAGTGCAAATCAGACAAAATGTGAAAGGACATATGGAATAATTAGACTTCAAGAAAGAAATCAAAACAAAGGGTAACCTGCTAATTGCTCAGGAAAATTAAGTGAAGAATGTCTAACTAAGGCTCGGGGTTCTTGGGGTATTTTTGGGGTGCTCTCCTGGGAAATGTAAGATTTGTATTAAGTACCTGTCAGCAAAAGCAGGTTGTAAATTTTCCATCACAATCTCCTGACATTTACACAAAGAACTGAAGATGCTCCTTCACTTCAGAGCAAGTTCTCTGTTTTAAGGTATCTAAGAAGATAATGGGTTGGGATCTGGGTTATGGTTCCCAGGTTGAAAATGAGGGCACAGAGCATAATTAATGTAATGTTGTCTGTATAGGAGATGAAAAAAGCTTTGGGAATCTGCTTTATTTTTAATTGGTCATTTTAAGTAACAATTAAACTTCTCCAGGTCTTTTCAGAACCCCTGTGGTTCACCCTCAGTTGTGAGTGTTCTTGAGTAAAGCACTTTAAAAGATCAAAAATGTGGCTTGAACATTCTTCCTGTACTACAGAGCTTCAGTGAAGCCCCAGATTTCCACAGGTCTGTGGAGGCATCTTTGAAGATGAAACACAAAACAAATTGAAAGTTTACAGTGTGTCAAAGATCTCTGTTGCACATGAGGAACTCCTGTTGGTGACTGGGACTGCAAAATTGTTGGTTTGGCTGCAGAGCTTTCCTTCCAGTTCTGTGGAAACTACCTTGGGCTGACCATTGTTACCAGCTGTGGGAGGAGGGGACCACTTGAGTTTTAGTGGGGCAGGATTGCAGGTTATTGTAAAAGCCTTTGTTTTCCCTTAGTTTAGGTTCATACAAAAAAAAAAACTCAACAAAAATGTCAGAGCACTGTTCACACCCCACCTGGATGCTGGCACAGAAAAGTGTCACTGAACGTGCAGGTCTTTGTCATCTGGGGGAAAACTGTGCTACCAGAAATGCTCCTACCAAGAACTTAAGTCTTTTCATTGCTAATGAACAAACACAGGAGATGTTCATGAAGATTGAGAGAAAAATCTTGAAGTTTCTTTTAAAACCTTGTGCAGTCAATATATAATATAATATACATATTGTCTTTCTGAAGACTCTGTAGATTGTAACTTCTTGTCAGTTTTAAAACTTTCCTGAATGTGGTCACTACCTAACTAGATCCTGGGGAGTTTTTAAATTCTAAGTAGGAGTTCTCTTTTATTGTAGGGATAAGTTGGTTTATTACTGTCCTCCAGTTCATCAGAGCCAAAATGACCCATGGCCAGTGAGAAGGAATTTGAGGTGAGGATCAGCAGTCTTTCAGCTGTGGGGTAGAAATGTGCAGGCTGTTTTCTCCAACACAGAAGCTGAATACCAGCATTCCCAGGTGATCTAGAAAGCTTCTTGCAAGAGCAAGATCATTAATTGCCCACAACTTGAAACTGTGCACAGAAAATCAAAATTGATCCCTCAACATCCTGTGCAGTGTTATTGGCCTTTCTACATTTCTAAAGCTTTCTTAATTAGTCACAAACTCCTGAACTTGAAAGCAGTGTAATTTATAGCATCATAACACCTTCTCTGTGTTGTGCACTTTGTCATCTCTTGGGACTTTGAAGAGTTTTATATAAATCAAATCTCTTTTCCAGTGTTATATAACGCAGTGCAATATACTTGAAAATCTGTTACTTACAAGGTGGTCTGTGTTCTGCAGTAATTCAAAGGACAAGATAGGATTCAAACCAGAATGTATTTTAAGATAAAACATGAAGAACTGTTTCTGGTGTATGGAATTATATTGATCAGTCCATCCTTTTTTCTCTCTGAAATATCAAACCACACCATTTCACAATGAAACTAAAGGAAAAACATATCATGCCTTTTTTTGGCCTCCATGCTAAAACTCTTAAACGTTAAACTACAAAAACATCTGATTAAGAAGAGGGCTTTATGAGGTATACACTAAAAATCTGAAGGTCTTTGATCTAATAAGTTGTCTATTTTGTCATAATTTGCACAAAACAGTGAGAAGAAAGGAACTTCAGAAGGGCAGGGAAAGCTCATCCACTCGTTCTTATAGCAACTTGAGGCACAACTCATTTAACTGAAGTTTAATCTTTATATCAGTGTCAAGACTTTCTAACTTGACTGCTGTAGTAATTACCAACGTGTTGCTGGGCAGTTATTTTCATTAAAAAAACAAACAAGCAACAACTTTCAAAGTTGATTATTACACCCAGAAAAACTGTCCAGCTAGGAAGCATAACCCTCCAAGATAATATATTCTTTACAGTTAATTTCTACCAGTATGTTCCTGTTGTTTAGATAAAACACGTGCAGGAAATTGATTTCCAGATTCACTTCAGTTTACAGGGGTTTTTTAAGAGCAATTTTTGTCTCTGCCAATTAATCTTTGCAAATTCTTTCTCTGCTACATGAATGCTCACAGAATTTTGATAACAAGTAGCTCTGATTCATTGCTTCATGAAAGAGCCTTTTAATCTGTTATGTTTTACACTATTTCCCTGAAGAAACCTACTGAATTTCAAAGCAGGTATCTTTTAAAGACATGCTGATAATATTTTGAAAGGCAGGTATGTTTTGGTACTATTGGTGAAGGGGGAATAGCTTTTCCTGATTAAGAAAAGCTGCTCTGAGTGTTGCACGAAGGTTTTACAGGCAGGGGGTGGAAAGTTCCGTGGACCTGGATTGCAGGGGATTGTGCCTTCACCTCAATTCCAGCCACATTCCAGGGATATATTTTGTATGGCCTGTTGGATTGCACAGTAAAGGTGATTAACTTAACTAGGTCTGTAAAATTGCACCTCTCGTTGCCTCTGAACGTGCTGATGCTGCTCTGGTGGGACCTGAGATGCAGAGATGAGTTGTCTCCAGAGAATCCTGAAAGACCCCTCATAACTTCAGAGCCTCCCTTGCATAGCAGAGGGTTAAATTCTGCCCCTCTGAATATTGGAGTAATGTCTTTACTTCCTAATGGTTCTGTCTGTCTCTGTTGTGATCAATCTTAGAAGCACTGCATACTGTTCCTGAACTGTGTAACTGCATGCAAAATCCAGGTATTTCCTCACATAACAAATCCATAATATTTTGAAAGTTTCATCTACTGTGAAACTCAGAAGTAGATGAGCAATTTTTGTTGCACCTTGTAATTTTAGCTTCTAGCTCCTGTAATTAATATTTTCCTGTTTTGGCAATCTTACAGTTAAGGTAACAGATTTTGCTGAAGAAGAATTTCCAGAGCAGGCTGCTTGTAAAAAGTGCATTTTCGTTAATTCTCCTGAAAGAGGATGCTTGTGGTTTTTCATAACAAGAGTCCAGTGATGAGGGCAGGGCAGTGAAAGCCACAGCACTGCAGGTGGTGGCATCACAGTTATCCTCATTCAGCTTCTCAAGAGTCCATGTCCAGTTGCCAATGCCAACTGTGTGATGTCTTGTAGAATACTTGCAGTGAGAGTTTTCATTCATCCTCTTGAATTAACCCAAAATGAGTGCTAAACCAGCAGCAGTGTTACTGCTGGTGAATAATATCCTCACTGCAGCAGCTTCCTGAGGCAGCATCAGCGGGGAAGGGATAACAAGCACAGTACTCAAATTTCCTGCAGTCTGGTCTCAATTGAATTTCTCACTTTATTCAAAGAAATATGCTCCACAGAATTCAGAGTTCTGTGTCTTCAACCACCCTTGCAGCTTGTTCCAAATTAGGTTGTGGTTCTGGCCACCTGTCATTACACTGCCAGCTACTATTAAACCATCAAAGCAGTATTTTAGTTGCTTTGATGTAGTCTGGAATTGTATCTACTGCTGAATGATGATTAGATTAAATGTTACAAATGTATCCAAAGGGAATAGAAGCACCAGTCTAATCTTGATCCACTACAGTTTAATTTTAAGTGTTTCCTTATGTTTCTGTTATTGCTGATGCACTCCTTTGTATTTCCACATGCTAGGACAGCAGAAACAGCCTCTTGGAACAGCATTAAAAAGCTGCTATTATCACAGTCTGCCTTATTAATGTGTTGTTTCATACATCACAGCTTCAGAAAGCTCTAGAGAATGGATAGTGGAAGTGTCATTTCCTCTTTTTAAACAACAGATATGGAAAAAGCACTGAAGGAAAATGCAGTTCTTTTGTTCAGGTTTGGTAGAGCAGTCTGGCTTCTCCTGGGGGTTTGCTGGCCACGTTGATGCCAGACCTGTTGCTCAGTTAACACTTGGGTGTGTCTTCAGTGTTTGAGTGTGTGTCCAGCCCCTGCCCATGGTTTACATCTTCCTAGAAAACATGATTCAAAACTGGCTGCTGACAGCTCCTTCTTTTGGGAATGCTACCTGCATCCAGGTGAATGGAAGGAAGACACCCTTTAGTAGCTATTGCTGGACTTGTTTAGCAGCCAGTCAGCCTGAGCTCAGAGCCTGCAAACATCTGGCTTTTTGTTTGAGGAGGAATTAATGTTGTGCAATTACAGAAGGGCAAAGATCCAAAGGGAAAAAGAGAGAAGAAAAATATTACTCTGGTGAAATGTCTGATGCTGCAGGATGCATTTCCTTTCACATAAGCAAGAACATTTTAAAGTTCAATCTTATGTTTCTGTTTTTCTGATTTTCAGCGAATTGCAATAATACAAAAAGGTTAAGTATAGGCTTCAAAAGAAGGTTGGCTTTATGATTAGGAGCATGGAAAAGACAAATATGTTTTCCTCTGGTTTGTTCCTGGCTGATTGCAGTAAAATGTAGACAGGGAGTTATTTCTATTTAGATTTTCCTTTTATTCTACAGCAAGAGTCAAGTGTACTTCAAATCACCCTTCCAAGTAGAACATCTACATGATGTTTGGCAAGTGGCAACATTTTAATTGTGGTAGGTCAGGGAAATCTTTCAAAATGGTCCATGAACAGAGCTGTGCAATTTGTGCTATGATTTGAATTCCTCTCCATTGAAAACGGGCCAAGTTGTGAAAAATTAAGAATTGTCATTGACAACAGTTCAGATTCAAAGTGTTCCCGATCCAATACAGTCCAAACCAGTGTGGACATGACATTTAGGGCCAGATCTCAAAGATGCTGAAGAAAAGATATATAGAGATATAGATAAAGATATAATTTTACCCAGATTTTCATATCAGCAGCAGTGGGGTGTGCCTTTCCTGAAGGTTTTCAGTGCCTAATTCATGTGTGAGAAGAGCTTTTGAGAAGCCTTATCATTATTTGTTTTTTAGAACTATGTGGGAACTGAAACTGTACAGTTACATTTGCCTTTGAAGGAGAAATAAACCTCACTTAAAATATGTATTCAATTGAAAAAAAAAATTGTGGCAAAACCTCCTCACAATTACATATTTGAAACGGATAGGGTTTTTTAAAGTAGTCAAAACTTATAAGATGGGAGACTTTTAAAACAAATTATCTCACATTTTCTCAAACTCTACATAAAGCTGCCATCAAGTACTTTCCTTTACAACAGGAAGAGATAAGTAAATTCTAGCAAAAAACTTACCCTGTTCACATTATCCTGAGGTTACAAGAAATCTGAAATTACAGTGAGTAAGTTTTCCTGCAAAGGTTTAAAGATAAATGTTAACTGCTGCTCTCTTTTCTTGTCGTGAGAAGCTTTAGTCTGTTCCTTATGCAAAGGATACTGATGGTCTGTAATTCCCCAGGGCAGGTTTTCGTGGTGTGCTGGATGATAACTGATTTTGTGTGAGAATATCAAAATCCCAGGTCTGAGGACATTGCCACTACTGCAGTGAAAAGAATGAAAAATAAGCTGATTGTCCTTGAATTAAGGTGAAATTATGCCTTTCTACATGTAGAATAGGCTTAGTAGACCCACTATGGCAGTTGTTGCATGGACACA
Source organism: Manacus vitellinus (assembly GCF_001715985.3). Taxonomy (NCBI): domain Eukaryota; kingdom Metazoa; phylum Chordata; class Aves; order Passeriformes; family Pipridae; genus Manacus; species Manacus vitellinus. The sequence continues at coordinate 5,229,961 of NW_021939960.1, read as the reverse complement.
CAAAGCTAATGAGCAGTATTAGGGAAATAAAAAGGACCTACTAGTGATGAACTCTTTCCATAGTGAACTAGGGGAGGGAAGGAAGGGTATATGAAGTATATTTTGGTGTAGAAGGCAGGTTTTTGTCTGAAGAAAGTAACTAGTTCAGCTAGTGGTGGCCTGTGCTAAAGGTATTTTATATATATATGTATATATATATATTTTACCAGTCACAGTGGGTCCAATCTTGGTGCCCAAACTTAGGAGTTACATCACTAAATAGAAATATGCCCTGAACTCATCCAATCTTTACTATGGCTCTGTTCTGGTGGGTGCTGCATTTTAACCAGGTGGATGTTTCACCTCTTGGCAGAACAAGTAAATATGTAAGAAAATGAACAGTCAGTAGCCCTAATCCAAGGGGAGTTTAGTATTTGTGTAATTTGCAGGAGGAAAAATAAAAATATTTTGTTATTTTAAACTTGGGGGAGGGGGGAAGTCTCCTTGATGAGAACTGGTTTTCTTTGTTGCATTTACTTTCCTGCATCAGTGTGGTATCCATGGCTCAGCCACTGCTGAAATAACGCTGCCTGACACACACTTCTTAAAGGAATACAGAAATTCATTGCTGGCTCCTAATTTTCACTTCACCAGAAGAAGGCTTTTTGTCTTTCTTTTCACCAGTTTAACACCACAACAGTATCTTATTGCATAGTTCCAGCCCATTATGTCCTTCACTTCACCAGGCAAACTCGGCCTTGAACGGTGTGTTCCCCTCAGCAGAGCCCAGACAAGGGTTGCACTGAAGTGGGCAGGTTTTTCTCTCACTGCAAAAACCTCCTGTCGTGTTCATCTGTGTTTTAAAAATGTAAACACACCTTGGTGGGCTGAGACCTTGCTTGGATGACCTTTCTGCAGTAAACAGGGAAGATGTGGTGTTTAAAAATCTGGGCTATTTGAAATGGGGGTATTTGAGGGCTGCAGTATCAGCTGTGTGCAGGCAGGCACTGGGAGGAGGGAGCCCCAGGTAAATGAGGTGTTGGTGGAAGAAAGATGGCTCAGAGCCCTGGAAATATTGGGACATTCCCACTGCTCTGCTCTCTTGGTGATGTAAAGCTTCCTCCTCACACATCAGCAGCACTAATTCCAGTTGTCAAGAGCAAATGTGTTCCTTGGTAGCCGTGGAACAGTTCCTGAGTGAGGCATGGGCTCAGGGCTGAGCTTTCTTACCCTTTTCTGGGATAATATGGGTTTCTTAATTGGATGTCATCTCTGCTATAAAATATATTTTATTTTCTCCCTTTGGGTGGGAAAGACATTTGTAAAGAAAAGGCCCAAGTAGCTGGACTTCAGTGGGTCTTTCACTGAGTTCATCAAATTTTAGGAAAGTCAAAAATAGCCTCCTAAAACTAGCAAGTCTCTAGTTATTAATCAATAATGAGAAGAAAATACTTATTATGTCAAAAACAATGGAAATGCTCATAGACTAGGGATAAAAAAAACTATGTTAGCTGAGAATAAAAAAAAAAAAAACAATGGCTTGTCTATTTTAAGCATAGTAATGAACAGAAAAGTAACTATGGAAATGACAGCTCAGTGTCTTGTGTTCATTCCCCATCAGAGACCTCCACACTAGATCTACAGCACTTACAAGTTAAGACTTCTGTGACACTTTTACAGCTGAAATACACATCTAAAAATCAAGATATTTCAATTTGGTTTGATGGGACAAAGTGAAAAGTGTGTTGTGTCAGTTTTCCCATTTGCTGTGGCAGAAAAGGTTGATTTTTTTTTTTCTTTATTGTAACCAAGAGGTTAGAAAGGGATATAAAACCTAGGTCTGCAAGTCAGAGTATGGAGTCTAAGAACCAGGTAGAAGGGACCAGAACATGTGTTTTAATTACCCTCACAGGAGCAAAATATTACCCAAATGTGCAATTGATACAACCAGTTCGATTTACAACTGTGATTAAATCTGTTATGACTTTGGGTTTGATTTTGGGGTGGGGGGGAGGAAGGGGAGATAATCTATAAAATCAAAAAAAAAAAAAAGATTCAAGTGTGAGGAGATTTGGAGATTCACTAAGGATTTGGATCTCTGCTTCTTCAGGGAGGTCTGAAGCCTGGAACTCTCCAGCTACATCATAGTCACTGTCAAACCAGTATTGATTTTTCCCCTCTGTCTCATTCTAGACATTTCTACCACCTTGCATATTATAAACTGTTCATTTTTGCTCGAACCTTAGATTATAAATAGCACTACTCAGCACTTTTGCTTCCGAGTAAATTGTTGGGGGAGAAGGATTCGAAGCAATTTTAATCATATTGTCAAAGGCAGAATAAGCTAATGTATCAAGCTGAGGGTTTTCTCCAGTTTTATGACATAATTACTTGTGTATTAGGCCCACAACAAAAATAATAGCTCTGCAAGTGCAATGTTTTTAAAACTTTATTAGTACTGTTTGCCTTAAGATAAAATGAGTAATTACCAGCCCATTAAATACTGACAGGTAACCAGTTACAAGAAAGACGTTGTCAAGTTGTTCCAGCTCAGTAAAATCAATCTTTCACTGCTATGCTTAATTAAGGTAATTCCAGCTTGGCTCTTATGTAAAGCTCAGCTGGAATTCAGGAAAAACAAGCCTTGAAAAGAAGCAATACTGCTGTATTGTGTAGCATTTTGCAACTAAAGAGTTAATAGTTAATTGTTTCTGCCGCTCATAATGAGATGGAAGGCATCAGATGACAAACACTGCTGGCATTATTCCCACTTTATTTAGGGAATGCATATGAGCTGGAGTTTTACATCTCCTTGCATGAGTAGTTTCGTGTCTGGGGGCTGCCAAAATCTAACACTTCCAAAAATCTGCTGTTTGATTGTGGGTGAGGGTTTTTTTATTTCTGGAGGAGACTGAACGTGAGCTCCCAACACACAGCACAGCGTCCCTGACTCCAGTCCAAACGGGCTCAACTGGGCCCTGACAGCACTTCCAGCTTTCCTGCTGCTGGATGTGCAGTTTTGTGATGAACATGACATGACTCCAGGATTCACTGAAAGCTTAATGCCTTGAAGTCTAATTTTCAGCACCTGCCACAACTGTAAACTACTTAAAAATAGAGCTAAATTAATTCATAGCCAAGTTGCTGTAAGTAGGAATATAAAGTCTGTGTCTCCTCCAGTGGAAGTTTCTGCTTTAATTCTTACCCTGAGTTTGTTCCATCTTTGAAGTGTCTTATTGTGTCTAGAACAAAATACAAGTAAACACTCTCTCATTTCTTAAATGCTGGGTAAAAATGTTATTATTATAAAATTACCAGTAAAAACTAGTCCAGTGGGGTTTTATGTAAACCAACTGTTGCCTGCACCTCTGTGGAAGTGCCAAGGAACTGGATGGAGGGATGATTTAATGCACTGATTGGGAGACTGGTTCAACCCTACCCAGCCTGGGGAGGGCAGGCAGCTGGAGAGGGGTCTGCCAGGGAACTGTGGCACAACAGTTGGGTCAGATTTGGAGCTTTCTTAAGGTTGTCCATGAATATTTGGTATTGTGGATGCAAAAAGGACTATCCACTGTGGTGTGCAGAGATCTCCCAACTTGCTGGAATGAGTAGAGGAGCTACATGCCCAAACTCAGAGGTGATTTTACTTGGAATAGGAGGTCCACACTGGTGGACTTTGGCTTGTAGTAGGAGGCTTGGGAAATAAGTAGATGTTGGTGTAATCAGAAGCACTGTTTGAGGGCAACAGAGTGCTAATGGGCATGTGAAAGGTTTCAGAGTCACAGAATATGCTGAGTTGGAAGGGACTCACAAGGATCATCAAGTCCAACCCTTAGCCTTGCCCAGGAGTCACACCCTGTGCCTGAGAGCAGGAGGGGATTGTCTTCCTTTTCTGGTATAGACTCAGTGATCCTCTTTCACGATGTATCAGGTGTATGAGCAGAAGCATTTCAATATTCACAGTCAGTGTGCTCTGTACCATTCCATGCATGTTAGCTGATGGAGTCAGCATCAGGCACAATCCACGCCCTCCAAAGCAGCTGATTAACCACTGGGGGGTCGTGTGGAAAATAATTTGGAACTTATTTTGTCTTTCCTTTGCCCCCACCTGTGATGCTCCTGTGTTTTCCTGCTGCAGCACATTCTTCAGCATGTCCTTATTCTGTTATTTCCACAGCAACACCTTCAGTGAATGCACTGGGTCTACTGTGATGTAAAATACATCCCTGCTTGGAACCTTCCTCCTCAAAATAATTACATTCCTGGATAATTGTTTATTTTCAGAGACTGTTCCATATTGTATCTGCTCGCCCCCAATCTAATTTTATTTTGATGGGCTAAAATATCAGCTGTGCTGTTCTCAAGCCTGGAGTTAATGTATTCATTAGTTATAATTGCTTCCAGTGTGTCCCCACCAATCTTAGTCTTCTGCTTACTTAATGATTCTGATTGGATGTTCAACACTTTTATCTGGGTTAATTTACTATTCATAGTACAATGATGGATTATTCATTTTGTTACCCAGATTACAACTGTAAATGGAGTTATACATCATCAATGAGAGCGCCACAGAATCATTTAACTAAAAAATGCCTTCTAGTTATCTTGAAGCAGCAAAGATATTCACATAAAAACTTTGTGGCTGGCACTGCTTCCTGCCCGAAGATGGCTGAATTCATTAGCCTGCTATGAATTGCCATAAAATTCTGCAAATGCTACTTTTAAACAGTGTTTTATGTACCTAAGTGAGCACATATGTATATAAATTATGCTGAGGGAAACTTAATAAAATGTAAAACAAAGTGAATGGTAGTAAAGAGTTTATAAAGGGTAGTGGATTGGAGCTCAGAACTCTCAAGCTCTGTTCAATACTTTGAATTTAAGGAGGTGAAAAAACACTATAAAACCTTTAGGTTGGAGCCACAGAAGGAAAAATGGCCAAGTCTAGTATATCTATGGTCATTAATGTAACAAGCCCCAAAGCTGCAGCAGTGCTGGCAATTGATCTATTAAAGATACAGACTGGACTTAGTCTGGACTGGTCTAAAATTCCCAAGGGCTGTTTGGGTAAGATAAATGCTCATTGAGTTCAAATGAAACGAGTGGTGTCTGTTGACAGGATATTTCAATGTGTCAAAAGACAGGCTTTGAATACACAGGATACAGGGACTTTCACCAGGACTTGGAGATGCCTCTTGCATTCACTCATGGTCTCATGTTCTAAAAACATGGGGAAATCAGACCTGATTTCCACAGAAAACTTCACATTTCTGCTATTCTTTGAGCCATTTTGCATCTTAATTGTGAACATAAAGAGTATTTAAGGAAGGCAATAACTCTACCATATATTTAGGTGGTTCTTAGCTTGTTGGAGTGTTGATGCTTAAAATGATTCATTTATTCTGATAAATATACTGAATAAAAATGCTGAATAATCATGTTAATTAGGAAAGTATCTCAAAGGAAAAGAATATTCTATCATCAAAAGCATTCTTGCCTCTCTGCTTGTGAAATACACTTCAGTCACTTTGGCTGAAAAAACATGGGGAGATTTGAGCAGATAAAGATGGAGTTACAGAAGCAGAAACTTTGGGAACTTTTCAAAATCAGGAAATCAGCACAAATACGGAAAAAGATCTCTCTGTAAACTCCATGCCAGTCAATATTTCCTGGCTTCAAACCCTGGAGCATGAAATATTGATTATAAGCATTTCCCCTAAAAACAAGGGATAGAAAATGGAAAAAACAAAGTTTGTATCCAACTTCAGAAACTGTAGGACAATGGAACTCTGAGGGAAACTATCTTTTCATTTATAATTCTGAATAAATGGTTATATTTTACATCTTGGAGGCTCATTGCATTATCATTCTATTACAAAAAACTGTATTGATTCCTCCAAATAATTGTTGAATGCTAGCAGGAAAATACTATTCTGAAAATAGGTATTTTCATTTAATGAGCAGCAAAGCCTTTCTCAGCTATTTTACATGTAGGCAGCAGATTTCTTGGATTCCCTCTTTCCATAAATATCTGAGCCCTCCCCCTGTAGAACAGAGGCCTTTCCTCTGCTGGTTCAGAGGATCAAACCAGATGAGCCCTGTGGCTCCTTTGCTCCTGAGCCCAAGGACAGGATGAACCAAGACCTGGCAAAGACATCGCTGAGGAACTGAGGATTTTTAAAAGCTTTCCCACAGATGCATAAATTCAGCACTGAAAAAATGTTCTTAGAATTCAAAAATACCTCATCAATCCCTACTTTTTAATATCTCTCTTCATTCCTGCAAGAGTTTCTGCCTGGAATCAATTTTCTTCAGAGATGTATTTCTTTAATTAAAATAGTTTTTATCCCTGTCACTGATGCAACATCATCTTTATGTTCCTCTTGGGTAACACCTACAGCCAAGCATTCCTTGGAAGCATTTGTCAGTTTGGTGTTTGAGATCTTGTAACATTCTGGGATCATTTTATTGCCTTTGCAAGTGAGTCTAGAGGGGAAAAAAAAAGGCACGAAGGAAACCTTTCAATGCTACACTTCCTATTAAGTACTGCAGTTTTACCTGACAGTTGGTGAGGAGACACAACAACCTGATAAATGTGGAGATGTGGGAGAAATCACTGGAGGAAAGTAGCAGCAGAGCTGAGGAAGTCCCAGAATTTATAAGATATGACCTGAAAATAGGTCCTTGCTGTTTAGCAACAAAATAAACTGATGGGGTTTTTTCAGTTGAGTTTTGAGCTTGTGGGATCTGATGGTCTTCTTGTGATGCAAATTCAGAATAAGTTGGGAATAACACCATGGTAGTCACAAATAAAGTAATAAATAAAATAAACAGAACAAATGAAGCAATAAATAAAACAAATAAATGGCTCTATCACTGTGCCATGCTGGAATTTTGTTCTCTTGGAATCCAGCACTCAAGTGAGTTTGTTACTGGGTTGGACCCTGAATGAGCATCATTCATAAAAATTCAGAGGCCAGAAGAATGGAACCAGTCAGTGAGAGGAAGGAAAAGTAGTCTAAAATATCTTTTCCCACCTCTGGAGTCTGTTTTGAAAGAGGATGTGGAAAAATTCTCACAAAAATCTCTAGCAAGCTAGAATTTAATCGAAGTCAAGGAGGAATATCAAAGTGAGAAAAAGTCAGAAATAAAATGTAAAAGAAGAGTGGTAAATTCAGAAGCGAAAACTAGAGGGGTTTGGTGCCAGTAGTCATTAGTCTGAAAGACAGAACATGTCCAAATAAAAAGGGAGTGTTGTGCAGGAAAAATCAGTGCAGCAGGAGATTTTTTGACTTTTCAAACCTAAATGGATTCATGGCAAATGATGGACAAACTTACCTTTAATTCCCCTTGTTGGTTTGGTTTTTTTTTTTTTAGTTCTCTAAATGCTATTTTAACCTGCCAGGCTATGAATTTCTGTATGGAGTGGTATTCCTCTGCATTTCCAGAGATCTGGTAAAAAAAGGAAAAGGATCAGAATTGTTGCTCTACGTGGGCAGTGATGGAAAAGCTGCCTTTAATCCTGTGAGCTTCCCTTGCAGAGCTCCCAAGGAAAGCATTCCTGTGGCAGATGCATCCTGCTTGGAAAATCACTGCCTTGACAGAACATCACAGGAGAGGGATGGAGAAAACCCATGTGCAGGACTTGCAGTAAATCCCTTCCCTGTGCTTTGCCTCCCCCCTGCTGAGTTTGGCCCATCCCAGGGAGGGCTCTGAGCTCTTGGAGGGCTTGGCAGAGGCAGGACTGGGAATGTTTTCCTGGTGTTGGATCAGGGGCTGCAGGTTCTGGTGGGTTTTCCTCTCTAGCTTGTAATTCAGGAGTAGTGAAGTTCGGTTCAGAAAGAAGCCACAAACACAGACATTTTAGTGACTTAGAGGGGCCATAATTTTACAAGAATGTGAAGGATGTCGAGTCTGCTGGGTTTGGGGACCTTGATCCTTTCCACCTTTCCTTGATCCACCTGCAAAGCACCAAACACAAGTCTTACTTTTATCAATATCTATTTCTTTTCATTCTGAGATGGACCCTTTGTTTTGAGAGCCACAGAGGCATTTAGGGATTGTCTCCCAGGAATCTGTGCAAGTTCTTGGTGCATTTGTTCCTAATAGTGAGGGTGTGAACGTCTTGAATCAAGCACAATTTTACTCAAATACGTGAATTACAGACATGCTTCTGAGTTATCAGGAGGAGAGCCCAGATAAGTGGAATTCTGTAAACAGAGGAGCTGCTTCTACTTTTTAGTAACATGTGATCTGAAAAAGAAACACTCATAACCTGGTTTGGGCTAAGAACATTCAAAAAAAATTCAAATCTCCAACTCAATTACCGGGATTTGGCGACCTTACAAAAAGGAGCAGCAGCTGATTAACTGATGAGGGGATAAACAGCAGCACTGGAACGTGACCTTTAAAGAGCAGCTCGTGAAAATCTTTTGAAACATTTCTACTCAAAGTGTATGTCAAGAATCTACTTTCTGTGGTTGTTCTCCTCTTTCTGTATTGCTGCTGATCTGACACTGTGGCATTTGGGGGTTGTGCTGTGGGCTCCCTGGAACTCTGATGTTCCACAGGCTGTGTGGCCACACGTGGGAATAACCAAACCAGGACAAGGGAGGTTGTGCTATCCCTCTTTCTTTGAATGGGAACATTATTGTGACTATTTACCTCATGGAATATGCAATCTTCTGTTCAGTTCTTAACTTGATCCATGAAATACTTCATTCTAGTGTAAGCGATCGCATTAATTAAGTCAAAAAAGTACTAGAGCCAGACCTAGAATTGCTAATAAACTTGCATATCATCCTAATTGGATTATCTACTTAATAACAAAAATAATATTAGGAAACTATAGTGTCATTCAGCCATAGCTCTTAAATACAGCCACGCAAAAGAAAGCTGGAGATCACTTTTAATTCTTGTATTCCAAAGGGTTGGAATGTGGATCCACAAATGTAATCAAAACAGAAGTACTAGAAAATATTTTGGAATAATTTTTTATTTACTCTTAGGCAAAATATTATATACTAAAGCTGGCCTCTTACATAGGGTACAGGGGAGCATGTCAAAATGGAACTTGTCATATAAATGTGGTTTATCAGAATTAAAATGTGATATATAACAAGCTCTACTTCAAGCAAGAATTTTCTTATAACCTTTTTTGTTGACTTTCAGCTGTGGAGTAAATGAAACTTTTTCCTGTGAACAGTAAATTAATTTCCACATTTTAATTAGATCATCTACAAGGTTTTGTCTATGTTGAAAAAAACGAGGGAAAATAGAAATCCCTCAGATGTTTGAACACACCACCCAAAACTTGCAATTTTCTTGTAACTTTTATATTAAAAGTCAGTTAAATCCTGTAGAATCTGTTCTCCATAACACTGTTGTAGTTATGAATAAATGGGAACATTTATTTTTCATTTACATTCCTCCCACTTTCATTAGCTTTTACTCATCCATTGCTCTGCCTCTGGCTTGTTTCTCTGAAGGGATGCTGGCAGTCAGTACTTTCCTATCAGAACTCCAGAAGCACCCAAAACTTCAGGAATAATTTAAAGGCCTCCAAAGGAGCAGCCACCTGTGTTCCTTTTCCTTCTCTTTGTTCCCCCAGAAACAGTTGAGTCCAAAGAATGTGACCCAGATCTGAAATGCAGACAGGTCCTTCCTCTAATTTGCATAGAAAAATAAAATATTTGTATAGGAAATAAAATTCACTTTAATTCAATTAAACCTGGAAAAGGTGGTTACTGTCTCACAGATTCCCTTTTGCAAATCAATTTGTTTTTTCAGGCTGGAAAAGGATCCAAGAGCTCCTTATCTCCCGGGCTGTTGTGGTTTTTATCTCCCCCAGAAAAAAACCCTTATGTGGCCAGTACAAAGAGAATTTTTTATGCTTTTCTGAGTGAATGCCAAGGAAAAAAAGAACCAGAAAACAAAGACTAAACCCTTCTTGAATTTGCTACTTTAATTCTCTGACAGTCTGTCACAGAGAAGCATAAAAATCCTAAATATTCCGTTTATATATTTCCTTTAAAACTATTTGGGAAGCTGAGTGTGCACCAGCCTTTGAAGACACTCTAATCTAGGTTGAAAGCATAAGAGGAGGCACATTAGAAACTTTTTTTCTTCCTTTTGTTTTCTCTTCAAAATTGAATGGGACAAATGATGCGAGCTCAGTTCTCTCCAAAGCCATTGAACACCTGCCACGAGCTGAGCACTGGCAGGCACAGCCTCAGCATGGGGAGCACTGCTTTTCCCCTCTTTGTCCACTCCCACCATCCAGCCTTCCCAGCCTCTTTCCCACTGCTGGCTTTCATAAATCCTGGCTTTTTAAGACAGTTTGTTTCCACCAGTTTGACAACAAAAATGGATTTTTTTAATAAGTTTCCTCCGATGTTACCTTCTGGTTTTTCGTCTTTTCCTTCTGTGCTCCCAAGGAAATTGGGTTTGTACTGTTAGTGGTGACTGTCCAGTTACCCATCTCTGTCAGGTCCAAAACTTCTGAGCCATTTATTAGTTACAACCAAAGGAGATGAACAGGTGTTGTAAAAAGAAATATGAGCTCCTGGTTTCGTTTTGGCCAAGTAAAATGAATGTATTCACCAGCCTGTGAATGCTTGTAGCTCCAGCTACATATTATATCTAATGTCATATGTAAATATATGTGTGTTGGTTTGTGTAGTGCTTGTAGTATAGGTATGTACCACATCCTGCATCAAATATTATAAACAGATATTCAGATAATAAAAGTATCCACTACAAAAGTTACTCGAAGCAGATATTTTAAGTGCAGTGAGTGTTATTCAGCCAAGCAGCCATTGCTTAATCCCATTCTCAGGGACAGTGGCTAAAAACTTTGCAAAAAAAACCCTGAAAGTTGGTGGTATCTGTCATTCCCCAAAAAAATTACTCCTGGAAATGCTGCTTCCTGTAATAAAATTGCAATAAGGCAAATAATTTAGATGTCTTGAACAAGCCTGCTGCGGACACAGGGTACAAATATTAAAGTTCTCTGCTACTTCTGTGTTTAATCAAAACACGTTAATTTAAAATATGCATTTCAATCCCAGTCATTTCATATTGTATATATGTGTATTGGCAAAATAAATATAGGTCTAGTATTGTTTAATAAAAGAATAACAAAATGATTCCTGACATAATCACCTTAAAGCTTATCCCTGACCTCATATATTTTAATTATGTATAAGAGCTAGAAGATCTCCTGTGCAACAAGGAGCCCTTCATTACCTGTAATTCCTATTTTATAACTTTTTTGTTTGATCTGCTCCAGGATTCATTCTGAAGAAATTCAACAGAATAAATTATCATTCTCCCCAACCATTTGACTGTAGCTTTGAATATATAATGTATCCACCCATGTATATTATTTATGAAAGATTGATTATTCTTTCATCTCAATATCCCTTTTATGTCAAGAGAATTTCAGATTTAACACTTTCCTTCCCAGACACAAAGAGCAGCTGCCCAAAAGCGTGTCTGCATCCCACAGGGGCGTTCCAAACCAGCTGGAAGCTCCTCCGGGGATGTCAGTGGGAGCTGCCGTTATATTTTTGACTCAGGCTGCTGAAGAGAACTCAAGGGATGGGAAGGGGAATAGGTGCATGGACTTGGGTATAATCTGTGTCCTCATGGACAAAATGTGGTCTTTTAAAGCTGGACTAACATGGAATTTTAAATTAAACTTTTGGCTCCGATTTACCGCTTTGCTGCAGCAGGTTTTGACCACTGAGTGGAATAATAGTGAGCTGAAACCATCAAGGTGGATTTTTTGTCCACCAGTAAGACTGAGTTGGATCTAACTTTGTATGGCTCTTGTAGCACAGACTTTTAAATCGTTTTTATTTTTGATATTTCTTGCCCCTTGGTTCCCTTATTCCATCACTCTAGAGAGTTTTGTCCCATCTGTGTGTCCAGTTATCTAAATTTGCTTGCTTGCTTGGTTTGGTTTTGTGTTTTGGTGGGTTTTTTTGAGCAGGGGTAGAGATGAAGGAACAGTTGGGGGGGGCAGGGATTAAGGTATCCATCCCATTGAAATTCTTGCTGCTTTTTCCAAGAACAAGGAAATTCCTTTTTCTGTCTCCTCTGTGCAGTTCTGTGCTTATTTGAAGAAAGGTTTTTACAGAGGAAGCCAAGGGAGGCAGTGGAGTAAAGCCTCTGCATGACTTAGCTGAGCCTCTGGAGCTGCCCTGGGCTGCAGAGCTCTGTGCTGGAGGCTGTTTCCCCCCCCACGGGGAGGTTCTGGCCGAGTTTGGCAGGGCTGGCTGGGGATGTGTCTCCACCAAACACACTCGATGCTCAGACAAAAGCTGTGCCCTTCCCATCTGCTGCCATGGCATTGCTCCTGCTCGGGGTGATGTGCCAGCTCTAATAGGGCAGAAGTGCCAAGGAAAGATTGGTTTGGATGGGAGGGCTCGTTTCTGCTGTAAGTGCAGGAATTCCCCCCTCCGGAATGTTCCTGGCATGTGTGTGCCGTGCTTTGTGCCTGCTGTTGTTGCTGTCTGCAGCACCTCCTCCTCCTGAAGCTGCTCTCCCAAACCCTGGGAAGTCAAGGATGCCCTCAGGCTTTGCTGTGCCTCCCTCAGCACTCTGCTGAACTGCAGACAGTGTCTAAGCCAGCCTGAGGAAATGCTTTCTAGTGTTTTAAGAACTAACCAAGAATTCTGTGGTTGATTAGGATACCACATCCTGTTAGTTCTTTGGATATTACTTACTTCTCTTGCTATCTGATCCCTGTCCTGTCTCTTAAATAAATATTACACTCCCACGCATTTAGTTACTCAAAGGGTACCTTTGTAAGTATCTCTGTAGGTAAAGGGCTTCCTTTTTGTATTTATAATTAAACTGATGTCATTGTTCTAAGCTCTTCAAGCCATTCTAACTGATCCTGAAGCTCTTAAGGTTAGAAGTTCCCCTCTTTCAAAGATACCCATTTTAATAATTTATCTGTTAGTCTTCTAATATACATTTCTTTTTGAACTTATCTTTGAGGGGAAAAGGCAGTTAACAATGAGAAAGAATGTATTTGCAGTCCTAGGCTCCCTTGTCTCTTTTTTTTTTCCTGAAGTACTTTCTATTCTACCCACCCTTTTTGGCAAAGCCTAAAGAATTTATCATTTTGGGTCCACTTTAACAGAAGCTTGTCAGCAGCATATTAGATATATCAGATAGCCATGCTAAAGATGTGTAGCTCAGATTTGAAGGTGGATTTTCTATAGAAAACATATATTTAGACATATTCTGAAGCTGTCAGAAGGTCTTCTGCCATTGGTGCTGCCTTTTGTGGTGTTCTGACTATGAACACAAGACTGAAACCAGTGAGTTTGGAGTCATTTTATAAAAGGAGGGAAAATTTGGCTGGAGAAATCGTTATAAACAAACTGAATCGTTCACTGCAGAAGGAAAATGGACTTGCTGTGTGAAGATTAACTGTCTGTTACCTGTGGAGCAGGAGGAGAGAGCAATCAGTGGCTCAGGATTTATTACTTTGCAGTAGCTCAGTATCTCTGCCTCCCACTCACTTAACGTCACTATCACTTAATTTTATTCTTCTGCAGAGATTTTTTTTAATTACTTTTTCTTTATTCTCTCCTTTCCAACTTAATGACCGAAGAATTATTAATTGTAAATCAGAATGCCTGAAGATGAAGAGACCAGCACTAGAACTCAGGACTGAAGGGAAAAAAAACTTTATAACTTTCTCACAAGATACCTGGAGATTTCCAGTTAAACTCCACAGTTTTCAGACAGGAGAAATGCAAAATATACCCTATAAAAACCCAGCTCTGTTAGACCTGTGCATAGAGAGAAAATGAACATTCTCCCAGGGTGCTTTAACAGGAATGAGACAAGACCAGGAACAGACTCCAGTGTTCCTTTCCAGCTTCACCCTGCAAGTGGAGCTGGCCCAGTGAATTGTTAGTCTCAAGAACATGCTAAACTTTAGATTTCCAAATGACTGTCAGGTTATTTAGAAGAGCTGTAGAGTATCAGCAAATCTGGAATATCATTTCCTTCTAATGACATTTGTGCTGTATATGTGAATCAAAAAGTCAAATAACATATTTCATTTTCATCACAACATGATTTTCCCGCCTGACATTATTACAAGGTCAAATAAACATTGCATGGGAAGGAAATAAATCCAAATTTGAAGTCTGAAAGGGCAGTCATATTTCTTGAATGTTCTGAATGTCAGCTTTTTGATAGGAAACTAATACAATAGCAAGGAGTGTGTACATTTGGAGTTGTCTTTTGTATTTATATCAGAGTTTAATTTCTTTGAATCCTTGGTGTTCCCCATTCAGCAGCATCTTGTGGCATTTATAATGTTTCTCTTAAACTGCAGCAAATGAAAAGCCTTGAAAGGTCAGACATTCTTTACCATAGAAAATAAAAGAAAGCCAAGTTAATAGATGTTATTTAATAAAGTAGAAAATGATGTCTCACAGAGATGTGTTGTTAAAGATGAACTTCCCTGAGAGTTTTGGTTTCACAGAGTGTCTCATAGATTTTAAGTTCTTCTGGCAAAATATTACATTGAGTGTCCTAATAATAAATAAGATTTGGGTTTTTTTAAAATTCTGGGCTCTATTGTGCCCTGTGACTATAATGGTAAGTTATCATTCAGAGAAAGACAGATTAATAGAGTCTCCTGACCTACCTGTCCTGGAAAAGGAAATCTGATGTCAAAAATAAGAACAGTAGATTAATATTTAATTCAATGGCTGAGAATAGGCAATGTTCTCCCACTGTGTCATGTTAGAGTTTGGTTTGATTTTTAGTCCTTGTGGTAAGAATAAGTAAAGATGAACTTCAGTGTAAGATAACCCCAAAAGATTTTGGTTTAGTTTTTTTTTGAGGATATCCACAGTTATTTCTGACAAAAAGCTGACTGTCATTCTCCCTTGCCAAAATGGGTCATAATATTCAGCAAATTTAGCTGCTGTTTCTCTACAGAGTTACCTTATAATTGTCTGAATTTTCTATACCCAGTGATGAACTCTAGTGAGATTTTAAATAAAATTATTATTTTTTAACTTGTTCCCCTGGTCCTAAATAACTTAGGGCATATTTATCTGTGTACTGACTAACAATTTTCTTTTAAAATAATCCTCCTAGAATGAACCAACGTGTTCATGCTTCGAAGTATCTGCTCTGAACAAAGAGTTTAGGAGACACTGATGTCTCCAGTCCCTCACTACTCACAGCTTTGGTGTTAGACAGGGCACTGCTATTTTCAAATTTCAGGGAACAGTGCTGGGAATCTCACTGGATTGGTTGGGCCTTGTAGGAACAAAGAAGGGAGGGAGGTTGAAGGATGTTCACTGTGAGGTTTCTGCATAGAGCAATTATTCTTTTTTAAAGCCGTTTCGTATTTCTGAAAGGCAGAGGATCATATGTGGAACCATCTATTTCTCACTTCAATTGGGTTTTTTTTTAAATACACTAAAAATCCCATAGGAAGAAATTGTCTTTGAGATTTTTTTGTTAATTAGACATTCAATTCTTTTAATTGTTTTGATTGTTCTGAAAGTAGAGAAACAACTAGGAGTGGAAAGAAAATCTCACAAGCCCTAGTTATTTTTTTAAATCAAGCCTAGATAGGAGGAATTCAGCCTCATCCTCTTTCATTATTGCCTGTGAAATGAGGTGAGAATATATAATCCTCATACTTTTACCAGTGGCTCAGTCAGGACACTGTGCAAGAACCAATTGTTATAGTAATTGAATTTCAGTAAAATTTATGAATCCTCTTCAATAATGTCAAGTTTATTGAAATCTAAAAATAAAGAAACAGAATACTCGTCTGAATTATGACTTAAGAAAGAATTGTAATATATACAACTTGGACCCCCATTATTAATAAACACCCTGTACTTCACAGGAAATTAATTTTCTAACTATTTGTGCCATTGTGAAATGTTACTGTGTGTAATCATTTGTAAGGAACAGTTTCCAAAATTTATCTTCAGTGCATTATCCAAAACTTTAAATGAAGATCAGTGGAGATTTCCATAGCGAACAAGGGAAGCTGAAGAGAGAACATTAAAACCTTTCTATCATAATCATCTTGTGCTGAGGGGCTGGACAGGTCATTGTGCTCAGACACATGAAATTTGAGCATCCTGAAGAAGCACAGTGTGGTTTACATGGTGATAATGATGATTATTGTTCTTATTATTACTGTTGGAAGATTGAATCGTGGTGCTGAGCACGTTCATCTTTCTGTTCAGCCAGGAACTTTGCAGTGGTAGGTCCAGATCAGAAAGTCCAGCTGTACTGGGAGATGGTTGTTACTTTTCTTAAGTCAACCTCAAGTTCAAGTCCTCTCCCAGAAACCCTGACTGATTCAAGCTGCAACCCCAAAACCCTAAATGCTCTGGTGTGCACGTTGTGCCTGGAGGCCAGAGCACGTCCTCAGAGTGTCACCCAGGATTGGATGGCTGGAAATGAGTGACAGAGGATTAGGAAATCTTCTGTTTGACCAATAAACAGTGTTCCACTGTCACATTTCAATGGCTAATTCTAGTGCTGGGCCTTTTCTCTTGAAAATTAGCACGATTTTCAGAGGGAAAATAATTACATGTCATTCATAATCCATTTACCAGATAAAAATAAAATGGGGTGTTTCTTTTCAGCAGGGGAAGTCTGGAGTATCTGCACTTGCCTCATGTGTTATGTGAGTGTAAAGGCTTCTAGAAAGCATATTAATCACATAAAATCTGGTACCTCACATTCCTCTTTTTGGAATAGAATTATTTAGGAGAAGCAGAATGAGAGAAAAGGAGCTTTGTTTGACGAGTATTGCCAGTATTAATGCTGGTGAATTCTGAAGGAGTTTGGATACAGAGCTGCAAGAAAAGCAAACTGGAGCACATAAACATGGACACTGATCAAGGGGTTTTTTTGCAATACAAGCAAATAAACACTAAAAACTCCAAGCAAACCCACTGATGTTTGCCCCTTACAGGAAGGTGTTTATTAGCAAATCTCCTACAGAAAAAGTCCCATTTTACAGGTCAGAAGCAGAAACAATAGAAAGGCAGATATTGCTGGCATTTCTTTCTTTGTGCTTTTGTTTTCCAGCTCCCAAATGCTTTAGGACACAAGAGCTTTTTGACTTTTTTTTTTTTAACTCTAAACTAGCTCAGAAAACTTAATGATTTTCCAAATGCATTTGTTGTTTTTAAGCAACACTTGCCAAAGGACCATTAGAGCCATGATTAATTCCTTCTGTCACAGCAAAAAAAAAAAAAAAAAAAAAAAAAAGAAAATCAGCCATGAAAAAGCTGCAAGGCTTTTAAGGATGAATAATTTGCTGATGGTCTAGGAAGGGATTACAGTGCTGAATACACATCTCTATAAATATTAAAACAGATTTTTTGTAACAAAACTATACTTCAGGACATGCTTACAACAGCTAAAATAGCTGTGGAATTGTGTTTTATTCCTATCCTCTGTCAACTCTCAAGAAATTGATGTTTCTGAAGAGCCATCATGCCAAGATATTTAAATCAATCTAACCTACTTTAATGTCAACCTTCAGATATCAGCCAGACTCCGTTCGCTTTCTGACTTCATATAGGATGGCTTGTGGAATTCCAGGTTGTTATTCAGAGCTGGATTTCAGCTGAAATACTGAATTTGTTGGAGGTCCCACTGCTCCACGTGTGCCTGTTCCCCCAGGGATTGCAGGGGAGAACAGTCTTCTGGTTTGAGTGCACCACTGAATATTTTGGTTTTCCTCTGGGAAGGCCTGAAGTCGATGGGAGTGTTCTCCTTGAGAGCAGCAGACTTTGATCCTTCCAGGTTTATCTCATGTATAATATTTACAGTCAGATTGTAAATGTATATATTGCATAGAAGCAATGATAGGAATTCTGGGGAATTTTCTTGCAAAGAGGTGGAATCTGTGATAACAGGGATGGAAGACTTACAAAGTAGGGGAAGAACAACCAGGAATGCTGTTGAGATGATCACGTGTGTCACAAAGCAGAACAAATACCTGGGTTTATATTGTGGGCAGGTGTCAAATTCCACCACAAAATATCAATTTACAGCCTGTGTTGTGGGGGAATTTTTCTCTAATACTGCAACACTTTGCTTCCATAGCTTAAGGTGGCAATATTTACTTGTCTGTCCTTCAGAACTGTGAGTTATTCCCGAAAAATAATGCAAATAATACATGATTAGTCCCTGCTTTGGAGTTTGGTGAGGCTGTGAATATGTGTGAGGGATCAAACAGAGGCAGGACAGTTGCCTTTATTTCTGGACTGTGGTTTCCTGTGAGGATTTCTGAACACTGAAATAGGTTGTTGTCTCTTGCAGCTTTGAGGTCTGGTAGGTACATAACCAAATATTAACTACAGCTACGTGGCCCAAAGCTGGCTTTGTGAGAGCTGCTGTTTCTACACAATGTGACAAACACTTTCAGAATCATTTACCCATTTTCCTCACCTGTCTGCCTTGGAAATCAGTTTTCTTTTCCAGTGAAGTTATTGGTGAAAATAGGGTATTTCATCCCGCTGCCTACAGCTTTACAGCACCATATGGATCGTTACAGCCTGCAAATGCTTCAAGTGGGGCTCCTGAGGAGAGTAGAGTCAACATTCCCACTCACTGAATAGACATTACTCCTGGAATATTGTCAGACTGGGGATTAGGCTGGGAAGAACAGAACTATATAGTGAAAGAACTAATAAATGGCCAGCAATCAACTGCAAGCCAACACAGATGTGCTCACTTGATAAGAGCAGGTCTATTTAAGAGACAAATAATAATAGTTCGTTATGGAGAAGGAAAAAACTCGTTAACACGACAGTATCTGATGCAATTCCCCGTTTCACTGCAATCCCAAACTGAATAAATCAACGTGATTGCAAACTTCATCTTCTTGTGCCTTACAGACTGTGGCTCTCTGGGATCCATCCTGCTGTAAGCGGGATTTGCTGGGAAATTTGTGTATCTAATGCAGCTCTTGGCAAGAGGTTGCTGCACAGATTCCCAGGATCCAGCATCCCCTCTCTTTCTTGGCCATTTTCACCTTTGTTACTGGCTTCCCAGCATCTCTGAGGATGCTGTTTCTAGGGCTTTTCTAATGCAGGCTACACATTTGTCCTCTAAGCAGTATGGGGGGGATTTTATGTTATTTCTTCTGTCTTAGTCCTTCAGGGTCTGGTGTTCTGTGTCCCAGCTACACCTAAACCCAGTACCAGTGTGACCCTGGCAAAATCTTTCCTTTGTCTGCACCTATATCCACCCCCTTTAACCAGCTAATCTCCAGGTATATGAATTAAGCTTTGTGATTCTGTAAGTGTGTATTTAGTGACTGGAAGTACATACACTCAGCATCCCATAAAGTAAATAAAAGTGAAATGCCATTTTGGTATTCTGTAGGGTTTGGATATTGGGTTTATTAATTGTATTGTTTACATGACATTCAGAAGAACTGAGCCTTGGCTAGTTAAGGCAGAATATGCAGAATAATCTGTTAATTTGGACTATTTATTATAAACAATTCAGTATCTGGAAGAAAGAGAAAATGTAATTATCATTGTATTGCCATAAGCAACCACAGAGATAAAATCATGGGAAACAGGTCAACATTTTAATTTTTAAAAGTATTAAAAAAATGCAAAATCATAGCTGTTAGTCCACAGTTTCATTTGGGCTTTAAATACCCTGTCAGTCTGATCTCAAGTGCACTGAATTAAACAGGATGATTCCATGAATTTTGATGGGGCCTCAACTGAGTTCTACCTGTGCATTGTACAGTCAGCAGTCAACAATTAGGGGGCACATTTTCCACAAGATGCTGAAAGCAGCTGCCTGAGTGCTTAAATGCACCTTTCCCCCACCCAGAGAATATTCCTGGGTCATTCCTTCGAGCCAAAAGAAAAAACTTCATCAGAAGCTTTCTGGGGCTTTCAGCTAAAATTATAGGAGTGAAAGACTCTGAATAAATTACCCACATATATAATTCATGCTCAAAATACAACTTGTTCATTCCATCTCCACCCCCTGTGTGCAATCTCAGTACATGACAAATTGTGCCTTTTAAAAGTGGCAAACTGGCTGGATAAACAGCTGTGGCACAGGTGACACTTCTGTGTCTTCAATTCTGTGTGTCAAACACCTTCATCCCAGTTCATGGCACTTGATAACCTATAGTTAGTTATTATCATAATCAGATAGGACTTTATCAAAGATCTATGCACAAATTACGTGAAATAATTGCTTTGAAATCACACCTAATCACGAGAAACAGCATCCTGGAAAATATTTGCAACCCAGTTCAAGCACTGTGTCCTCACAAATCCCTTAGCTTTGCTTTCCAAGTTACTTATGAGACACTTCTTAAGATTCAACACCGTTGTGTGTCTGAAAACTTTATGGGAATAATGTAAATGTTGCTTGTGTTAACAAATAAGATCCTCCAGCTGGAGTGTATTAGGGAGCAATTTCACATGATTTACAAATGAATTCATAGTGTATATATAAATGAGATGTTTTAGAGAGAAAAGCAGCGTGTTTGAAGGCTCAGTTAGATCTCTGATAAAAGATCTGTGCTGTCTGTAAATCAATAGTTCCTGCTGTAGTCCTGTAGATCCTGTAGATCTTTAGTTCTTGTTCTTACTAAGCCAAGGGGAATGTGAGCACAGGCACAGACTGTTAAGGTTTTCTCTTGGAATACCTGGGAGATGAACAGACTTTGTTTTCTAATGCAAGTGTCTGACTTGTTTCTCTTCAAACAACTCAGGAAGAAAAGATATATTAGTGTGTAAAGGTAAGGAAAATATAACAGTAGGAGAAAATTCCATGTACAATTTGGGTAGAAAAGTGAACCATTTGAAAATATTCATTATGTAGACTTCAAACCATATAACAGGGAACCCCCCAAAGAACCAGATATTAGAAAGTAGGCAAGAGTATTTTCACTGTAACCTTATAGACGAAGACAATAAAATTAAACAGTTTGATGTTTCTTGCTTTTCAGCTGGGAACATCTTTGTCAGTAAAGTCTAATTCCTTCTCCCACTATTTTAAGGGGAATTTTTCATGAACAGGCTTCCCAGGGCAGTGATCCTGTGACACTGCCTGGACATCTTACTGCAGTAGGTTGATTTATTAAGTTTTTCTGCCAATCTATAATTTTTTGTATATGGCAACTACTCATTTGCACATCATTCAAATAAGCAACTGTAGATAAGAGACAACTTGAGACCCCCCTTTCATTTGCATTTAGCAAGTCAAGTTTCTCACATCGTTTATTAAATTAGTTTCCCAAAGACACACACATTTTGATATCCCAGGAAAATACTTGTGATTCATCTCCTCTGGCTCTTCTCTCAGGTTCCACAGAAAAATCTGGCACTAAAGCCTGGGAGGAGAGCTGTGGAAAATATTTGCATTGCACCTTCTCTGCAGGCTAAACGATGGGAAACTGGCCTTCCTTGAGGCTTTGGTACATGCCTGAAACCAGTTGCAAAATTCCAATCAAAAGGCTTCCTAAATGATAAGAAAATGCATTGTGAACCAGGCATCTGATATTTTTTGGGTTAAAGAAGCTGAAGGTCAAAAGATGATTTCACTGAGAACAAAGCTCCCCCCCAAACACACTCTCCAGCTGCCTTTTCCCTGGTTATGGGGAACAAGGTGGAACTTTGCTGTGGTTCTTCCCTCTGCAGAGCTGAGCCCCCTCTGCAGCTCTGGCCACAGGTCACCTCCCCAGAGGTGAGGGTGTCTTTGAACACGCCTGGAAATATGTTCCAGGCATGTTCAAGGTGTGTTTTGGGTGTGTTCCAGACCTGTTCCAGGTGCAGGTGTGTTTGAATACACCTGGAAACATGTTCAGATCTGTTTCTTGTATGTCCTGGGTGTGTTCTGAGCGTGTTCCAGGTGTGGTCCAGGTGCAAATACCTGGAAACCTGTTCCAGGTGTGTTACAGGAGTTTCTGAACACTCCTGGAAACGTGTTCCAGGTGTGTTCTGGGTGTGTGCCAGGTGTGTTCCAGGCGTGGTCCAGGTTTGAACACCCCTGGAAATATGTTCCGGTCATGTTCCAGGTGTGTTCAAGGAGTGTTTCAGCTGCGTTCCAGGCATGTTCCAGGAGTGTTCCAGGTCCAGATATGTTTGAACACTCCTGGAAATACATTCCAGGCATATTCAAGGAGTATTTCAGGTCTGTTCCAGGTGTGTTCCAGGTCCAAGTGTGTTCAAATATGCCTGGAAACATGTTCTGAACATGTTTCAGGTGTGTTCCTTTTATGTTCCAGATATGTTCTACTTATGTTCCAGGAGTTTTCTAGGTCCAGGTGTGTTTGAGCACACCTGGAAACATGTTCCTTGTGTGCTCCAGGCATGTTTCAGGCATGTTTTGTGCACGGTGCTCATTTATTCAGGCCAGTTTAGAGCTGGAAGTCGTTGTTGCCTGCAGTGAGCACCAGCTGGAGAGCAGGGCCTTGGTGTGGGAGCACTGCTGGGGATGTGGAGCAGAGCACCAGGGACTGTGCAGCTTCTTTGCAAGCTCCTGGGTAACAAACCATGCAGGGAGCACATGAGGCTACAACGAGGTGGTTCTGCCTCTGACACTGAGCAGCAGCCCCAGGTAAACTGTTGGTGAGGATTAAGGTGCCGTGGTCGACTTGCATTGATGCATAGAAAGAGAATTCCTGCAAATGAAAGATGCTTTTCCTGCACTTGTGCTGCTGCACAGCACGGACCAGATTTACACACGGTTCCTTGGAATTAGGGAGACAGTTTGAAAGCTGTGAATTGACATGTTCAAAGTATTTTTTACACTGTACTTAGAATAGCACAGATATTTAGAGAATAAGTAGCATAGGAAGGGTATTAATAGTAGTAGGAGAGAAGCAGTTTCCCCAGAATAGATACTGTGTGTAGAAGAGTGTTAGCAAAACCAAGGATATGGATAAATGTGGAATGTGAGGCAAAAATCCCAACACTTTGGGCACTAATGGTTTGTGTTGCACCTTTTCAGAAGTGGTGTGTGAAAGAGCGAAGGGCAGGAAGGGTGATAAAGCTATTCTGGCAAATATGATTCCAAAGTAACCTCCAAATGTGAACAGGAATTTTCCAGGGAAAGTTCAGCTCCTGGTGATTCAGAAAGACATGTTTCTGATTTGGTACCAGCCTCCTAGAAAATAAAACCAATTATTTGATGTCTTCTGTCTTTCTTTGAAACAAAGACATTGGTAATGAAGCATTTAATTTTTGCTTTGTGGTGACACAGATGCCCAGAGAATTCAAAAAAATAGAAAGAAATTAATGGCACACCTACTGAGCAATGGAATTGCACAAACTACTTCCAAAGCTTTATCCCTTTTAGCTTGAACAGTTAATTCACGTCCATCAAAAGCCTTTCATGAGATGGATTTCATCTCTGAACACCATTTCATGCTTCATTATACGGCATTGATGGGGATTTGGGGGTACTCATTACTCACTTTCTTCTTTTTTTCCTTTTTTTTCTTATTTTTTTTTCTAAGAAGTGGAAAAATATTAATAAATCTAGAGGGTGCTTTTTTATTCTTCCTTGCTCCAGAAACAGAATTCCAGGGAGCTTCACACATCTAATATTTCAACAGTGGACAACAGCTGGTTTGTGCTGTAGCTTATGGACATTGTTCTTGTCTGGCTTGTGGCACCTGCTGTGAAACACTGAATTTTGGAGCAGGCTTGGGGCTGGGTTCTCACAGTGTCTCGTGTCCCAGCTGGGACACCAGCACAGCTAGAGAGCGTGGCAGGAAAGTGGTTTCTGTGTGTGGCTGCCTCTGGCCTGCCCCAGATGTGGAATTGTTCAGTTCTGTGCCCCGTTTTCAGGCAGAGGTTGTCTTTCTGGAGAAGGGCTTAAATGTTTGCTTTGGTGATGCTGCAGGGCAGGATGGCAGAGCTGCTTCCCACGTGGTTCCTGGTCCCACTAATCCCACCAAAACATCCAAAAGCCCCACACAAACAATTACTCTTAAAGTGTTTGTGTATTCAGACAACGGCAGGCTTTGATCATCCTTACTGTGAGTGTAGAGCAGAGATGACCAAGTGGTAATTAACTTGTTAGTGATCTCTTAATGAAGTTGTCTCTTTGTTACAAGTAGGGTCATGTAGGGAGACAGCTTATCCCTCCTGACAGGCTGCTGGAGAGGTGTCCTCAGCCTGCTCACCCTGAGACACCTTCCCATGCAGCCTTCCTGGAAAATTACTTCCAATGTTCATCTATTCTTCTAGACCTCTCCAAGAACACCCTGACCTCCCAAAACCCTTTTCACCTATGAACCACCCTGCAAAGTTTACATCTCTCCAAGTCAGCATATATCTGCCAGGATTGTTTAAATCACAAGTAGCCCAGTCTGCACACAGAATTACCCAGAGTTCTGTATTTGTAAATCAAGAGGATGAAATCTGTGCACCGAGGCAGCAAGAAATGTATCCTCAGTGTAGATCACTTTTGTGCAGTGACTATCTTTGAGTCACTTGTTAATTCTCCTGGTTAACTGAAAGTGACTTCTGTGAACTTTCTCCCTGCACAAGGAGTACTCACTGAGTACTAACTAGTGCCTGGAGTCTCCTGAAAATATCGTATCCAGGGGTTAAAAAATTCCCTGTGCATAAGGTGAGAAAGAACTTGTTTTCCCTGTGAACAGCTGCACTGTTGGACACCAGAGTTTATGAGCAACGTGGAGGTGGACACCAGAGATGCATCATAACAGAAAAGGTGTTTTTTCTTTTGCCTGTTCTCATTAGAACCCAGAGGCAGAATAATATAACCCTGAAGGAAACACCTTCCCTTCACAGGCACTGCAACTGGGGCTGCTGGAGCATGTAATTACATGGAGGGGGAAAAGAGCTTGTAGTGAAAGGTTGTCAAAAGCCTCAGGACTCCTAATCTCTCTGTCTGGTGCTGGGAAGTAAAACCCTGTGTGGCAGAACATGTTTGGGTAATTGGAGATGGAACACCTACTGCTTTCATTAACCTGACTGTGCCTATGCTAAATAAATGTATTTTGGATGGGTTTTCCTAATGCCCAGAAAGTTCTTACCTGCAGGGAAAGGGAAAACAGAGGCAACATTTTATAATTTGTGCAACAGTCCTAAAACTATTGATTTTAACAGTGGTGCAACTGAGAATGAAAACATTATCTGAGGGTAAAGTTGTGCAATGCTGCTTTGAAGTTCCAGAGAGGATAAGTGATGGCAGGGGAAAGGGGAGAAAGCCAGCAGTGCAGGAGTGTCAGTACATCCTGATCTCTATCATGTTCACCTTTGTTTCCAGAGAGGAAAACTTTGTATGGCATTGTACTGGGCAAAGGGAAAAGTTTTGTAAAACCAAGAACAGAACAAGAATCTGTTTCTTCATTTCTTTGTCACTAAATTCTCCGTCCTTCAAATCAACAGAGAAATGAAGAAACGCTTATATTTTGTGTATTTTCCAAATAGGATGAGCAATATTCTAGACACCCAAGGTAAAACTGAGATGTTTCTCTCTACCCTGAGAAAGGAAATGGAACATAAAACCAAGAGAAACAGAGCTCTGTGTTGTCAGTGAGAAGATGGGTAACATTTTGGGGAAGAGAGCTACTAAAACTCTACAGTCTGCTCTCTCCCTTAAACATCATCCCACCATGCAAAATTAATTCCAGGGCAAGAAGAAAACTCTTTGCTTAAAAAATACAACCCTACAGGGGTTCAGGATCTGACTTGAAAGCAGCAAAGAGATGAAAACTAGACCTTCCTCTTCTCTCCCTCTTCAGTGCTGTAATTTGACAGCACTGCTTGTTCTTGACACATTCAGAAAGGGGGGAAAGAGTCATAGTTCGGGTATGCCAAACTCTTTCTTAAAAAGAGAACTGTAAGATGTTGTTAAGCCTATGTACTATGCAGGAGTATAAATGGAAGCAAAACATGTTTTACACACTCCTACAAATACCTTTATAGAAATACTAGATCAATGTTTTCTCAGATACTCAATCACAGCCTTCCCAAGTCTCTATAAGGGGTCATAAAATGTTACTCAGCAGAGTCAGCAGCAGCTCTGCTCCTACAGGGCAGAGGAGTGTGAACAGGCTGTAATTACTGCCTTCAAGTGTTCTCAGTAGTCAGGCACCTATTAACTATCATTAATTGGTGGCAGCAGTTCAGGCAGTTGTACAAAGACAGATGAGCTGCAAGGACATTGCAGGGGCCGAAAGGTGAAGTCTCACAGAATCAGAGCAATGGATCTACTTGGGTGAACTGCAAACACACCCCAAATCCTTTACCTGTGACAAATCCCACTGCAGTGGGCACTTCAGCTGCACAACTTCCATGTTGCCCTGGAGCAGTGCTAAGGAGACCCAATAGAGTGGCCCAAAAACCACCGTCTCCAAGTGGTGTCATTTGTGTGTGTTGCTCTCAATGAACAGTGACACAACTGAAATATGGACCTCCTTGAAGAAACAAGATAAACCACAGAATTCTCTGAGCCAAATCAGCCTTTTTTTTAAGGAAAGAGGACAAGAAGCTCCATGTTCTCAGTTCCTGTATTTCCTAGCTGACACCAAACTGGGGAGGTGCTTTCCTGAGAAGTGCAGTCCCATATTCAGTGGCACAGAGATGCACTCAGGCAGAACAGGCTCAGCACCTGGATGCTGAGCTTCCCAAAACTGTCACCCATTGAACCACTGGCTTCTGAGGACAAGGGGGTAGGCACTGAACTTTCAGTCTCTGAAGAATGAAGACTCCCCAAGCCCCTGCCTTGCAGTGTTACAAGGGCATTACCACAGCTAATCGCTGTCCCTTGCACACCTTTTACACCTTTTCTTCCTCACTGGCTTTGCCAGCCCTTTCCTAAACAGACAGAATTCCCTGTTCTTCCATTAACTGACTTAAACTGTTTGGCAGTGCCAGTTCTTAATGCAGAATTAAGATTAATTGTAAAGTTACAGGTAATGCATGACCCAGGAATACAAACGATAGAAAACTCATCTGCACCTTTGCCTTGTTTCATTATAGCTTCTTAAATATGTTATTTATTGTTATTTTACTGTAGTTTCAAAAAGATTTTACAGTCATTGGCAAGATTTTTCTAAAGGCACCTGCTGTACTCCATCCAGGATGAACAGAAGCTCCCATTAATGTCAGGGAGAGCTCTGGATCAATAGCAAAATACAGCCCCAGGGTCTCAGCTCTGCTGGAATAATCACAGTGCCTCCTCCATGGGGGTTGGAGGGCTGAGGAACTGCTATAAGGAGACAGTACTAATATAGTCAGATCCCGTATCACACTGCTCAACATGTGACCTCAGGTCTCATGGAGACAGAAAATAATTCTTACAGTACAAATGTGAGCCAAGACTTTAACACTGAATTTTAGAGGCATCATAGAGCTTGGATTTTCTAAACTGTATAACTTCCTAAACTGTGTCTCACATTATCCTTTGGATTTGTCCTTCTTGTCGACCTGTGTTTCAGAAACTCTTCTTCACGCTCTCTTTTCTTGGGTCAGGTATTTTTTGAAGTATTCTGGCTTCCAAGAACTCATCTCTTTCCCCTCTCCTTTTTTTCTTTTTTTTTTAGACAGGATTTTCTCCTTCTAAAACACTGCATTGTGCTTTGGCTTTTGTGTCTCAAAGTGGGTATGAAGTCATGAGAGCTTTGCCATTTACTGCAGTTGGGAGAACTGAGGTACTTGAACAATCTCTTTGGAGGAAGGACTCTGTTAATCTGGGTCTTACATAGCTTTTTATATATTTATGAGGCTGTTTAATGGATTATTAATAAAGTCTATTCAGATCTTAATGTTGTCATCATATTCTCCCTTCATTTCACCAACAACACCAGCTTGAAGGGATTTTTAGCAGAATTTCCCACAAGTATCTTGGTTCCTTGCATGCCTGGAATGTGATCCCAGTGGAAGTACAGGAAGTTTCTACAGAGCCCTGCCCTAACTCTTCTCTATAACTTGGATTTGCTATGATTCCATGTAAAGAGTTTGCCAATCTTATCATTCCTCTAACTTTTACTAAACCCATCACTTCTTTCTGCAAAGACACAGCACAGTGTGAGGGCAGCACTTGCTCAGGCTTGTTCAGTCACTGAAGGCTTAGCCCTAATAAAAGTGATAGTCCTTTATTGATCAACCCACAGGTCTTTGCTCAGCTCAAGTGGTTGTAAAATGTCTTTCTGAGCAGTTTGCTCCAAGCAGAGGCCATGGTCTGTTTTAGCCTCCTGTCCCACCGAGAACAGAGGAACACACCACAAACACCCGTGAATTCCTCAAACTCTCATCTGATATTTATCTGACCTTTCCCTGAAACATTATCACACAAATATATTTTTCTAGCCAGGCCTTGGTTCTAAATGGATAAAAAGACCAGAGAGAAAATAGGATGTTTCATTTTAGAGCTTGTTTGGGATTTTATATATATATAAACCTCCACTAAATAAATCTTTGAATGAAAAATTGATGCAGGTTTTCTTTCTTTACCTCTCTCCCCTTATCAGAAATGCCTTATCTGCCTGAATATATTCACTGATCTTGGCTATTCATTAAAAGTAATAGAACAGCTAAATAACTTGGGTACACAGTAGCTCCAACATATTTTGTTTAGTTTCTTCAATAAATCATATTGTCAGGGGTTCCTTTATTTTACTATTGTGTCACTGTAAAAGGATGAACTATATTTTGAAAATTTCCATCCCTGTTGCTTAAGCTCTGCTCTACTAAGTTTAATACCCTGACAATTCCAACCATAATTTACTCCTTGGAACAGGTCATTAAGTACACATTGCTGCTTTAGACTTCTTCTTTGATCCATTGCCTTTTATAAAATATAGAAACGGCCTAAATAGTCTCCACAGAGAGAATTTTCTTTTAGGTGGGTATTTAACTATGAATCACAATCCATAATTCACCCACCCGTCCAGAAACATTTCTTGCACCACACAGACATGTTCCTTCCATCCTCACAAAGCCATGTGGGGCTTCAGCATTTGCCACAGTGGGCTGATTCCAAAATAATAAGGTTAATCATATTCCCAGAGCTGAGGGAGCAGATATGCTGGGAAAGCAGGAGAATCTTCTGTGCTACCTGCAGGTGCTCCTTGGCAGCCTGACAGGGATTGTCAGAGGCACTCAGGGGAGCTGATGGGATTTGGTGTGTAAAAGCAGCAGGGTACTTGGGTGGGGGGTGGATCACAGAGCTGGAAAGCTTCTCCCATGGGCAGATCCAAGGAGTTAATAACACAGCAGGAAATGGGCCCAGCTCGTCTCCAGGGAGGAACTTTCATCTTTTTCCTCTTGAGAATTGTACTCAGTCACCATGAAAGAGGAGCATTTATGAATGCAATGATCATGTTGGAATTCTGGGATCACTTCTGGCACTCCCCTAAACCTCAGCCTTCAGAGCATCCCCTCCAGGGCTATCAAATTATTGGAGTATTTACTGGACCCTGCTCAGAGAAAGCATCTGTTTCTGCAGTGGTCAAACTGCATTGGTCTTATTACATCAATGAGCTCTCTGTCTAGAACAGACCTGGTTCAAATAACTGCCCTTAAACTGTCTTCAGGGCCAGTTTTCAAGTTAAGAGAGATTTTTTGGAAAGACCAATGCTGTGTACAAATACATGTGATAACAGCACAGGTCATTTCAGCCTCCTAACGTACAGACAACTGTTGTTATCCATTATCTAAATAATCCATGAATCTTCACCCAACACTTCTACTTTATCCATTTTTCATGTTTATTTTTCATAGATATTAATCATTAAATCTATTTATAAAAGTAATGTATTTACATGTCTAGACATCTGAATATTCAAGCTCCATTTCTCATTCCATGCTGCAAAAATTGATTAGCTGTACCTAGAGAAAATTTGTCAGAGAGTAACTGCCAATATTAACATCTGCCAGCCAATCTTCTTTATAATCAACAGCAAAAAGAAGTGATTTTGCCTCTTGGGAGAGCTTTCAAAGTTTCCTGTCTCAATTTGCAGTTTGTATCTCTCAGGGGTGTGAATATGAGTGATATTGCAATTCTCCACAGCTTCATCTATCAAATGTATGAACTGATGACAGGTCCTGAGTAACAGCACACAGGGACAGTGACATCCCCAGGCTGCTCTATTAAGAGAAAAAACAGAGTCAGCTTAAAAGATCTGTGGTCTGAAATGAACTCTGGAGGTAGAATTGACCCAAGGTGTGCAGGGTGATAAAAAAGAGAGGATCAGTGCAAATACAGAAACAGTTTTCGTGTCTCAGTGCAAACAATGTCAGATCTTCGCAGCTCGGGGTACGAGCACTTCAAACAAGCCCCCAAACAAACAGAATGTTAGAGCCGAGATATCAAAACCACAGAGACTCGGTGGATGCCAATTCCTATTAATTTTAATGGGCATCTAGCAGCCAGATTCCTTGGGATCCTTTGAAATTCAGCACAAAGCTTTAATAAATGCTTGTATTCCCCCCTGTCCTTATTCGCGTCAGCAGCGACTCTTAATGTGGAAACCAAACCCGGAGTGCAGGCGAAGGGAAGGGAGCCAGGGGGTAGCAGGGATGTGGGGATGCCTTGTCAGGCCGTGGGCAATTTGGGTAGTTGAGTTTAGAGTCATTCCTTGTCATTGGAATAGGAATTGGGTAGAAGGTGACCCCTTTTCCTGGAGCACTGCAGCATCTGCCATTCCTGAGACACCTTGGCTGAGCCCACAGCAGGCAGGAACCACCTCCAGGAGGGTCCCGGTGCCCAGGGGGTCTGTTGTCACACCACCCTTCCCTTCCATAAGCCTCAGCACTGTGAGTGCTGGACTATCCACCAGGGGAATTGGATCTGCAAACTAAAAGGTTATTCCAGAATTCATATTGATGACTCAAATGGCACCGTGCAAAACTCTTGGAATATTCTGGTGATGACCTATTTAAAGACCGAATTTGCAGTGCTTAAAGCAACAAGCCTTAAAATCTTTTACAAAAGAATAGTAGAATTGTTTCATTTCTTGTATTAATTTTCTGCTGTGCCATTCAAGAGAGTAGTAAAAATCTTGGGTAAACCAGTAGTTATTAGTCATACATGGCATTTGTTAGTTATTATTAGTCATATACAGTATTTATTAAGAAAATGGGAGTATTTATTAAAGAAAGGGAGATAAATTTGCATTCCTTAGTTATTCTGAGTCATCTGAAAGGAATTCTTCATCATACTTGAATTCAGATTATAGGAAGCACCCAGTGAATCACAAGAGAGTTTTCCTTGGTTGTAAAGCATATTTGCTACCACTGTAATGCACAGGAATAAGAAAGGTAGAAAACAAGTAAAAACGACAGAACCCACTGTAAAAGAGAATTACTTGTAGACCAGCCATGATCATCAGACAGAAGTGAGTAAACCCATCCTCACAAAGAGCTGTGAATTAGCAGAGCCTCACTGACCACTCGAATTCCCAGCAGCATCTGTCTCCCTGTACTTATGGACTAAGTAATTATTTTATTCTCAAGTACTTTTTTCTCAGAGACAAAAGGCTCTTTCCACTTGCCCTCCCCATAGTTTTTTTTCAACAGGCTGTTGTTATATTATTTGAAAAGGCAACAACTGACTGAGCTGTTCTCAATATAATATCATCATTTGTGCTTTAACTTGGAAACATGTGCACCAAGATTGAAATTATTTTACTCCCACGGGGGTAACACTCTATTTAAAGTACCCATTAACTAATCCTAAACAGTGGTGGAAAATCAGTGGAAATATGTGTGGCACCTACGTGAATACCAAGTGAATTCATGAAGATTGGTGCTGAATATAAAATTATTCCACTATAGAGGGATACTTCAAAGAAAAAGTTGTTGCAATAAGGAGCTAACCATAAAAAGTATGTCATTCAGTAATAGCTGTTTTATATTCTATGGTTCAATTCCTGGCAGTTGGTGTGCAATTCTGTTACACATCCCAGCTTTCAGGGGCTTCAAACTTATCTGGGAAAACTTAGTGACTTCATAGTACCATGTGTGTGCCTGGGATCAACTTTTGCTTTCAGAAAAAAAATACAATGACCACCTATTAGAGCTGAGTAAAAAGTTAAGGGATTCAAGTGTTGTTTATCATTGTTAATATCTTCATTTTAAAATAAAAAGGTATTGGTGTTTTTATATATATTTGTTACTGATTGGTCCCAGTAAGATGGCTTTAAGGAGAATTTCTGTAATTGTCTGACTCTGCTCACATGTCAAAAACTGCTTGGATTTCCCTTGATGCCCATGGAAGAGTATGATCTATGGAGTCTCTCTAGAGTCTATGGACAGGAAAGGTAAAATCCTATTTATTTATCCCTCAGCACCTGGGTGATTGTTACCAGGCTTCAATTTCTAGTGGATTGGGGCTACTTTGTTACCAGTTTTAGGTCTGCGTGTAGGAAGCTTGGCTTGGGTTTTAGAAAGGCTGAGTTCTCCCATCACTGAGGTTCAACTGGGCCAGAAAAACCCAGTGCATACCAGCAGTGCTGCCTCATTTTGTGTTCAAAGGTTCCAATATATTGTCCCAGGTAATGACACTGGTTGGTGCCTGGTCTTGCTCAGTCTGATGTATCTAAATATTCATCCCATCACCTCCTGTACAGAGGGCAGGGATTCAACCCACAACTTTAGCACTATCAGCACTAACCAGGAAGAGAGGAAAACAGATTTGCACACTAAATTCCGTGGACAGATTTCCCAGGACAATTAAATTCTGAATGCACAATCCAGAATACCATATGCAACATGGTAAACTGTGGGTTTATAATTACAGTGAAACCAGAATTGCTGTAATCTAGACATGTTCAGAGTGATGAAACACATTCAAAATCTGCATTGTTATTATCTTCTAACCCAATTTACTACAAGAGTTGATTTTCCAGTCCATTTCTCTGAGTGAGAATCACTGGGATGGAGTACTTAAAATATTCACTCACATTTATTCCAATATTTGTGTACGAATACAAACAGTTCCCATCTCTAAAATTCAAAGATATCTCTCTCATACTCATTCTTGTGTATCCTCCAGCCCAGTACAGCTTCTCAATGCACTCTCCCAAAACATAAGGTGATATATTGGTGTCATTTCCCTGTTCTAGACACCTTGAGATGATGGTTCTTCAGAGAGCAAGCGGTGCTGAAGCTCATAAAATAACAGGAAAAGGGCTTTTACAGAAGGTTAATTTATGCTGCCATCATCTGGGGTAAAGACAAAGGGGTTTTTTGCAGTGTCTGCACACAGGGTAGCAAAGGGAGGTCCCTGTCCAAGATCAGGAAACAACATGCTATCACAATGCAATACAAATGACCTTGAAAGTCATGTTGAGAGCTAAACTGAGAACAGCTGACTGGTTTATTCAGTTATGGAATAGAAGTAATTTTACTGCTTTTGTTCATTTGTTAACTGAGGGGAGAGAAACTGAAAATTTTACTTGACTGAAACCTGAAGGGATCAAATTATGGCTGAAAAAAACTGTGTAAAATTGCTTTGATTTTTATGCAAGAATTAACCTAAAGGAAGTACAATTGCCAGATATTTTGAAATATGGTTGATCTGACAGCACAATCCTACAGGCTCTGAGGGCTCAGGTAGATTACCTGTGTAAGGACAAAGGAAATGGAAACACAGGGCCCTTTGCAGAATGGGGCTTTTGGAAGCAGTCAGGAAAAAAAAGGATTAGGCAGGATGGAGCTGTTCCTCAGGACCATAAATTAGTGCTGGAATTCCCATTCCTGCTGCTTCTCCAATGCAAGGACACAATGCTGCACTAGTGCAGCAGCACAGTCACAAAGGGCTTGTGCTCACCCACCCTCTGGATTCCTTTCCAGGATGGCAGGACAAGGCACTTTGTGGGCTGATCATTGAGATCAAAAAAGATATCTCATAATCAAATTAATATAAAAACAAGAGTCATTACTGAGACCTCCAAACCTGAATTCCTGGTTAACACTTAACATCAGTAGTTTTGGTCAGCACTTAAACCTCCATTTGAGCTGTGTTCTGCATGGTTTGTAGGCTTGGATTTGATGGGGAACCACCAGGTATCATGAGAATGGCTTTTTTCCCCAGTTTCTCAGTGTTGGTGGCACATGTCCAGCCTGTGTGGGGTTTGTGGGGGCTTTACTGAGGAGATAAGAAAGGTCCAGGCTTGTCCTTATTCGCTGGTGATGGAGACATGGGATTCAGCATAGAACACCCTGGATATACATTTATTTACATCCCAAATATTTGAACTGCTGTGCCTCCATTAAAGCTGAGTCTGATGTATTTTCTCAGCAATCTACACCATGATCTTAGTGCAGCTCTAACCTTTGCAGTTCTGGGACAAGGTGGAGCCCCAGTGTCCCACTACCCACAAAACACTGAATCCAGCTTTGGAAAATCCAGATCCTCCTCAATAAAATTCCCAACATATTGTGGCTTTCCTTTGTCCATTGTGCCACACCCTGTGTGTGGAAAGAAAACAAAAATATTGTCATGCTGCATTTTTTACCAGGTAAAACATTTTAGAGATGCCATTGGGATAAATTTTTTAGTTAGCACTCCAAGCCTTTAGGAGAACAGTATGTAAGCTTTAAATCTTTCTTCACCTTAGCATGTGGGCATCCTCATCTATTAATTTCTATTAATGAATTCTTTGTATTTCTCTTCAGTGTTTATCTTTTATTCCTGCAGTGGATTTTTTTGTGTTGAGGGCTGTGGAGGTGTCCCAAAAATTTAGATTTAATTTGGTATCTACAGGGTCTGTTTTTCCTAGGGTGGATTTCAGCCCTTACTCCTCTTCCAATGCAGCAGTTCCCATGAGTGTAGAACTTTCTGAATCCAGGTTATTGCATGGAATGTAAAGATTTCCATGGCCCAGAGTTACTGGAAGGCTGTGTCTCCCTTTGTGACTCTAATCTCCATGGTTAGAAACAATGCAATTATCTACCCCTAGACATGATCAGTGAATCTACATTATTTTAAGCAGTTTCCAATCTTGAATCTTGCTGCTTAATACATGGGAACGAGCATGTAATGCAATTTAGGGATCAAAGTCAACATTTGCTGCATTGCCAATGTTATTTATTTTTAAAAAAGAGAAAAAAAAGAAAGAAAAAAGAAAGGGATAGATTGAGAAAAATGACATGCACAGAAGGGATAAAAATGCCTTCTTGTAGAAAACTGAGTTACTGAAAGAGATTCAAAGACTTTGGTAATTTGGTTTGTGTTGTATTTGAAATAACCATAACACATCCATCAAGATTAACCAAGCCTGGTGAAATGGTAAATCACATTAACTTGTTAGGCCACCAGGTCAGATTTGTCAAACTGAGGGAACAGAGGCAAGAGACCAAAGATAATCTGTTTGTGCATGTAGCCTGAAATATTTCTAATAGGAACTGTAATGCCATTATGTGGATACTGAGTAGCATCCTCTGAATGCTTCATTGCTCTCTGGGTACATGGAATGAGCCTAAATAAATGTTTTATAAACACTGATGCTAAGAAATGCAGAGAGGAGAGCATTGGCCATGAACAGCAAATGCAGGTTTTAGTGACAGGACAACACTGAAGTGTGGGACACCCTTCTGAGTGCCAGCTACTGGCATTGCCTTCAGGAAGTGCTACATGCATTCCTGTCAGAGAAATCTGCTGGGCCAGCAGCCCAACCCATCATCTGCAGCCTAAAACCTTTCAGATCTCCCATCATTATTTTAATTGTGGCCTTATTTTCCCAGTACGTGTCTTAAAGTGTGCAGTTTTCAGCTCTTTATAGTTGCTTTTTGTTTAGTTCACCACCCAGACAACAGGGGTCAAAGAAATGTGTGCTGTGACTGAAAACTCAGAATGAATCTTCATCAGGGTTCCGGCATTCCCTTGGAGTTTCAAAGCAGATGAACATTGTACAGCACAAACTTGTAATTTGATTTTTAGTTCGCCACTGTTCTGTGTTAATAAAAACCTGAACTAGTCTGGAATTGAGAGCCCATGGTTGGAAAAAGCAGTTTTTAGAGACAATTTCTGTTTGCAGAGGTGTAATAATTTGCTTGGCTCCCACTCAGCACTTCACATTTCTGTTCAGTATGTCACTGGGAAACATGTGGTAATACAGCTCTTCCTGGCAAGGCTGGATCCACTCCAGTATCACTTTTCCTGCAGTGATGAAATCTGCCTCAAAAATTCTCAAAATGATGTGTAGGCAGGGGGTGATGAGTGCTCTGATGAAGGGATTAAAATAAGGAACTGGCTGCCTGGCCATGCATTGCTGTTATCCTTGTTTTCTCTGGAAGTCAGTGAAGGTATTGGAATATTAACTTGCCATGTGCTGCTGTGTATCCCCCACCTTATTTTCAAACAACCAGACTGGGATAGAGCTGCTGTGGTTTAAGGAAGGAAGGAAGGACTGAGCTTGGTGTTCTTTAATACCATATTAACCCTGAGAGTGGGTGTGCCCATGGCAATATTAACCAGAATTCATTGTAGGTTTTTCCACTGCTGTGTTTGAGATCCATGAGAAAGACTTACTTACCAACTTTTTTGTAGCTCTAGTTTAATGCCCTTATAAATATCTGTACCTAATGCAAAGAAAGGAATCAATAAATGATGAAAAAATAACAAAAAAATTACAAAAACTGTGGCCGAAAGACCAGATTCTGGTAGATTTCTTCACTGTGGTTAATATCTTATTCATAAAAAAGTTCCATTTTCAAATTCCAACAGGGTTTTTTTCCTGATATGTCTTGCCATGACATTTGCCAGTTCATGGCCCCAATTATCCTGATGGTTCAAAGTCACTCTGGGATCAGGGAATAGAGCCAGGTCTTCTTCTACCTCTGTCATTTCCAAGCTAACCAGCTCGCTGCTTGTACCAGAAATTCTTGTTACTCTTCCCTAAGTGAACAACTGTGCATTTTGTGCTCTCACATTTCATCTCTAAATGTCACCCAAAGTGTCCTGCAGGATATTCCACTCCTTCTTCACACTGAGGATGTCTCCCAATTACATTTCAGAACCAAATGTCACGAGCATTGTCCCAAAGCTTTTGTGTCAGCTTTGTAAGTAAAATGTTATATAAAATATAACACTAATCCATAAGAAAATTCCACCAGCAATCCTCCTCTCTGACTAGAGGTTTAACCTGATGGACTCTCTCTAGAGTCAGTGGGGGAAATTTTTCTTATTGGTAGTTTTTATTGTGTTGTAGTCAAAGTAAATGACCAGGGTTGTGAGAAGGGAGAGCTAAAATCAATGGTAAATACTTAGATGCTGAAAGTTAACTATGTGCTCAATTTTTTAGCTGTAAATATCAGAGGGAAAATCTCCCTCTTAAAAATTTTTGCCTTGAGTGGAATCTTGTTGCCTGTGCATCCTGTTGCCAGAGCAACCTATACTGGCACTGGAACAGTGGCAAAGATCAGCTGCTGCTTTCAGAACAGGCACAACGACATAAATGTGGGCATTAAGTTGGATTTTTTTATACCAACATTACCTAATTCGATTTTCCTTATTTTGAAAAAAATATGGATTTTTTATATTTTTTTCCACAGTAGAAATTAGTTGGGAACAGCGAACAGGATCCCTCAGAAAGTAACATGAAGTATAAGAGCTTTTGCTAATTGTTTAATAGTGAACATTTATGTGAAATATGCAGGGAGAGGCAATGTAATGGTACCAATCTGATGTCCACACCCAAAATTGTAACTGATCCAGCTTGTGAGGGAGGCAAGAAGACTTGAAGGAAAATTTGCAGAAATCTTTTCTGATTCAGCCTTTGATCCTCAGCTCTGCTCAGATCACAGGTCCTACATGCCTCAAACTTCCCAGGTTTAACTACCCCTGGAAACATAAAGGAAGCTCAAAGCACACAAATAAGTGATTCCCATCTGAACAGAAGTCAGGCACTACATCTCTGTGTTCTGCAGCTGAACCTCCTCACACACACACTCCAGTGCCGAGTCAATGAGATGTTTGGTTAGAATTTGACTTTTCGTAGTTTGCTCTGCTGCTGTGGAAAAAAAATTATATAGAATTAGTAGAATTATACCTGACAATATCTGGCTCTGTTGGGTTTTGTTCAGTACTGTTATAATAACAATAACAAGTACTAAAAATTGTCAGTCTTAAACAATTGCAGCACCGCAGAGAACAAATAAACCCACACATAAACAAATACTGAAGGATTATCTTCACTTAAAATACAATGAAGATTATAGTAGAACATATACAAGATTTTAATGTTCAATACAATTAAGTCTTCTGCTGTGCTGTAAACCTTACTGAATATGCTGTGGGAAAATATTACAAAAACTAGTCAACTATTCCCAGCAGACTTTGAATGCTTTTTTTGTGTGTAGCTGCATAAATTAGAATGAATTTTCTTTCATTATAGACAGTAAAAAGGAGGATTAATATGGAAATCTTTTCCAGTGAAAATTTCTATCAGGAATATAGAAAACACAGTGCAACGTTGAGCAGATAATCTGAAGAACCTCTTGGCTTTTGACATTTTTGGAAGCACTGTGGGCTTTCTTTTCAGGACCTCTGACACAAGTTTTGTACTACTTACAGTATTTCTCAAACATCCTTCTGTTTGATCCAGAGCAATCAATGCAGAGATAGCAGCTGATATTTTTATCCTTTTTGATGTAAATTGTGTAAATCTCTGCTCGTGGACGGTTTCATCAGAATGGCTTTTCAGGCCGGAAATTGCCGTGTTTCCTTCCTTAGGGTTAATCCTATTTCCCAGCATATGGTGAGGCAAAGGATCTGGAAGGCAGGAAAGGGCCCTTACATAAGCTGGGCAGGATTGATGTCCTTGAAGTTGGGGGTTTGTGTGACTGGCCTCATCCTGCAGGACTGGGGCACACTGGAGCTCTTAAGGAGCACAGACCAGCTCAGCACATCCCAGAGCACTTTGCCTGAGTGCCCAGGGGTGTGACCCCCCCTCTGAGCCCGGCTGTGGGTGACAGCCACGTGCAAGGGGGCTCATTTTGATCTCACAGTCACAGAATCACAGAATAGGCTGAGTTGGAAGGGACTCACAAGCATCATCCAGTCCAACCCTTGGCCCTGCACAGGAGCATCCCCAGAGTCACCCCCTGTGCCCCAGAGTATCATCCAAACCCTCCTGGAGCTCTGGCAGCCTTGGGGCTGTGCCCACTGCCCTGGGGAGCCTGGGCAGTGCCAACCACCCTCTGGTGGAAAAACCTTTTCCTGAGATCCAACCTACACCTCCCCTGACACAGCTCCAGACCATTCCCTGGGTCCTGTCCCTGGTCCCCCCAGAGCAGAGCTCAGTCCCTGCCCCTCCTCTGCCCCTCCCCAGGCAGTTGTACCTGCACTGAGGTCTCCCCTCAGTCTCCTCCTCTCCAGCTGAACACACCAAGTGCCCTCAGCTGCTCACAGGGCTCCAAATCAAGGCCCTTCCCCATCTTCATTGCCCTCCTTTGGACACTTTCTAATACCTTAATATGTTCCTTATATTGTGGTACCCCAAACTGCCCCAATATTCCAGGTGAGGCCACCCCAGGTCAGAGCAGAGGGGACAATCCCCTCCCTCCTCCAGCAAGGCTGGGCCTGATACCCCCCCAGACAGGGATGCCTGAGCTTGTCTGATCTCCATCTAATGTCAGATATGTACAAACAAGCCCATCAATAGTTCCATCCCTTTCTCCTGACTCAAAACCATTTATCTCCTTGGCTCAGTTTTCCACCTGCACATTTTCCCCTTAAATTCTTTCCCTGTTTTACTGGGAAATTTGCAAACACATGGTCTCTTACAGTTCACTTTGTTCAATATTTCATGTTTTTCAGCTGCTCAGGTCTGAGATACATGTTTTTCCCTCCAGCATAGTACCAGGCAGCACTAACCAGAGGCCACTCTTTATGCTGGGAAGCAAAAAATATAGATATTCTCCCAGGTCATCATTTCAGAGTGATCAATTGCAATGAAAACAGAAAATACAAGGAATGCTTTCCCACTCTACGTGCTGCAATGCAAGAGAATTTAGGATTTATCCAAGCTAAAGACATTCATAAAATTTAATTCATATCTACCCAACCTAAATAAAATTAATTCTCTCCAGATTATTAATTTCCAATATTCTACAGCTCATTGCTTCTCCATTCATTCCTTAAACAGAGAAAACCAAGCCCAAAGATGTCATCTCACTCCAATCTTCTGACAGCTCTCAGTGTATTGCAGGGATTGCAGCTTTGGCCCACGATTTTAACTGAATTATTCACAATTCAGACCAGGGCCTGAAGTGTAAAGTTCTAAATGTGTTTGCTAAGAACTGAAATTCATCCCAGCCTGGTTTCTGTCTTCTCAGCTTCTCACGTCATGCCTTCCATGAATGTTTGGAGAATTAATTTAAGGGTCAGTTGAAAAAACAGGTGCAAATGTACCTGTAAGTCTGAATGGTTCTGTAAGAACCTGTCTAATATTATTCACCATTTTAAGCACAGTTGCTGAGGTTAATTAGATTTACGACCCCTAAAAATTTTAAGTGTCCCTTATGACTTTCTTTCCAACTGATAATTTGGTGTGAGAAACAGAAAAAGAATAACAAATAGACTATGAATAAATAAACTCTTGATATTCATTCATATGAGGACAGAGAATATGTTTCTGACATTTAATTAACTATCTAAACGTCCACAAGATCTATAATAAACCACTTTGCAAGACATCCAAATGTCAGAGAAAAACACATTTTACATGAAGTGTTTTTTTTACCACTGAAGCTGCGAAGATACAACATTCTTTTAAAAAGACACAGAAAAAACAAGCACATATTTTATCTTGAAAGTACTTTTTCAAAGGCTTCTGAACAGCCAGTTGCTTGCAGTATGACGAGTGGAATTATTCTAATTTATCACACAGGAGTTTGAAACATTAGTTTTACAGATATGCCATGTTGTTCTGGCAGAGTTCATGTCCTGAGACTTGGGCAAAACACTGGGAACATTAAATTGATTCTCTTCCCTGAGTTCACCTGCAACTTTTCGCTGGGATCTGAAGATTTTTTAACCTGTATTTAAGTGCTGCAGAAAACCTGTTCTAACCTATTCACCTGCACGTTACTTCTGCCTTCCCTTTTTTTGTCAAAATCTTGACAGCATCCTCTGAGCCCTCAGAGGATGCAAGAGGTACTTCACCCCCCTGAAGGCACTCCTTGGCTGGGGTCTGGTTAATGGAATTGCAGGGAAATGTAGAAGGTCCTACAGGGGCCTTTCACATCCTGGGACAGAAGGAAAAGCTGCAACTCTTTTCTTTCCTTCATGGATTCATCTGGATATTTGGAAAGCTGACTTGCCAAGATGACAAGTGTTGCCAGATTTGCTT
Source organism: Manacus vitellinus (assembly GCF_001715985.3). NCBI lineage: Eukaryota > Metazoa > Chordata > Aves > Passeriformes > Pipridae > Manacus > Manacus vitellinus. The sequence goes on along the minus strand of NW_021939960.1, from coordinate 5,188,638 downwards.
TGACTTGTCTCTCTGCTTTTTGAAGATAAATAAACTGGAAGAGCAGTTTGTATGAAAGGTCCTGGAATTATGGTCAGAATTAGATCCATTTGTTGCTGTTTTTTTATGGCACCACAGCATTGCTTGAAATGCTGGGAGATTTTCCCCTCCTTGTCCCAGGAAGATCATGATCCCATAGTCAAAGGTTAACTGAGTGATCTGCAAGGGGGCCTGAGCAGCAGCTAAAGAAGAAAAAAAGATGTGTCATCACTTTGAGAATGAACTGCAAGGGAACACAGCACAAGGAAAATCCTCCAGGCATCACAGGGGGGAAGGCTCAGCTGCCAGTTTGCCTCTCTGGGGTGTTGTTTCTGAGCAAGCACATCCCTTCCTCTCACGAGGCATTAAACCCAGAATTAAACTCATTAAAAATGATGCATATTCCACTTGACTCCAATACACTCCACCAGTATTTCCATCACTTTAGAGGTGACATTCTGGCCACCTTCTGGAGGCACTGACACCACAGCTGATGTACTGAGAAGTCCCTCCAGTGCAACTCCTGAGCACTCCCAGCATGACAGCTCTGTCTGGAGTGAGATCACCCCCAGTGGTGTCCCCCCTGCCCTGCCATGACATCACACAGGTTGACACGAAGTGACACCTCTGTCACAGGATGCTGGGCTGTCACTTTGTCCAAGGGCAGCAGTTGTAACTGTCCCTGCTCTGGCACACCAGGCCAGAGCAAACACAGCTGTTCTCACATGCCAGTCCCAACCTGCGTCTGGTGTGTAAATGGACAGTTAATTAAATTGCCTTCATAGAGCTTTGCAAAAAAAAATCTATTAAACAAAGAATCCCTGGCATAAACAAACAAACCTGGATCACAGTTTCAGCTCTTTGACCTCTTCAGTGGATTTTCTGGTTTTATCAGGAGAGCTTCTTTACATTTTTCCTAATTTGACAGCAATATTTTAGAAGTTGTTTAAAAAAAAAAAACTAAAAAGAAGGATGAGATTTGGCACTGATTATTGTAAGTCTGTTCAGAATACAGGAGGAAGGTTAATTAGCTTTTCTGACCTGAAGAGTCTAGGAAGGTATCCCTGGTGACTCACTAATTGCTGCTCAATGCATAATAGTGTCTGTGAAGCAGAGTGCGGGGAGCTAGACACTGATAATAATGTTACTGTGATTTAAAATTCTATACCTGCAAGGACATAATGTTGTTTCAGTACAGTATGCACGCCACTGATAGATCTAAATATTCCCCAACTATTCATTTATTTTATTGGCAATTCTGGTCACTAATCTTAATTTGAATTTATACCAAGTACAACGGTGTTTCTCAGATTGAAAGTAAAATGCTATTTAAGGTACCATCAAAGCATATTCTGAAATTGTTTTCTCATATGTAATAAACATTTCCATTAAGAGCAGTGTAAGTGCTAGGGTTGACTTATTAATTTATACAAAGAATATATTATTTTTGTAAATATAAAGAAAGAATTAGTCCATGTTGGGCAAAATATCCCTAAACCGTGAGAAACAGAGACATTGTGTTATCTTTAATAATGGTGTGAGACCAACAGAGCATAGGAATTTTAGGAAACACGTGGAACCAAGCTCAGAGTATCAGATGGATGTTCAGTGTACATATCCTTCCTTTTGATATTTATCAATTGACATGTAATGATGAGGATTTTAACAGGTAGAATAGATGTGCACTATTAGATCAGTTAATCAGTAGCTGTCAGGTCTGTTTTTTAAAAGTCCCCCAGAGAACAAAACACAAATTAGCTTTTCCTAGAAGATCCTGCAGTGTGGGTTTCTGGATAGCCTTTTGTCTAGAACAAATTTTGAAAGTTTGCTTAGGAACTGTAAACATATTTTTTATGTAAGAGTTTTCTCTGGTGCTTGTGGTGCAACCTTCTTTAAATAGGTATTCTACAGATGCTCTTGGATCAGCTCTAGAGCACTTCTTCAGCAATCTGTCCTCCCATACCAGATTCCTACAGGAATATGATCATCCAAGCCTCATTTGCATTAAGCCCATTACTCCCAGTTTCCTGGTCAGTGTTGGAAGAGAAAATGTGTCATTCACAGCTTCAACTGCATAAATTTGGTACATCAATGAGCTCCATCACACCATGGACTTAACTGATAAACATCTAATATACAACCAATATTTTCCTCTCAGCAGCTGATAGCACAGTTTAAGGGGGAGTTGTAGTTATCCTGGCCCATCTGTCAGTTTATTCCCCACAGTCCTTCCTTGCACCTCTTCTGCCCTGAGCCAGGTGATAAAATTGAGCCAGACCTACAAATTAGGAGGATGCTGACCCAACAGGAAAACCTCAGGTACCCTTGGCAACACCTCCCCATCCAGGCAGTTGGAGATGAAGAACTAGAAAGGAAAGAATGTCAATGCTCAGACATTTCTTCTGCTAAGGCTGGACATTCTATTCCTGTTCTACTGCTGAGCTATAAATGTAATTAAACAGCAGGACTGGCAGATCTGCCCTGCCCACTGTGTGTTAGCACAGCTCACCAGGGTCTCAGGTGAGAAGAGACCACGGGGTTTGGTTCCCTTAGAAGCTTCTGTTCCTCCCAGAACAAAATACCCATTCTGGGCAGGTTTCTGCTCTCCCTGGGCAGGCTGTGGGCCTCCTGCTGCAGGGACATACCTCAACAGCCCACACCTCATACTCCTGTTCTGCAGGGAACACCAGTCAGCATTCCCAACCCCCAAGCAGGTTTGGGAGAAAAGAGGAACAGCTGGTCAGGTCTCCTTTTCTCTCTGTTCCCTGCATGTCTACACCTTGATTCCAGACACAGCCCTGTCTGTCAGCTCTTGACAGCAACAGGAGCAACACAGGTTTGCTTCTGTGCTTTGGCAGCCTTAACCTACACTCCTACTCACTCTGCAGGTTGGTATTTACTAAATCAGCATTATGGCACCCAGATCTTTGTCCTGCCCTCCTCTTTTCCCTGTCATTTCTATCTCAGCTCATCAGATATCCAGCAGGTTGACAGATAAGACGCTGCCAAATCACAAAAGACCTTACCTATATCTCGAATTTCCTGACTTACCTTATTAAGCTGCCATCTGTTGCACAGAATCACACAATGGATGTGTTACAATGCAACCTGACATAATAAGTTACTCCCATGATAAAAGACAAAAGACATGCAAAAAGTGACTGTTTTTCTTATCACTGAAGCAGCTCTCAAAGCAGACAGGAGATCAAGTCAGTTGAATCTACCCTGTATTTAATTTAACACAAATTAAAGCAGATGGCTACTAATGTAGGGGATATCATTTTTAGGCTTTTTCTCAAAAGTATTCTCTCTGTAATACAGCCCTTTGTTCACTACATTCTCTTACTGCTCATTGAATGTGAATTATTTTCATCGCATAAAATGAAATCCTGAGTTCTTGCCCAGGACCAAGTTTTCTTTCCTTTATTCACCTCCTAAACATCGTGCATGAATTATCCACAACATGACTCTGCTGCCCCTCCTCATAGGACTTTTATGTCCCACCATAAAGTCTCTGGGTTTGGTGTTTCAGATGAGAAAACTCGTAGCCCCTCTCACTGCTGGGTTGGTTACTGGGACAGTGGAGATTTGAGCACTTTCCAGGCCTCAGTGTTGCACAGTTATAAACTTCTGTCAGGTCCAGCAAGATTATTCATCAACACACTGGAGCTTTGCTCCATGCACAGATTTTGTAGATTCCTCTGCAAACACTGAGGGATTGCTCAATACAACGTGGCTGAAATGAGCTGATAATCCCAGCCAGATTTCCCTTAGATCCCCAGCTTTGCTTGAAATGAATATATATGTTCTCTTTTGTCTATATCCTGTTCATTTGCTTTAGATTATTCTGTTTGCATTATCCTATTTTTAAGCTTTTCTTAGCAACAAGGAGAACTAGAAATGTCATTTAAGCAAAGCTTAGATTTCCAGTGCATCCATGGTTCGCCTTGAAACAAAATCAAATTACTTTCAGTGAAGTTATATGATTTAGTACCATTGTGAGACACCTTCTCTTTCAGCCTTTCACTGCTAAAATTTTCCCCAAACCCTGAAATGCTCATGTGTGTGTAGGAGTGTATTTGGTTTGCCACTGAGTTCTAAATGTCCTCATATGTGTGCCCTGTTCTTGGAGCTCCCTTGAGTGGGGAGACTGGGAAGGTGAAACACCTGAAAGAGTTGAAGCCTTTGCTGTGAGCCTTAATATGAGGGAATCAACCCCAAACTCTCCAGTTCTGAGCAGGGACAGGTCTGAGCTGCCTCCTCTTCCATGGCCAGTCTGTGCCTCAGAGGTGGGTCGTGGATTTATGTGTAATTTAGACCAGACTTACAGAGCTGGCCTGGCCCCCCAGGAGCCCTGGCCCTACTCAGGCATCACAGACTTCCACCAGTGCAGGTAAGTTCTAGCTCGGATTCGTTGTCCCTATTCCAAACATCTGATGAGCTCAGGCAATTCTGGAGGACAAACAGCAAGAGGAGGATGGACAATGCACTCCAGATTGTGAGAAGCATGAGGTTAAAATTGCTGGCAGGACACTCTAGGGAACCCAGGTCTTACCTGAGGAAAACTACTGATTTTTATCCATAGTTTATGTGAAATTCCAGTTGTTCTAAATACACATCATTTGTTTTAAATCAGCAAAGTGGAGTTTTCAGAAATATTCCTTGTTAAGGTACCTGGGGGAGGTAATTTAGTTCTCTCAGGTTTACTGGGTGGGGGCTCATGCCAAAGTTGTTTAATTTTTCCAGCTGGAGCCTCCAGGTAGCTGAACCTGCCAACAGCTGGCAGAGGGGTTCCACCAGGTACCCCATTCCTTGTGCAGAGGCTTTTTATGTCACCTCTCATCACCATGTCTGAGTAATGAGGACACATATCTTCTTTGGGGTTTCCTTTTTGTCTCCTATCTTCCCAAAACACCACCATAATCCTGAGGTAACAACACAGCAGAGGCAAAAGATAGGCACTAAAATGAGGTTCTTATCTGCAGTTTTATTATCCCATGCAATATTCTTGCAGAAAATTACTTTCTGAAATGTGCTACGCTGCTCTTGGGCTCTCCAGGGCTCTATTCACAATTTTCTGTAAGTGATTTTTGTTTAATTTGTAGCAATGGAGGGATAGATATCTTTCACCCTGACTTTTATCAGCTTAATTGTAGCTATAGGAAACGTCCAGGCCAGCTGACTTGTCACTACTGAGAGTAAAATAATGGGGCATTGTTTGCTTTCCTGTTTCTGTAAGTTGTGGTGGCTAAACTGGTTTCTAAGTTCATGTAGCTTCATCCTAAATAAATGCTTAATTTTAATATGAATTAATTTTTATCTAGAGGAAGGCAGTGTTGCCTGTAGTCCTTGTTCCTAATTACTGAAAAGAGAACTCCCATTTTTCTGTGGAGAAACACAGTTTTTAACCTTGTCTGCTTAAGCCTCTGCTTTCAGAGAGGAAAAAGTGTGTGTGTGTGACCCCAAATGTGTTTTGAGGGAAAGCCCATCTGGTTTTAATATATTGATACAGCACTTTAATAGGGTTTACTTTAATAAAGCCTCACCTGAGGTAATACTCTGACTTGGCCACATCCCTTCAAAGTGCAGACAGGCCAGAGAGGAGCAAGAAAGACCAGAAGTGTACAGGAGAAGTGAAGGTTTAAGCTTAACATGCTGCAAAAAGGATATAAACTGGTTTCCATGGGCTTGCTGGAAATGGCAAGAAATAATGGGCTTAAATTGTAACAAGGAACAGACATTAAGAAAACTTGTTTAATGATAAGGACAGAGAGCAGTGGTCTCAGTGAGGAGGCTGGGAGTTCTCTGGATATTTTTTCAGATACACACTGTGCAAGTATCTCTCAGAAATGCTGTGTGTACCTGCTGTTGTCTGTGAGCAAGCACAGCGTTCATGTTTTGCAAGTCCCACTTTCTTGCCATTTTTTTCTTCACTCTGATAGATGGGGGAAGTGGATATGAGGATGTTGCTGCTCTGACTGTCAGCTCAGTCCCCCTCCTTCAGAAACCTCCTGTTCTGAACAGAGCTCCTTCCCACACTTGGGCTGGGGCAAGGAATTCCCTGAAAGAAACCCTGCTGCCTGGTGAGGTTGTACATTGGTTCTTTTAGAGACTTCAGCAACATGTGCAGGATCTACAGATCCATGGAAATGTGTCCTGGGAATTTTGGTGCTCTGGGGTGGTTCTGCAGAGGGAAGGGAAGATGCCTCACCTTGGCCATCTGCTTTCTGTCTGGGGTATTTTTGGCAGCATCTACCAAGGTTTTCATCTCAGAAAGTTGCTTTTCTTCTCCCCCTTTGTTGCATCTTCAAGGGTAGATTCCCTGTCACATATTAGAGAAGTACAATCTTCCTGGCTTCTGGAAATTCTGTGCAGTATTTCAAATTAAAATACTTTCACATAAAGATACTGGAATGTTGGTTTTTGCATCGAACAAACAAAAAAAAAAGGCATAGTGATACTTCTTGGATTGCTTTTAGAACAAATCTTGCTTGTAGCTTTGAAAATGTTCCCCTACACCCAATGGAAAGCTAAAAATATCTATGAATAAGTTAACACCTGAAAATGTAGGTTTCTGCACATGGTTACATAAATTCTAAAAGGAAATTTTTTCACTGTGTTTGAATTTCATGCATAAACCTCCTTGGGAAAAAGTTCCATCCCAGTAACAGCAAGGTTTAGGTTCAAGTAAACATTCTTCTCTGCACATGGCACATAAAAACCCCAATTTCAAACTACTAGACCAATATCCACAGCTTGTTTCTTTTCTACCCACAGTTAATCCCTTAATTCTCAAGTAGGCCACGGCCACAAGCTTTTCTGGTAAACAAATTATGATTTTGTTTGTTTACTCTCATTATAATTACTGACTCAATTGCTTTGAATAAAGCAGTCTAATAGTGGTTGACATAACAAGGGATATTTTTTTCCCCTCAGGTTTCTTAGTTAATCTCTGATTGATGACATCCAGGGCAAAAAATGAGCTAAATCATATCTTTTTAAAAATTTATTACAATACAAAAAAAAAAAAAAGGACAAAAAATCCGACCCCCAAAACATGGAATTTAGTCCACTTTAAAAAAATAGGTGATTTTAATAATGCTTGTAGAGTTATTTGACCAAAATCTAACAGAAACTAACCCATACTTAGCTATTCTCTGCTTTTCCTCCATGGTAATTCATCATAATGTATTAATATATATCAGCTTTTCCTACTATTAAGGCTCCATACTGTGACTAATCTCATTCATTTTTACACTCCCTGAAGGAGCTGTTTCATTGTCCTCTGCAAAAGAGCCTTTTACAAACGTCTCCACGGGGCAGATTGGCACAAAACCCCCTAATGGCTCCTTGGAATGTTCTGGAGGGTGTCCTGGGGGTGAACATTTAATGGCTTATTTATGTTGTGAACTGCACTCCCCAAACCAGCTGGGCCAGGAATGTGGGAAGCAGCATTCCGGGGGTAGATCAGACCAGGCTGAGCCAGGATGGCCTTGGATGCAGTAAAGCATCTCCCTGGAAATTTGAGTGAAGTGGCTTGTCCTGGGCATGGCCAGGAATGTGCTTGGAAAACACAGAGCAACTCGTGCACTGGGAATAACAACGAGAGGGAAAAACCAGCATAAGCTTCTCTGAACCCCCTGAGATTTGGTGTTTAACCCACCCCAGCAGATTGCACAGCTCAGCTTAGTGGAGAGTTTGCTGGAAGAGCCATTTGCTTGGAATATCTCCCTCCTATGGACCTTCTGTGGCTTTCTACAACTGCACATGTTTTAGCACAGTTAAGCACAGCAAATTAAAGAGTGCTTTAATTTGTACCAACCTACACGTTGGCAGGAAAGTTCTGTGACGTTAATAAAAGCTATCAAGCACCAGCAAATCATGAAAACGTTCCTTGTTTCCATATTTCTTGCAAATGACTCTGGCCAACTTAATTCCTTACAGTTTTCTTCTAAGTTCTAACCTCCACTCAGAAAAACAGTAATATTAACACCTGTCAAAAATATTGCAGAACTGGAATTCTTGGTGATTTCTTGGAAGGCATGTGCATGGTCTTCTCAAGCCTGAATCATATAAAACAATTCTATAGGGCTCAAATGGCAAAAGGAATTTCAAAAACCCAGACAAAGGTCAGTAGGATGATAACTGTATTTCACCTGAATTGTTGCCATTAATTCCTGAAGTTGTTTTGATAGGTTTTGTAAAAACCCAGGGCTCATCTAAGGGAATCTGTCTTGGTGGCTAAGCCAGTCCAAAATCACATTTTAGTTCGGTTCTGTTGCTGTAACATGTGACCTTGCTAAGGCAGAGCTCATCACTCCCAGCGTGCTGAAGATGGAATTATTTGTCTGTTAACATTATCTCTCTGCAAAGGAAAGGCAATGTATCAGATAGTGAAGTTTTAGAGACTGTAACTGGTGAATTTGGAAACTACCATAAAATACCTGCTATTTTTGGGGAATAAAACTTCGAAATCTTCAAGGCATAATCAGGTTTTCCTGAGTACCTGCATCTCATGGCACTCCTGGAGTCGTTTGCTGGAGTGAATGCTCTGTGCACGCAGTGCACTGGCTGCAGAATGAATCTCTGAACAGCCATGGAAAGTTTTTGTGTGTGTTTACAGCTCCTCAGTGCAGCTCCTGGTTTTGTCTTCATTGGTTTTGGTTTTTAGAAGTGTTTCTACAGAGATCTGAGGTGTTGGTTTCAGGATGAATTGGGATTTTCAGCTCTCTGCAGGACTTTGTTCCCAGCCCTGATGAGACTCATAAGTGGTTACATCCTGCATGTGTATTCATCTCATATGTACTCCCCTATATGTGTGCAGAGAATCTAAACAAAAATAGTAAATACAAAGAAGGAAATGTTATTGTTATCTACAGCAAAGATGTTTCCTGCAAAAAATGTTGTTACTTAAAGTGTCCCAAGCCTGAAAACCAAACTCCCCAAAATTTTAAGGTAAAAAGAACTGTTTAAAGTGCTGTTTATTCCACCCCATCTGTCATGTGGCTTTTGTTGGTTTTTTTGCCTCTATTCTTTGAACCAGATTCAACCCTGACTCTTGGGTCACTTCTGGAAAGGTACTGGACCAAGGTTCAGTTCCAAAAATTCAATTCTTGGTCTTAGTTCTGTTTTCTTTTGAAGTTCCAAGTTTGGCTTTGGATCTTTCTATGACACAGTTCTCCATCAATAAAATTGGTTGGTTGGTTTTTCAGTTGTTTGGTTTTCTATAAAAAACCAAAAAGTCATCACTTATATTTATCATATTTTTTAGGAGGATTATTTAGCTTGAGTAAATGTTCTTGTTTTATTTCTGTTCTCTAAGTGTCTGATAGGAGTTTAACCTGAGTGAGGAATAAAGAAATGGTGGTTTAGAGAACAATTTTTAAAATGGTGCTTTTATTTCTGCCTCATTTGAAGTTCAATAAAGCTGTTGCAGTAATTTGATTCTCAGCTGAAGACAAGCAGAAGGCTCATACTTGGACAACCATATATCATCCAGTAATTGTTACTTTATTGAAAATGCTGATTATGTGGAACTATCTTGCGTACTAAAGTCAGAGAGGAAAAAGCAATCTCTTTACTTCATAACTATGTAAAAGCTCATAAATAAACAAGTCTAATAGCTACAGCAAATGCCACATTTCAAATCTGATTTCTCTCTAGAAAGCATCTTGTTCAAGCCACTGCTTAAAGGAGGGTCAAGGACTGTCCACTCAGAGGTTCAATACCAAGGATGGAAACTCCACAACCTCTCTGTGCAAAAAAGGGTTCCTGATGTTTCAATGGAATTTCCTGCATTTCAGCTGGACTCTTGTCCTGGGGGAGGTGAGAGTCACAGGCCAGTAGTTCCTCTGATCCTCCTCCTTGCACTTCTTGTTTTCTTCCCATCCTCAGAAGTCTCCCCTGATCTCCAGAGCCCCCTGTGTTTTCTCTTCTGAATCAGCAGCCAACTTCTGCTGGAGATAATGTCTCCTGATCAATAAAAGCCCTCTGGTACTCTGGCTATCCATCCACTGTCATCACAAACACTCTTGATCTTCACTTTGAAATCACGCATTTGAATTTCAGGAAAATTCATTCTCTCCCTGCCTAGTGTTAGTTTAAACTTGGATTTCTCTCAGCAAAATCTTTGTTCTTCCCTCTTCCTTTTGGGTGACATTTTTCCGAATCTAGAACTCGGGAAATGTTAGGTCTGGTTGCCTTCAGCCAAACATTGTCATTGTAAGTGTAATCATGATTCATCATCCCCCAGAAACCTCTAATATGAACATCTGTCTGTTAATGAATTGTTTGGCTGAGTCACAAACTTACCAGACAAAGATGTGAAGCCTTTTGTGTTTAGTTGAGTGATTAAGTCCTTTGTTCACTGCCCAGCCCTCACTTAGTTTTCACATCTCACAGGTCTGAGCAATTCCTTCAAGGAAATGCCCTCTCAGAGAACGAACAGCCTGGTATGATGTGGCAGTGGGATGCAGTTGAACCCTACCTAATATTTACAGCAAAAGGCACTAAATAATTACAGAGAACATTTGCATGAGCAGAAGGCAGAAAGGACACCCTTTGGATGAGTGAGTTGATCAGGACATGCATGTATGGAGCAGAGAGTATGGGGAAGAAGGGAATGACCTGTTCTTCTGCAGTGTTTAAGACACTGCGTGATGTGTATTATCGCAATCCAAAGTTATTTTATCATCTATTTATAGACAGAGTGTTTAGGAGCCTTTCTTCAATCCCCTGTAAAAGCAGAGCTTTTGGGGTTTTCTTGGGAACAATGAGGGTGCAATACTTTGTGGTGCTTTTAACAGGATACCTGGGAATGGGTTTAAGGGGCTCAAAGACCACGATGCTGACAATGAAACCAGTGACCAAACAGCCCTGGAACTGAAGCACTGAGTGTGTGATCCCACACTCTGATGGCCAGAGGGGTGTAATTGGGGGTGTTGGCTGTGTCAGGGTCTGACAGTGGAATCCTGATGTAGGAACTGCCTGGAATGTTCTCCTGATTCTGTTGGGAGGGGAAACTTTAAGCCCCAGCGACAGAAGCTCTGTTACAGTGGCTGATGCTCGTGTTGGTTCATTCCCAGGAGTGGCATGTTTGATTTTACATGTTATTTTATGCTTGTACCTCCAGCTGAGCTGTGGCACAGCCAGGTTTGGTGTTTACCTCTGCACAGTTCTTAGGCTTCACCCTTTAGAAAATCTCTCTCTCTAAATACCAACACAGTGTGACATCCATAATTGGAATCTTATTCAAGCTGCTACATTGATTTAGTTCTGTTGGATAAACTGATGTTAAACTGAATTTACTTAAATTTGTGAAATAACTTATTTCAATCAGATCCACATTACTTGCTTACTCACCCAAAGAATTTCATTGAAGAACAGAGTGGATCAAATTCTCTTCTTACAGAAGCAGTAGCAAATTAGAATAACTCCACCTAAAGCTTTGGAATAAACAAATTTAACATAAATAAATCCCTAGGCCAGAAATACATCTCTGAAACCTGAGCTCACTCTTTCTTTCCCTTGTTCAAAATAAAATTAAGCAAATGGTTGAATGCCTTCCTAAATCAGGGCAGAAGATTGAAGTCTGATCCACTTAAGCTACTTGCTTAAGCTAAGGTAGAAGTGGAATACCTGGCTTCTTTTTCAAAGTGATAAGTCTATTAGAAAAAGGAACAAAATCTTTCTTTTTCCTTCTTAATTCTCTGTAGAAATTTCCATGTAATATATTCTTAGCATACGTGTATGTACAGAAGTGACTGTTTATATCTGGGTTATCCTCCTCAGTAAGAACAGGCTTCTATTTCCAAATTTCAGTGAATTATTCTTGAGGGAATCTGACATCTTCTAGGAAACCTAGCTGGCAAAAGTAATAAGTAGTAATAAAGCAGAAGGAATCTTTGTAATCTCAAGATTAATGGATAAAATGTTTATGCTGAGGGGTCTCTTCATCAACAAACTGCTGTTTGCACCTATTTGCATTTTAATGGTTACCCTAGTTCTGAAGTTAAAATTACAGACTTTTCCCAGCTGCTCTTTAAATGCTACATTATAATTTTGAGGAAGCATCATACGTAATTATATTTAATAGACACAGAATTGATTGAAACACTTAACAAAAACAAAAAGCCCAGACCTAATTTTGTAAACATGTTATTGTACAGTAACCCCCAATGAGTTTGTTCTTAAATCTCCTAATTAATTTTTAATTAAAAAGCTCAAAGATGCTATTATACTTCTTGTTGTAAATGGCAGTCTTATGTAAGCATAAACGACTTAGCTGCTCAGACAAATATCTCCCATTAAAATCCCTGTTAATGAGAACTCCTGAACACAGTATTCCAGAGATTTAAGCAGTGGCAGCACTAAAATAGTCTAAATATCACATGGGGGGTTGTTATTTTTTATTCCTCCTTTCTTTTTTGTTTTGTACCAACTCCACAGTAGGTTTGCAGGTGATAAGGTGTCCGAATTTCCACTTAGGAGGGTCAATCCTCTCCCCATTGCCATTACCAGACTTTATATGGCATTAACTAGGAAGTGATAGGGCTGGTCCAACTCATCCCTGTTTATGGGAGGGCAAATGGACACCAGATCAATAAGTTTGGATGCAGATTTGCTTCATTAAATAGATGAACACTCCTTAATGAAACACCCACCCAGGGAAGAAAAACACACACCAACCAAATTCCCACCATCACCTGGAGAAGAGCTGCAGCTTTCCATGATTTTAGTCCAGCTCCTCATTAGATCCAGGCAGAGGATCCGAGGCAGGAGCTGGAACACAGCATGTTGCTGGAGGGATGGGCTGATGGCACAAATGGAGGATTATTAATAGCAGAAAAACAGCAAGTGCTCCTTTCAGAGAAGCATCTTTAATAGCAGGGGGAAAACACTTGAGACAAAATCTCATTTGCTATGTTTTTCTTACATTTTTAGCCAAGAAGGGATGGGAGGTGGAACTGCAGTGATTTCTATGGTTTAATTATGTCTTCTCGATGGTTATTAACACAGCACAGAAAAGCAGCAGAATTTAGAAGGCTGGAAGTTGTGAGCTCAGTTTTGCAAAGCTGCAGTTTTTATTTTAAAACATGGAAAGTTTTGTTGTTAGGATGAGGGATTAAAAATAATGATGGTTCTCTATAAAATCAATTCCCAGTAGCTTCCCTCTCATAACTTTATCAAGTTCTTGATATTTTGGAAATGGAAGCTGGTACCAAAATCACTCAGGCTCTTTTGAACTGTTACAGAACGTTTTTCTGCTGAATTTAATACTTCTCTGGTGTTGAAGGCAACAGTTCCAAAACCTTTTTGAGTTCCTGGAATGCTCCAGCTCCTCTGGTATAGCCCAGTGTCTCTGTGATGCTACAAATGAGATGTGTCACAGTCCATATTTCCCGTTGCTAATGGCAGGATTCTACAGCCATGAGTGGCTTTGTCATTTTGGTTTTTTGTTAAGATCTGTAAGAGTTACAGATCATAAGCCTGAGGTGTAAATGGTATTCAAATCACCTGCTCTTAAATTGCCCCCAGGAGAGGTTTGCCTTGGAGGGAGCTGGATTATGAGAGTGTACAGCTCATAGCACTCCAAAGGGAAACTTGTCCTCTCTCTTTCAGAAGCTGCTGCAGCAAATGCAAGAAAACCAGCAAACTGTGTGCTGGAGCTTGGCTGTATTTTAGATATTTTTATCACTTACATTATCCTGAGCTTCTACAGGTCTGGGGATTTGAAATTCTCTTCCTTAGCAAACCTCAGACAAAATTTTTCTGTCGGCAAAGGTGGAACAAGTCTCCCAGGTGCCATGGTTTGTACTTTCCAAATGCAAGGAAATCCCTGTTTCCCTTAATACTTCAGAACTTTCTCACATGCAGTTTCTCACAGTCCCACTCTTTCCAATCCATACACAGCTCTAAGGAAAACCAGGGGTATCTGAGTACTGTTTCTGTAGCTTCTCTCCTGTATTTCTGTATTTCTCCCAAAAGCCAGACACTTGGCATCCTTAATCTGTGCATAAACCCTTGTGTTTGGCACTTCAGGCTTTCAGAAAACCCTCAAACTCCATGGCAAGCCAGCTACAAAGGCTTGTGTACCATTGTGTCTGAGATGGTGGCAGCTGTTCCTCCTTTGCAGAAGAGATGTTTAAGTGTCTAAGAGAAGCCTATTTTCCATTACATTTAACTCTTAACAATGCCTTTTGCTAATCTGTGGGAGAAAGGAGTTCAGGTCCCATTGTTCCATCTGAGAGGCCCGAAGATGAGATGAAAATCAGTGTAGGAGCAGCCAAAATACTTGGAGGGCTGTGTATTCACTTGAGTATCTCTTCTTTGCCAGTGCTGTGAGCCTCCTGTAAGAACACCAGCTGTGCAACTTGTCCACCCAGCTGATGGCACTTCAAACCTGCTTAGCTTCAGAAATTACTTGCCTGTGTAATCTAATTTTACCCAATGTTCTGTTTAGAAATAAGTCCATTTACCACTCCCAGATTGTTAGTTTCCTGATTTAATAGTGAACTGTTGAAGAAAAAGCAGTGTTTCTCCCTCATAACTCATGCTTTCATCCCACTTGTTCATACTCCAGTAATTGAAATTACAGTTTTATAATCGTGCAGACATTGATGATTTTGCAAATGGAGGATTATTAATAGCATAAAAACAAGAAGGACCTCTTCTCAAAATGTTATTCCAGCAAAAAAGAACTAGAAAAATATGCTTGATTATTTCTTCACTTTTTTTGTACATTCTTCACATTTTAATTAGGCAGAAAAAGTAGATAAGATTTTCTTTCATCAGCATGAATATTAGTGAATCATAGCAAAAAAGAAACTGATGGAACATATTACAAGTCATAAACTTAAGGGTTTTCAAATTCTCTTGACTTTAAGGTTTAAAAGAACTATTGCAAAAAGAAATACAAATGAAACTTTGTTGGTGCTTCAATATAAATTGCTTGGGGGGGTTCTGTACATTTAAGTGAAAATTATGTGCTTGATTTAATTTTATAGAAAAGAGAAAAATTTCTGTCTATAGATGACTTTACTGTTACTTTCCCAAACCTGACATTCCCATAGACTTTGCAACAGGCAGGATCTTCTGGCAGGATCTTTTGGTCTTTTAGCAGATTACAGCTGGTGAGTCTATTCTAACACCCAAAGTATTTGAATACCTACTTGGAAGTAAAGAGCTGGTCAGGGATTTTGCCTCTTGCTTTGCTGGGAGGTCTGGGGAGCAGAAGTTGGGAGCACCAGTCCAGAGAAGGGGAATAAGGAACACTAAAGACAGTGAGATCACCAGGAAGCAGTTTTAACAGAAAACATTGGAAGTATTTGTTACACATTCCCTGACTACACTGTGAATTACTGGAGGATGCTTCCATGAGGATGCAGGAATGGCATGGCTGCACTCTGTGGATCAGCAAGTCCTGAATGTGCTGACAAAATTGAGAGAAATTACCACTTTTCGTGCTTGCCACATTTCTTACAATCTCTTCCTGAGTATTTACTTGATTGGGTACCAGATACAGAGAGAAAGGAAATCTTTGATCTAAGTAATTCCATTTTTAGGAATGCAATTTGACTTTTCCATTGTACTTAAGGTTTTGTCTTTGTTTTGTATGTGTATATTTAGCAAAACCTTTAAAAAATCAATCATGTTATGAGCATCCCATTGCTAAGCAACAATGTATTCTTCCCTCCCACAGACCTTCTTGCTGTTCTGTGAAAAATAAGTATAACAAATGTGTAAAAAAAAAAAAAAGTGGGATGCTTTCCTCCTGATAGAATAATGCACTGAGCAATTCTGGTCACTTATTTCTGAGGCAAACTATTGCTGCCATCTGCTTACAGACTAAAGTAGGAATGGTCTGCATTCTTCTGCATCCCTGAGAGCTGCTCCCGAGATCTCTGCTCGGGCAGAAATTCTGCCACGTGGCATATTTTGGTAGTTTTCATGTCCTGGTGGCTCTGCACAATTTGGATGCTTTGAGATGACCTAATGCCCCGAGATCTGCACTACAGGACCCCACTGTACTTGCAGAAGAGGCCTGTGGCAAATTATAAATCTCTAAATGCACTGGCACACAGTGCATTGGTTTGGGCTCTCCTCTGGGAGTGTCACTGTAAGCTCTGCTGTTTTCATGCTGATCAGAAGACAGGAAAATTGTGGTGGGTAGTGGAGGGGGAAGGAACGTGCTTTGCACTCCTGGAAAATGTTTGTCAAACCATCTGTTGTTCCAGTATTGTTCTGGACTTAAAGCAATTTAAAGACTCTACAGTTCAACAGCCTTAAATGTGTTTTTTTGTTTGTTTTCTATGGTGCTGCTCTATTGTTTCAGTGCTCTTGTGAGTGCCTTCAAAAGCTACCTGTGCATTCTATGAACTGTAATTTCACTTTATAATATCAGTGTTGTCTGAACACCACTGAAACTGCTGCAGCAAGGTCACTTTGTAGAACCAAATGCTGGCTAAGTGTTAAATATGATCATGCAGTTGTAGAACAGATTGAACTAGAAATGCTCCCTGGCTTGCAGTTTGTGCCTGAACTCATGCTGTACTTCAGGAAAGCTGTAGGAGTGACAGTCAGGGGTCCCACAGCAAACAACAAGAGAGCCAAACAGTTGCTGTTTGGTGAGTGCCCCTTTCAGAGTTCTTGGGATGCAGGTTGGTCTTTCTAATACTTTGCCAAGAGGCTCCTGTGGTAAGATACAAGTACTTAAATTTTCAGTGGTGACCTCTTAAAGGTATTCTTAATTCCCTCTTTAGCACAAAGATACATAAAGGCTCTTTAGTTACATGTGTCAGAATGAATTCTGCTTATCTGTGTGAGGAGATTGGGAAATGAGGTGGGGTGTGAACTTGAACAAGACATCGCACACCAAGGTCTGACGTGAGTGTCCTTATTCCTCCTTCAAGGAGGAGAGCCCTTAGGCTGTTGATTAGTGTGAGGTTGCCATTCCAAACCTATGCTCCCTTTTTTGATTAGTTTTTATAAATTTAGAGTGCAGTGCAACAAACCATTTCAAAGTCCCTGTACTCCCAAAGATGGCAGCAGGTGGAGTTACACGTTCCAGTGGTCGTACTGGCCGTGTTGGATGGTCATCTTCCAGGATGTAATACACAAGTCAAGGGCAAAACAGAATTTTTCATTCCCTGGCTTTCAGGTCAGACTGATAAACTACCAAACCCTTGTGTATGTGTGAAAATATTGCTCTCCTGTGTGCCCAGTTTCCATGGGGGAATGAAAAGAAGGCAGGCAGTCGAGGAACAGAGTTGAACCTTCACCTGATGTGCCAGGTGACAACTGAGTTAGCACAGACTGGAAGTAGGTGGTTGCAGAACAAAAGACAGATAATTCCCTTCCCCCTGGAGGGAGGGAGAAGCAGCAGCCACAGTATTGATCTATTCAGAATTTATTCCTCTGTTGTTTCTTCAGTGCTACAAAAATGATGCACTCTAATCAGAGCAAACACTTAATATTCTGTTTAACCTACAGCAAAGTAAAAAAAAAAAGCCATGTGCCAATGAGTATACAGTCCATAAATCTTCTATCCACGCTCTTCTCATTCATTTTTAATGATTATTTTATGTTTTCACCTTATTTCTTCTTCCTGTATTATTATATACGCAAGGGGGAAGAATGAACAAAGTTAAATTGTTTCTTGGGTTTTGCTGAGCTGCCTGGTGGGGAGATAAAAATAGCAAGTGCCAGTGGCAAAGTCTCCTAAAAAGTGCCAGCACATTGTGGAAGTGCTAACACATTGTGCTATTGAATCAGCACTGAGAAATCAGATTTTCCTCCCAATGCTTTCTTTAAACTTAAGGTGACCTTTAGGAATGCATTTGCATCAATGTAGAGAACCTTATTACTCTGTTTTATCCAGGACTAAGTCAGCCTGAAAGGAGTTCAGCGGTGGGTCCTGGAAATTCCCTTCATTTTCTCCTAGGCTTGATAGGACATTATTGATTCTGGTACCACAGCAAAGAAACCACAAATGCACAGTGTTGAGAGATATTGTCTTTGGGAAGATGTTATCATACAGTAATTTAGAGTTCAGGACTGCAGAGAGTTGTTATTTATGAAAGACTCCATTGCAGCACTTCTGAAAACCCTTTCTATATACTTGCTAATTCCATCTGTTTTCCTGGAATTCCACAGAGCCTGAGGTTATCTCCAGCCCAGACACCGAGACAATTTTTAAGCAGGGTTTAGGCAGCAGAGCTGTCTTGGATATGGCTCTTGTCTCGCATATTGATTATGTAGAAAAAGTTTTGCCTTGTGGGGTCAAATTCTTAAGCTCTTACTTGTGGATCAAATAAAGAGAGATTGAGAGCTGCTGTGCCATTTATTGATTTTGAAGGAAACAAGAATTGCACAGAACTTCTTCCAGTCAGGCCTGAATTGATCAAAGTTAGAGTGGGTTGAAAGTTATGACTTGTTAAGTTACTTCAATTATTTTACACTTAAATAATTTTACTCATAACCCTAATCCAAAGCTTAGTGAACTCAAAAATATTATCTCATGCTTCCATGGACTTGTAGGGGAGGTTTATTTGACAGGTTAGATTCAGAAAGGTCTTGACCAGTAGAACTGGACAAATACTTAGAAACTTGGTGCTAAAAATTAGAGTATTGAGTCAAAGACAATATCAAAGAATGAAACAGTCACAGCAAGATAGAGGAGGCTCTAGACAGCCAGGGACTTTGAAAACAGTGAGATTTAAGTAGCCGCTTAAATGTGGAATTTAAAGAAGCCAGGAACAAGCTGAAAAAGTGCATTTTCTGATGCCTCGTAACTGGCTCCTCTCTGATCCCTGCAGAGCCGGGGCAGAAGGGCTGTGATTTGCAGCAGGCCAAGCTGTGTTCCCAGCACAGCAGGGGGGTTCAGGCCCTGTTCCCCAGGTTCCCCATGGCAGGGTGGGGGTGCTTACAGTGAGCAGCAAGAGGCACCAAGATCAGCACGGGAACAGCTCCACTGAGCTGCAGTAACATCATCTGCAACTTCTGTGACACTGTCCATGCAATATTCCTCTACTCAGACTTTTAATTGGTATATTTTGGTCTAATGCACACAGCAAAACTGCTCCTGAGGATTCACTGTGGGAGCTGTATATGTAACAGTTACTGATTTTATCTCAGACCGATGTATTAGTTGAAAAAACCAAATAATAGTCATAGAAGTTTAAAGCAGATGGTATCAATATTTCATCTAATTCATGACTAAGAGCCATTGCATTTTGTACCCTTACTTAGAATGCAATAATACCATTTCTGACTTAAATATTGTTGTCAACACATCAGTATTTTATTTGTCAAGGCACTACTTATACACTGGTCAGGGCCTCTTGGTTGGTTTTTGGTTATATTCTCTCTTTTCATTTTTAGTAGTTTAATTCAAACATTAAAAAATTAATTAAGCAAAAAAATATTGCAAATATATTAGTAATTCTTATTTTTCGGTGCCTATTCGGGAAATAGCAGAGATATTTAACAATTACTTAGCATTTAACAATTCCAAAGTAAAAGGATGATTATAAATAAGAGGGAGGATGATTAGAAATAAGAGAGAAAAGGCTTATTGAAGGCAAAGGACAATCTGATGATCAGAGCAGCTGATGAATAATTCACTATCCCTCCCTTTCCTAAGCCAACCTGTGGAGCAGTGGCCGCTGTCATTGGGAACACCAAGTGTCCTGTTATTAAGCTGTTAACTTGCTCAGGCAGTTCAGGCCATATTTGGGCACTGTAGCTCCCTGTGTGGCCCAGGGTGAAGGGGGTTTGCAGTGCTGTAAGGGGGTACAAAGCCCAGCCCTGCAGAGGATCAGCTGCTCTGCCAGGTGTGCTCAGGTTGGCACTGAGCACCTGCCCCGATGGGACCCTCAGACAGGAGTGGGGTGGGGAACTGTCTGCTCAGCACCTCCACTGAACTCAGGCACTTTGGTACATCCCTGATTAAAGATGTGAGCCTTGAGCTCCAAGTGACCAAGCACTGGATGCAGGCAACACTCTCCAGAGAGCTCAAAGGGATAACAGAGATGGGAACCTCCCTAATTTCATGGGCGATTTCTAATTATCTGACCCTTGAGAGGTTTAACTTGCAAGGCTGAGGGGAAAGCAGCCAAAGAATAATGGAGTTTCCAGCACTGCAAGTGTTGCTTGTCTGACCTTCCATGGATTTTATGCTCCTGAAGAGGTGCAGCCTGCCAGGAAAAGAGGGATGTCTTTGCCTGCTCCCCTGGATTGATCAGGAGCTGCTGCTCCCAGCACAGCAGCCCAGCAGGGCTGTTGTGCAACTGCATGGTGGTAAAGAATAGGCATAAGATAAAACAAAACCCTGGTTTGTTATTCAGTAGGGAAGGCAAAGAAGATCTCAGGATGTTATTTGGTTCTCTTCTTTCACAATCAAAATGAAGCCATTGGCAATTAGCACAAATTTAGTCTGTGACAGGACTCCACAATAAGCACATGGAAGCAAAACATAGCTGGGAAACTTTGAGCTTATATAAGAGGATATAATCAATAAAAACTGGAATGGCATTGCCACAGATGTAGTTGCCTCTAATCCAGTATTGGTTTTCCAGTAATAGGCCAGTATCACATGGAAATCCTAGAACATGGTGGGAATTTCACCCACAACTCATAGTGTAGATTTTTTTTTTTTTATTTCCCTTGTACACTAAAGAAATAATGTACCTTATGTAGAAATCAGGTCTGAGTGAGAAAATAAAGTCTTGGAAAATTGCAAAAGTTGTGAGAAAACTTTATTCATGCTAAGTTTATTGTCATGGGGGAAAGGAGACTTTATTAAAGATTTAAATTTAATAAAGTAATAACTCGAGGAAGAAATAAAAATCTTGATAAAGTTGATCCAAAAGAGCCTGACAATAAGAGGACTTAATCTGAAGGATTACAAAATCAGGAGTGAAATACAAACCCAACAGAGCAGGTTCATGTAGCAAGTAATGAGCCTGCACCCCTGCGTGGCAGTGTGAGGGAATATATTCAAGGAGCTGAAAGAATTAGATGAGATTCTTGACACCAGGGATTAAGGGTTGTGACATGAAAATAAGAAAAGGATCTGAATCAGTGAACACATGATGTATCTTGAGCCAATGGCTTTCTGTTCTTAAGATTTTATTTGGTTTTTAGTACTTTTTGCCTTGGAGGTACAACACAACTGTGGTTTGTGAGCAGGCTTAGCCTTTTGCTGCCTGTCAGCCCGTTTTCCTGATTGTCTGGGGCTGAGTTCATGATTCTGCATCATGAGATTCCCTTATTCTTTCAAAGTCACCACTTGGGGAACTATCTCTCAGTCTGAGCACACTGGATGATATTTTCATTGCGTCCTGATCCCGCAGGAGTGAGGCATCAGGGTTTCCTCTGAAAAGGAAGGTGCTGATAGCCAGAGAAATCTAGTTTGGGGTTTTTTACACTGCCAATAGTTATTGTGCTACATATTGACTGAGCACCTGAGATTGCCCAGACTGGCCATTTCCCTCCTTGCCTTTTTCAGGGCACTCTTTATGTTTGCCCTGGGGGAGCTGAAGTGGCTCTGGGGCAGGGCTGAGTTGGCATCATTTTCCCTGCGTGGTGACTGCAAAAGTTTACAGAAAATCCTTGACCTTGACACAGAAAGATGTAAAGGGAGTGGACGAACATGAGTTCCTTTGATTCACATTACAGTCAGACTTTCAAAGCTTCCTGACCCTTCTGATTCCTTCTCGTGGCTCTCCCAGCTGGGAAAGGCTGCTCTGCAGGAGCCACCTGAGACAAGCTCTGCTAATCAAACCACTTTGGAGGCACAGGGGAGCACATTCAGAGCAGCTCAAATCTTGAATCAGGCACGGGTTTGGCTGTGCTGAGTGAGGGTGAGAGTTAATTAAAGCCAGTCTTTCAATGGAAATTCTTTCAGTGCATTTCTGTCTGTGGAGATGGTGATTGATGAGAACATAAATGGTTGATTTTACTGCAAGTTATTAACATTCCAGTCCTTGCTGCATCACCACTGATCCTGCTCAGCAAAGACCACTCTCCAGTGATGTCACTGCATATTTCTCTGCACAGTCAAGTGGTAAAGAGTATGATCATTGCAATTACTACTCTGATTAGCCCACTCTGCTACTTGAGGTAGTAAAAAATAGATGTTTCCTTTGCCTAGTGGCAAATCCTCATTGTCAGCCTGTCAGCAGCAAGGAAGCAATATTTATAGTTGTCTTTAGGGAGCTCTGTCCCATCGTGCAGTTAATTATGATAAAATGTTTTATTTGTAGGAGCTTAAAACTGCTTTGCACTGTGGCAATGCACAGGCTATAAAGGATCTGCTTAATGGGGATGGTCAAACCAGCAGATATCTCCTGCAATATGACAGGAAAAACAGTGAGATGTGCCTGCTCTGAGAAATCAAAGTGTGATTGCAGCACAGCCTGATAATACAGCTGTGTAATGACAGCTGGAGATGAAGGCAGAGTTCTCAGTGTGTCAGCCCTGCTTCCCATACAGGCCAGGCTCAGCTTTCCTCAACACTGCACACAAAACAGGATGATGACTCTCCAGAGGAGAGCCTGTCACATGGGAGGTTGAAACACGGGCTCTCACCTGGCAGGAGTGAAGTGGAGAGCCCCAGGAAGCTGGTTTGTTTGTCCCTATGAAAATGGGGAGGTTTCTGCTGCTCTGGTGATGCTCAGCCCCCTCCTGGTGATAGTGGTTGTCCCCACTATGGACTATGCCCAAAATCATTTGGGATTGCCTTGCTTCCCAGAGCCTTAACACATCCAGAATGGGGAGCAGTGTCCCAGGAGCCCTGCTGCCTCCCAGCATGTGGCTCTTGCCCTAAGCCCAGGGCTGGCCCTGCAGATGTGTGAGCCAGGCTGGGGGGGCACAGTCCACCCCTCCCTTTCCTCACAGCCCCCTGGCACTGCTCAGGCTCTGCACAGGCTGGGAACTGTTGCCCTGGAGCAGAGTCCTCAGTGTTCCTCAGTGCAGAGCCACTCACAACCCTGCTCTCGTGGCAGGATCCAGGCACTGAGGACAGCACCCTCTGGAATCACTGTGAGACTTCTGCAGATCCCAAAATGTTCTGAAACTCAGCACAAGCAAACAGATGGATAATTTATGGGTGCTCTGATGGAGGGTTTAGCTGAGGAAGCTTTCTGGGGCCTTTTATTGGAGGAGATTCATTAGCATTTGTACAGGAAGGGCTGGAAAGCCCCAGCACTGCCTCTGCTGGCCCACATTGGAGTCTTTCATCATGACACTGCGCAAAGCAGGACTTGACAGGCCATCTAAATTAGGGCTGCGTGAGCAAAAATATTCTTTATCTTGGGAAAAGAAAGAAATTATATTAATATATAATGCCCTACATTTAACATTCCCTCAGTACCCTCCCACTTCTGAGTTGCTGTACTTGGAGATGTGATCATATATTAAACACTGTGAATTCAGGATCTTCTTCGTTCTGGCAGTTTGTCTGGAGCTGTTCCATAGAATGTGTTCAGCTTTTGTATTCATCTCAAACCCAAAATTTATTGGAATGATGTATTGGTTAGAATGTCTGGGAAAATCTGACAATATTGTACTTTTACTCTTGTCTTTTGTGTTTCACACACCTGTCAGAGGAGCACGTGCACTTTCCTTTGCAGTCAATAATGAACTAATTAGAGCATAATTAGAGCAACTATTGCTTTTTATGCATAAAATCATAACACCTTCATGTGAGTCACAGGATGTCTTGTGTAAGATGTGCAGACAGGTTGGACTGTGGTTCCTGGGAGTTTTCCTGAAGCTTTAATTAGAGCTTCCTGCTGGCTCAGGGTTTCAGAACTGGGAAAGCAGAGTTGTGGACAAAAGAGATCGTTTTCCTGGGACAGGGCCACAAACAGGGCTGTGAACTCAAGGAATTCATCCTACAGCCCAATTTCTTGACCCTTCAGTTACAGGCAATCACAAAATTAAGAAATCATATAATGCTGCAAAAGAAAGCATTTTTTACCCCAAATTTTTTTAGTGTATTTTCCAAGTACTGTTTACATTATAATACTAATACAAGTCCTTATGATCCCAAAAACATTTTTTAAAAGATAGGAATTATAGCTGAAGAGTTTGCTTTTTATGAAGAAAGATAAGGTGCATAGACAACAAAAAGTTGGGGCTTTTCCCTAAAACTGTCAAAGTTTATGAGGCTGTCTGAGCTAGATGGGATTTGAGGGTATGTTACCTCTGTACAGGATAGAATTTAAAAAATTCAACAGCAAGAACACATTTAGAGGACATGTCTCTTCAGGTTAAGGTGCCAGTCTAGCTCGTGGTACAAAAGAAGTCAGTGCAAACTCAGGTTGGACTAATGTAGGGCAATTTTTCACAAGGTAACCACTTGCAGTGATACAAAAAAAACCTCACCATGCTGAGACAGTTCAATTAAAAATTGTCTTACATTTAGTGAAAAAAAAAATAGAAGGATAAATCCAAGACAAAAGAGGAAAGGTAAAGAGGAATTAATTTTTTTAGCTGCATAGTGTTTGAATGTGCTTTGAAGGGCTCTGTGTGCAGAGCAAGAAATTCATCTGACACAGCCGTGAATATTTACAGTATTGGAAATTCCATGCAGGGAGTTTTTGTTTCCCATGGAGGCTGAAACGTAGCCTGTAACAAAATAAACAGTTAAGTTGTTCTAGAGATGTATTTTCTTTCAATTCCAATCAAGAATGTAGCAGCAAGGACATGAAGGTGTGGTTTGGGATGAGTGGGAAATGCCCCAGTGCAGCAATCCAGGCCTGTGGGCAGCCTGCTATTCCAGGGACTTGGGTGAGCAGCTTCCAGGGCTTTGCTCAGCAGAGAGAGATGGAAGGGTTTCCTTAAATAACCAGCTGAATACCTGGGGATTAGTCACTTGGAATCATCCCTTCATGCAGAAAAGGTGATTGCTAAACTCTTGGTTAATAGTGCCTGGGGTGAGCTCCCCATTTGTTCAGGACTCATTCCATGTTAAATATTAACCTTTGGAAATGGGTTTAACTTTATGAAAGGTTAAAATAATTCCCATTCATGAAGCAGTGTACTAATGCATTTTTCCAGCAGATTTGTGCAGGACTAAAGCTTAAGAGATATGTTTTTGAACAAAAATGATCATGGCACTGAATTATAAAAAATACTACTTTATTTTAATTAAAGAGCTGAGCAAACTATATGTCATAACCAAACATAGACATTTCTCTGTCTTTTTGTACTTGATTTTGGGACAATGAGGATGCATTTATAAATCTGTATTTTAAATAAAAATACAAATTAGATGCACCAGTTAATAGCCAAGGTGAACATGTTGCCTTGGTAAAAGAGGTATTTGTCATTCCTGTGTCATCTTTCTGGGAATGCTTAAATAACTTGATACCATTTCTATGAGTTGGATTTTATTACAGCTGATTTATGGAGGCTTGCACACAACTTGACATGCACAGGAAAATGACAGGCAAGGGAAAAGATCAAAATAAGTCTTTTTTTGCTACTAAGCACTAAGTGATATCACATTCCTCAAATGAAAAACTCTCTTCTCCCCTGCCCTTTACCTTCAAAATACCCTCTCACAACAAATACTTGTTTCCTAATTACAGGCTGAATCAGTTTAGTCGTTCATCAGCTACTCTGAGACAGCTTGTTGGACCTTTCCACTGGGAAAAAATTGTTTCCACTTCTGAACATCTCAAAACTCTTCTCTTTGGAGCTGAGAGATCCCTGTGTAAGGATTTATTTCCAAGACATCACTATCAGGAATGCAATTGCACTTCCATGTTAGTATGTAGATCCTTAGAGTTACTTGTGCAAGATAAATTCCAAGATCATTTCATTAACATTATTGTCACACAGCCACAATTAAGAGCAGAGGTTTTAATACACAAGAAGTTTTCAGCTGGAATTTTCCTATTTGTGAAACTCTGAGCACACACAGCTCTGCAAATATCTTGTTTAAACTACAGCTATGGTTTTTTCTTTAGTTGTATTCATATTTACCACTTTCTGGCAAATCTGGTTCTTTGTGTATTTTAGGGTTTCTGCTGTTATCCTGTATATGAACAGCCACGCAGGTCATGGAATCTTTAGGTTCTTTGTATGAGTTACAGAAAGTTCTGCTACAGCCCCATAAATTAATGTATTTTATGCTTCCTCCCCAACTTGCCATGATGAGCCTTCACAAAAAATTAGCATAATTGTAATCCTTTCAGACTATAGAGAATAAGAAATAATGCAAAGATCTCAACTGGCTGCATCATATGGGATTCTCCTTCTCCTGTTTTTAATTCATTTTCTCATATTTGTTGAAGATGCTTTTAAAGCAGCCTGAGTTAGACCCTGCTCAGCTTCCAGTGGGGAAGCAGCTGGAGCAAAGGGCAGGCCTTTGGAGATGTGTATTGTGCTGAAGCCTCCTCTGCAACCCCTAATTCCCTTTCCTCTTACAGTGCTGAATCCAGCTGGAGATTAGGATATTTAAATGTGGATGTCCTTTTTCTTTCTGGCTTCTTCCAGAGGGCTGGGATCACACAGTGGGTACCTCTATAAAAGAGAAGTAAGGATGGCTTTGGAATTCCTGATGCCAGGGTGGGCTTTGGGGGCACACAGTGCAGTCAGTGGTGCCCCTCTGGCTGCGCCCTGCAAACTCTGGGGGGGTGTCTCTCTCGACTTGTTCTCTCCCAGCTCGTTGTGTATCATTGGTCAGATTCTTCTGGAAAGGCAGTTCAGAAATAGAAATGTTTGGAAACTGCAGTTGGCAGAGGCCAAAGTTAAATCCAGGTGAATCAGGTGCACCCTCTGTGGTGCAGTGCCAGGACACCACTGATTTACAAGCACAGCCATGACCATCAGTGGTTACACTCAGAATGCAAATAAAAGCCCATTTGTGAAATTTTGGAATGTCAGTGCTCTAATTACATACATGACCATGAAATTAATTTGACAAAGTAAATGGTGCATGGGACACACCTTGAGTGAAGTCCTAAGCCAGTGATGGGAACTGAAAGCATTCTCTATCATTTACAGAAGTAAAAGCTATAGATGTCCATATTCACTTTTATGAGTAGGTATTTTCCTTAGAAACATTTGCTTTTCTACCTATGAAATCCGTGGAGAGCCAGGACATTTATATACAGGTATAACAACTTCTTCTCCCAATGAAAAGACCCTTCCTTTTCTTTAAAATCAAGTAGCCTTCACCTCTTCTCTCTTGAAATAACACTTCACTATTCATGTTTAGTGTAATTCTGGAACTGTTTAGTCAGACAATGTGTGTGTGTCTGTGTTTGCATAAACCTATATATACACATGTAAAAAATTCAGGTTTTGGTATGCAGTGACTACTCCCACCTTCATAATCCTCAGTGTAAAGTGTAAGTAAGAGTTGTTCTATCTGTTGTGGCGAACCATAAGCACAAAAGGATCCAGAAAGTAATAAGAAAGATAAATAACTTTGCAATAAAATTTCAGCTCCAGTAATTTCCCATTTATATGTTCTCACTGAATCATGTAGTCCCAAGCAAGGCACTTTTTTACGTCTGGGCTGCATCATACAAAGTAATTTTATATCTAATACTTCCCAGTGTGTCCAAAATATAACATCACATGCACAATGCATGACAGTGGTCGATGAATTATACAGAGCCTTCAAATAATATCCCTGTGAATGTGATTGCATAGGCTTTCTAAGGCAATCAATCTCACCAGACTACGAGGAAAGAATTGTCAGTCAGGTTTCTTTTTTATCCTGCCAGGAATGCTTCAGAAGCTGGTACTTAATGCTCCTTATTGTTGAAGATGTTTCTCTTGTGTGAAATTACTGATGTGTTCTGTGGGTCTCACAATTTAGGTCTTGGTTAGCACAGCATTTTGCCAGAGTGCATTACCTGAGGCTGTAGGGAATCTTAGGAAGTGAAAAGAAGTGGAAACTTCAGGTGAACTAGTAGGAGCAACAAAGGAATAGCTTTGGTACCTGAAGAGCTTGTCTTTGTCTTCTCTAAGTGCAAGTTCTCTTATCTTCCCTCCGTCTCACACGTACTCCCACACACCTATTGAAAATCTGATTTGAAATGACAGCTGCGCCACGGCTCCTGAGAGCAAACAGATGAACCTCCCTCTTTTTTTCGAGTAAGTGCTTGGGATGTTTCTCCATATTTTTCCTGAAGCAGCTGCAGCAAACAGAAATCCCACACTGGCAGAGGAGGCGGGATTTAGTCATAGTTGGGTTTTGCACTGATGCTGCAGCGTGTCCAAGTGGGCTGAGTAACTGGTGTGAGATCCCTGTGCATTCCTTGCAGTCAGGAAGCCTTTTGGGGCTACAACTGCCTCATTTTCTTCCCTGGAAGTTTTCTGTAGGTATTTGGAACAGTTGGAGCTGGGCTCCTCTCCTGATTCATTTCCAATAGACAGCTGAACAGATGGCTCTGCACTTCATTATTAATGTTGTCTGCAGACCCAATCACGGGGCATCAATGAGCCAAACGTGGTAAGATAAACATGTCAGTCTTCAAATTCAGCTCTCACTTCTGGGCATTGATCATTGAAGTCACTCCTTATTCTGTAAGTTATTCACCTGGAAAGACTTGAGGGTTTTACTGACCACTGAAAACCTGACAGGTTCACGGGGAACCCAGAGAATCCGCTCACCACAGGCAGATTTCAAAACAAGAAGTAAAAGTGACAGGAAAAGAAATAAAGGGAAAGCACAAACAGTCAGAAAAAACTCTTTAATAAGGATTATTTTTCTCAGTAGGATAAATATAATCTTCAGTTGGTTACAGCAAGCTTACAGATTGCTGAGACAGAGGAATCCTGCGAGTGTGAAACTCTGCTCAGTATTTACCTACGTGCTGTCATCTTATTCTTTCTCTGGAGACAAATGCAAATGTGTGCCACAGATTTTAAATACACCATTAATTACTGAACACTGCCTCCCTTGCACACAGTCAGTGAATCCCATAAGTTGCCTTCAGTGTAAGGGATATGGAGAAATTGTGCCAATGTTTTTCAGTTTGGAACTTACTGTCACTTCTGGAATCAGCTTGTGACAGCAGATGTTAATTCTCTGCTCAGTAGAAGCCTCAGCCCTGGTAAGCAGCAAAGTTAGCAAGAACAGCTGTCATAGTTCAGTGCAATCTTAACATTTCCGAGACTTTTATATTCCTGCTTTATTGCACAGAGGGAAGTTTAACCTTGGAAATGGAAAACCTGTTGCATCAGCACCAAAGAAACAAAGCTAATGTTTGTGTGGATGTGTGGAATGCATATGGAACCCAACAAAGAGGGATTAATTTAAAAAAATTAAATTAAACAAAAAAGAAAAAAGCCATTCACAAATTTAACTTATTACATAAAAGCCAGGGCACACTTCAGATTAATTTTATACTCTAGTATTTATATGTATATATAAATATGCATCTTTCAGAAGTGCTTTTTAAATTCTATTTAAAAGACTTCCCACTCACCTGCTTCCAGAGGTTTATCTCAAGGTCACAGCATAACCCTGTTCAACCACCAAGCATCTCCTATTTCTTGCCAGAGGAATGAGCATTTTAACAGCAAGGAATTGCTTTCACCTTGCATATTCTTTGTTGTCACTTCCCAAAGCTGGAATATGCCCCATGGTTTCAGTTCTTGCACCATAAACGTTGCTTCATTGAACTGGCAGCTGCTGACAATATAACATGGAATTTCAATATATTCTGAATTCTCCCAGCCTCCCCAAAACCCATGTGTTTCACACTAATGGGCCACATCCATTAATCTGTCCCTTCAGAGCAGCAGTGCAGTTCAGAAATGAATTCTCCTATTTTCCCCACTTGCCACGTGTTGGTTCAGTTGCAGAATTGGTTTAGGAAGCTCAGAGTCGATTTTTTTCTGAGAAAGATAAATCAGAAGCTCTGCCACCAGAGTGTCCAACAGGAAATGGGGATGCTGAGTCCAACCCAGCACTTGCAGCTTCAGTCTCTGTGGGATGGGAGGGATCCTAAAGGTCAGGGTAAATTCAGTCCAAAGTAAAACTCTAAATTACATAAAGCTTCAACAGGTTAACCTTAACTTCATTCTGCTGGGGATTGCCTTTTGCACCCAGTTATTTGCTGAATAGACAAAGCCTTTGTAAGCAAATAATCTTCAGTGGTGGAGGCAGAGGGGAGGGGGTTGGGAATGGCTGAAGGTCACTGGGATAAACAGCCTGGTCTGCACAGAACTCAAAATATGTCACCCACCCTGCATGGAAAGCACCCTAAAAACTCAAGGCATCCCTCTGATTCCAGGGCAGCAAATGGGAGGCAAGAGAGTTTTCTTCCCTTTTCCACAGCTGAGATGCAAACATCACTCACTGCAGTGCCTTTTGACATATATGTTGTCATACAAAAAGCTTTGTAATGATAGAAAATTGGATGGTATTTTTCCTTTCTTCATCCATTTCCTTTAATCTGATTTATGCAGTTTACTGAGGAGTGTACATTTTCTCGGAAAAAAATGACACACAGTAGCTCAGCAGGCTCATGTTTGAGACCCCTTGTTAAATAACCAATATTTGTGAGTGATGTTCTGCCCCTGAAACAACTGTGTTATTTTCTAATACGTAAGAACAGCACATTTTGCCTTCAAAGTGCATTATGTGCAAGAAGCTTCTGTTTGTGAAGCAAAACAACAAAACTCCAGATTACTGTGTGTGGAATTAATTTCAGTGACTGGAAATCAGGACCTATATTTTCCCAAAAATCAGAAATACCTGTTCATCTCCCACACAGTTACAGAATACACAAAAATAGCCACTAAAACACACTGTCTGTCATTTGAATTATTTTTCTGCCTCCTCTTGTTAAATAGTCTTGCAGATGTGCACACATTGAATTAATACTTGGCTCCTAGAACACAATGAGAAAATATTTTAGAGTATGATCTAGTTGGAATTACATATAATCAAAGCTTTTAATCTTGTGCTATGAATTTATCTCAGGTTTATGGACTGCATTTTTAAATGCTTAATCTTCTGTGAGGATACATACATTTCCAGGGTTTTTTTAAAAGTGGTTCTGATGTTCGAATTTCTTTGATCTTTCATTAAACATTTTGGTTTGGTCTGACACATATTTAAATAATTTACAGTAATCACAGGAACAAGTGCACAGTTATGACATAAGAATAGTTGCATAAATATCCAATATATTCCAATAGCCTGAATATTTCATACTCTTATTATTAGTACAATATTTCCTTCATAGCAATGACCATGTGCAACTTTTATTATATAATGTATTTAAAGACATTTTAATATACACTGGTTTCCTTTGTGTTAGACCTTGGACTCAGACTTACAATAAGATAGCTTTAATAATTACTGATTTGAATATTTAATACTGGGATGGACTCTCAAGCTCAATGCAGATAATTTCAATTCATTCATTAGAGTAAATATTTAAGTTGTATTTATTTATGGTATCATTAATGCAAGAGTATTGCCTTGCTGTGCAAAGGTCAAGGTATAATGAGGAGCGCATCAGTCTCACTGCCCCAGAGATCTCCAGAGCCAAAAGGACCAGGGGGCAGCTGCCTTCCCTCGTGGGCCCAGGCCAGGAAGAGCTGAGCCCAAAGCAGATTTGAGCTCAGTCTAAGGCTGGAGCTTGTTTAATAGTTCCTGCTGCCCCCCAATAATTTCTATTTTAATTTCTGCGCCGTCACTGAACTAAAAATGAAAGCCCAGAAGCCACAGCGCTGCTTTCCTTCCTCCCTGCCCAGCTGCAACCAAAAGCACGGGGATTGTCCCAAGGAAACACAGTGTCCCTGGGATTACTGGCCTCGGGGGGTGAGCAGGGCAGGTCTGACACCTCCAGTGGGCTCCAAAACACAGCCCCACATTCTGTAACTCCTGTGAACGGGGCAGCAGCTCCAACCCTGCAGAGATTCTCACACTGTGCCTGCAAAGGGAGGAACAGGAGCCAGACAGCAAATGAAATGATCACCACGTTGAGTCTAAAAAGCATCTTTAATACTGTGGTTTAGCTACTCTTCATTGGGGTTTGGGATCTGTTTTAATGTCACAAGAGAACTGTGCAGATTTCTGGGGTAGACAGGAAGGTGAGGTGTGATTGTACAGCATTTATGTTACACTGAGTTGGGCACTTCAGAGTGGATACATTCCCATACTGGATTGAAGTTCCTTTTCAGTTTGGCACATTTCATTGAAGAAACAATCAATCAGTAGTCATTTTTTCACTGGAAAAAGGCTGAAAGGACAATTCTCACACATGTACAACTAACTGTATATCTAATAGTGGTCAATCTTTCTACAACAGAGAATATAGAAGAGTCAGAGATCATTTATCACTTTAATAAATATTTTCAAATTCCCAATCCTGGAAGTGATTACAAATAAAACACTGTGTATCACTTTGTATAATTAAGTGGGAGTTTGTATCTCTAGGCTAAATATAAATATTCTAAAATAGTGTCCAGGATATAGAAACACTAGGATTTACCAGATTTGTTCTTAAACCTGACACCTCAGTATTATCAGGATTCACTGCTCACACCCTGACCTGGCAGTGAGGAATAGACCGAATGCTTGGGGGTGTTTTAAAACAGTCGTACCCAGGCACTGACTATCAGCTTTCCTACATTTCCACAGAAATTGTTCTTTCATTCTTTTCAGCCATAAAAGCCCTCAGATTCCCGAGCAGGCTGACACTCCATCAGATACAATCCATTCTGCTGGAGCTGTTTGCTTGTCAGATTTATTTGTGGCAGTTTCTCACAGCAGACACCTCGTGCAACTGCAGTTCCTTACAGGGACTTTTCGGGAGAGGATGATGAGTCTTCATGGCCATTTCTATGGATCCAGACACTGAGGATTTGCACAATATGAGAGGCAAAATAGTTTTTCACGGAAACACCTTTTAAGAGTATAACCTGTGTATTGTTTCACTGGAGGATTTGAGGTGGTTTCTATTTGTCTGTTTGTACTGTGGTTTCTTATCATAAAGTTAGGGAATCCTGAACTTGTTCTCAATCAAATCCAGGGTTCTGGATTTGAAACATAATTTATTACTGGAAATTTTATAAAAATGTAAATTTTAGCAAAGCATACTTTGGATCACTGGATTTTTAAGGTGAAGAGCACTGCTGCTGGAAATCTGAGGCAAAGTATTTTCTCCTGAAGCACTTGCAGGCTGCATTTGAAAAACAGTCCATTTATAAATTACTTCCAGTGTAACATCCAACATTTCATCCTTCACCTGAACTAATCAAGGATGCTTCATACACCTCTGTCCACGTGGAGAATTTTATCTTTATCACCAGTTTTTAGACATGAAGAGATTTGAGTACATGAAGTACGTGGATTTTTATTTCCATTCCACAGTTAGTTACCTCAAAAACTACAGTCTTTACCTTTCCTAATCTCCCCTGTCTGTGCATTCCCTGAGAGCTGGGCATGGCTGCAGGGATGTTGTGTCTCAGGAATGTTTGTCTGTGCACTACTGAGACTGCTGAACTAATTCATGACAGTGGTTAACATGAAAACTGAAGCACAAACCTGTGTTCCCTGCATTCCCCACTCTAAGATTATGTGGAACTGTGTAGGATTTGACAATCCTGTGCAAAGCATTTCTGTCTTGCAGTTCTCCAAATTAACTCAAATACCAGCCACGTGGTACTTGATGGAGGCTTTGATAAGACAAATTAGCCAGCTCCTGACACCCTGCTGCCTTCACCCACTGCTTCTGGAGCCACACCAGAACGTTCTGCAGGGCACAGGCGTGTTCATATCCCAATAAAATCAGCTGTGCCAGGGTCTTGCACGAGATGGTGGCTCTGGGTGCACAAGGCAGGTTATAACAAACCATCATTAGCTCAGCAATGAACCTCCTTTCAGTTCAAACGGGCAGCACCTGCCCTGACCTCTGGCTCTGTGTTCCAGGATGGCTGGGACTGAGTGACACCAGCGGTGCCCAGATCTCTGAGGGTCAGTCAGTTCTGCTGAGTGCTGCCCAGCCAATTTATCAACACTTCTTTGCCAGATTGGGACACTGCAGACACTTTTCTCCTATTTTTTTTTCCTTAACAAAACCCATTTTAACCTGAATCCTGAATACGAAAAATGCTGAAAATTATTCACATCCATTACATACAATACCTTCCAAAATAGTCCCTAGACAGAGCCTTGTAATGTGATTTCAACTCTGCCCAGCAATTCTACTAAGATATGATGCAAGAAGGAAACCAGATTAATTAAAACTATTTCTAAGCAAGATAGGAGTGGGAAGTAGATAAGGCATATTATGAATAATAGAATTGCTGTTTCCTACCCTACAAGGAGCACCAATACAGATCATTAACATGGACTGGCAGAACCTGTGTGGCATTTTATAACTTTGCTTTTTTTTTCCTACATACACAGGCTACCCCATGGCATATTAATGACAGTTCTGCTCTTACCTCTTTCAGGAATCTCTGAGATATTGAGAGAAAAAAATTATGTGGTCATTACATTCCATCAGATTTTACTCTAACTTCAGTCTTTCTAAGACTGTCAACAATTTTCTTCTTCAAGGAGCAGCCAGTGGGTGGTTTAAAAAAATGCAGTTGGACACTTGAGAGGATTGCTGAAGTGCCCAAAGGAGTTGGATCCAATGTTGAGAACCCAGGAGCAATTCTGACCTTTCTACCTGGAATTGGGTATTTCTTCAGTAATGGATTTTCCCCCTACTGTTCTGCTTGGGTTTTTATAATAAAGGGAATTCTTTGGTCACACTGGCAAACATTAGTTGCTATAGAAATGTGTAACTGTTTACAGGTGTGAGATTGAATTGTGCTCCCTTCCTGGGACTGCTGGGTGAGTTGTGTGTGTGTGTTATGGACAGAGCAGCCCAAAGCAGTGAGGGGAGCAGGGGCACAGGGGTTAGAGGGGGCAGGATGCCTTGGAGCCATTCCTGTGCCTTTGGCTTTGAAGAGCAGACCTTTCCAGCTGCAGAGCCTCAGACAATTCCTTGTGAAACCTCGGCTGTGAGCTCTCCTGCAATGCAAGCAATGCACTCATTGATCTGTAGGTGTGAAGGAAGGAGCACAAAGCTTTCTAATACAGATGTCTGAATGTGTTCCCCAAGAGTAAACAGTTCATGGCACCTGAGATGTGTTCATACAGAACCATGTTCTTCCATGTGAGCACACACTGTTCAGACAGATCTTGCCAACATATTAATCCAAACTTTGTTATAACGGTGCTCAAAGCATATTTAATAGCATGGTAGAGCTACATTTTAGTGCCCAACAATCTGTTCCAGAGGTTTCAGGGATCCACATTTGATGCTGAAATGCAGTTGTTTTCCAACAAGGACACAAGATAAGGGGCACAGAAGAATCACCTGTTACTTGTGTCTGCCAGAAGACACAGATTTCTTTCCTATACCTGCCTACTCCATGATTCATTTCAGCTCTAATGACAGTAGCTTACAGTCAAATAAAAAATTACCTTTTTATACAATCATTCTTCCAAGTTCTTTGGGCAACAAACATCATTGACTGACAAAGCCATCACTTTTAAAACACCATATCTGTTCAATGTCTTAGCTATATGTTACAAATTATGCAAACCAATCGTGTATCATTCTAGCATAGTGATTTTATAACCAAATTTGTAATAATTTTATTATAACCAAATTTGTATTAACTTTAATTTCATAAAACTTTGAATTAATCTCTCTACTGCACAGGAGCTATTTCTTTAAAATAGTATGAGCTGAGGTTCTGGTCCTGCAGAGCAGTTAATCAGGTATTTAATTTTTGTACACTGAGTTGTAACAAAGAGCTGCTCTCAGTCTGTAAATGCTCCGTTAAATCATATTTAGGAAAAAATAAGAGCATGTGAGCAGGAAAAAGTGTGTCTTCCAAGGATTTCAATACTCCAGTGGATTTCTATGCTTGACTTGGCTGTACAAGGTCACCTCATCCCTGAATTCCTTTTTAAATATAAGCCTACAATGGTACATTTCATTTAAAGAAAGCTGTTGAAATAACTGTACCTGCTCAGGCAGCTTGGCTGAGTTGAGACAGCTGCACTGATCAATTCATGCCCACAATTCATCTCTTCGACTTGGCAAATGAACTCAGCTCTCCCAAGGTAACCACCAGACAAGCCTCAAGGTCAGATGTTGCCTTCCCACCAAACAGAGAAAAGCAAAGATTTCTCCTGACCCGCTCGGGGTGTTTGCTCTGTCACTTTTATTCATGCAAGCCACGAGGCAGAGGGGGGAGCCTTGTGTGAGCCTTCCTCTTTCTGAGGGAGCACTTTGGGTTTGGGAACATCCCCCACCATTGTTACCATCTCCTGCTTTCTGCCTCTGGCACTTTTCCTTGTCCTGGTCCTGTGAAGGCCATCAGGGACTGAGGAGGGAACACTCTGGGAACACCTCCATCCCACCTGTCTTAGGGCGAGGCCTCTGCTTTGTAAACAGCAGTTTCCCACTTTGGAAAACTGGGCGGTTCCCACAGCAAGAATCTGAACTGTTAAGTTTGGGATCCAGGGATTTTAAGAGCCGAGATGTGAAGTTTTGATTCCTCATGGCTTTCCATTTGTCAGTCAGACACTAAATGACACCCCCAAGGTGGGAAACTGCAGCTCCTGGTGTTCCTCGGTGGCTCACACTTAGGGTGCTCAGTTGGTGTTGCTCCCAGAATGTAACACTTACAATGTCCACTCCCACACAGGCATAAAAATAAAATGGAATGTCTAAAGCAGT
This sequence comes from Manacus vitellinus, assembly GCF_001715985.3. Classification (NCBI taxonomy): domain Eukaryota; kingdom Metazoa; phylum Chordata; class Aves; order Passeriformes; family Pipridae; genus Manacus; species Manacus vitellinus. The sequence continues at coordinate 5,151,886 of NW_021939960.1, read as the reverse complement.
AGAACAAATGTAACGGGAGTCTTGGTATTTAAATTCATCTTTCTAAGTTAGTTTCTTTCATATAAAAACTAAGGTAGTTATTTGAGGAAGTTCAGTTTTCAAAGACCAAAATGCCATAATTTATTACACAGACAAATAGAATCTTTTCCCTTTTTCTTGATTTAAGGAGACTAACAGAGTTATCTGAGTTTGACAGAAAAAAAGGTGAGGGAATTTTGATCTTTAGGAACAACTTAACATTAAAAATACTGTAACATGTCAGCTGATGCATAGATTGATTTGCTTTTTCCCCCAGTCAGGACTTTTCCATTGCCAAACTGCCAGTAATGACAGAAATGCAACAGTGCCATCTCTAGGACAGACAATCTGTTCCTCGTGGGATATGTCAGGGAAGTTCAGGAACAGATGATACAGGATACAAGTGAATTCACCCACAGACTTGTACAGAAAACCCAGATGATTGCAAAACAAAAAGGCTCATGGGATTCTTTTTTCTCCCCTTGTTCTGAAGGCTGATGAAAGTGTTCAGAGTCTCCTCGGGGTTCATCTTCCCAGCCCCTCTGTCCGTGCGAGCCCTTCGTGTTCCCGGGGGCTTTCCAGTCAGTCAGACAGACCTGCAGCTCTCCGAGCAAACCCTTCCAAGTGTTTCAGGGTGCAGCCATGGGTGACAGGGAAAGGAAAGCTCAGGCTTATTTTTCACATTCAGATACAGCTGAACCACCACAAATATTGCTGGACTGACATGATCATACAGCCATCCCAGCTCTGGTTTCATTAAGTTTTCCACACCATCATTTCTGATTGTTCGATAAGAAAAGCAAAATATCTGCCTTAAAACACCAAAGTATTTGCTCAGTTCTGGAAGAAATTTTTCAGTTCACTTTCTTCTAATATTTTTTTAACTTTCCTTGCTATTGGTAATCTGTGTCAGAAAAAAAAAAAATGTTTTCTAAAAAAAAAAAGATTCAGAGTTATATGATGATAATTTTTATTCAGTATCTGTTTGCAAATAACTATAATTTGGGACTTAATATATGAAAAAAAATTATTACAGAAGAAATAACCCATAAACTCTACATTTCTTTATCATCCAGTGGATGGAAAGTTTCTCTTCACACAGCTTCCCCTCAAGACCCTTCTCCATCTTCATTGCCCTCCTTTGGACACTTTCTAATACCTTAATATCTTCTTTATATTGTGGTGCCCCAAACTGCCCCAATATTCCAGGTGAGGCTGCCCCAGGTCAGAGCAGAGGGGACAATCCCCTCCCTCCCCCAGCAAGGCTGGGCCTGATGCCCCCCAGGACACACCAAAAAGGGAATTTGGATCTAGGAGATGTTTTCCACAGAGAAGGGAGATGATACAAATAACCTCTCATCTAATATATTTGGGAAGAAACAAAGTTTGAGGGAATTCTGTCTGAGGAAGAGAATTTCTTTCTTGCCTCTCTGGCTGAAGAAGTTGCTCCTGGCAGGTTTGCAGACAGAATTGTGCACCCACTGAAATCCTGGAATTCCTCTTTCTTTACCTGCTCTAATTCAAGAGCAGGTAATTTTAATTCAAGAACAAAATGTATTCCTTACAATACCTCATATTGTTTTTATTTCAAGAAAGGTCATGAGAGAAAGATTAATGACAGTATTGTCTCAGTGACTCTACAGAGAGAGTATAGAGTAAGGCAATAGAGTAAAAGGTGAGACCAAAAAGGTTCTTTTAAGCTGCAAAATGTCTTAACAAACAGTGAACTGCAAATGTTCTATGGGATATCTTAATGTATAGAAAAAGATGCTTCTGGATCACTACCACTTTCCTTTCAAATATTGCCAAAGCAACATTTGCTGCCTGTCCTGTTTACAGAAAACTCTGCTAATTTGTTTGAGGAGTAAATATTTTTAAAAATTAAATACGTTTTTTATATAAGACTTGAAAAATTTGAGGGCCTAGAGCCTTCCTATTTAAAAGCAAATGCTACCATAATCTATCTGCCTTCATTTTAAACACTTTTTATTTTTAAAGAGAAAAGATCTTGATCATTTCAGCTTACCAGTCCATAACAGTAATTCCCCAGTTAAACAGGGCACTCTACAAGAACTATAGAATATTCTTGTAGCCTTTCTTTCCTTGAAAATAAGAAAAGAAGGATTTGTTTTGCATCACCCAACTTTTTCCAGCCTTTTCCTGCCCTTTTCTCCTACATTTTCCTTTAGAAACTACAGCATATCATTTTCTCCTCAAAAGTTTCTGTTTCTCTTTTCTTCTTTTATTAACACTCTTTCAGACTTTTTATTTTCTCCCATCAGGTGGGTCAAGGACTACTTTCCTCTTCATTTAATATCTTTCACACTGAGCCTTGGGGTCACAGTCTCTTCTCTTTTCTTTCTATCTTTTTTTTTCCCCATACAATCCTAAGGGGATACAATTTGTTCCTGGTCATTTCCAACAACAGGTTGGTGGATCAGAGAGTTAATTCTTCTCTGACACCACATGTGTTCTGCCTAGTTCTGCCCTCATCTCACCACCAGGAGTTGCCCCTCGTTGACTCATCTCTTATTTAAAAACCTCTTAAGTGAAAGAAGAGGCAGAAAAGAAATACAGTCTTTAATCTTGTATCTTCTGCCTGATCTTGAGGAGGTAGGGAAAGATAATTCAGTATTATTTTGTTGTATGGAGTCCTGGTTTCTGGTGTGTTGACTTCTGACCACAACTACGTGGGACAGCTTGAGACACATCCAGTGTTGTGCCTTTAGCCAAACCTTGATACAGGTGCCACAGTTTATTGTGGAAATACAGAACTTGGAGGACTTCAACCATTAGAAAAGGACAATGCTGATATCCCCTGTCTGAAGGATTACATTAATATCCTCTGCCAGCAGCAGATTAAAGTGTTGGGGATACAGATGTGCTGTAACGAGCTCAATAAAACAGAACTATTCTGTGCTGTGTTAATATATTAGAACACTCCTAACTACCACCCTAATGGTGCTCAGGCTGTGTGCTGACAAGGCTTCTCCCCAGAATGGATGAGTTAATTGTTCCTTCTAATTGTTTTATTTCTGAACTGGAGTTCCTTTCAGACTTGTTCATTCTTTCATGACTTTCTCCCTTTCCCCAGCCTTTCCCGCTGACCGCCGGCTGTCCGTGGGAGTCTCGTGGTTGATCTCTGTCTATAATCTCACATCTTTCCAAGCTGACAGTTCTGTTTCCACTGTGACACTTTGTCCATTTATTTAAACTGTTTTTGCACAACATCTGTCCCCGTTTTCTCCTTCATCTTTTACTCCAGACTGTCTAAGAGCTCATTTGTCACTTGGTTACGTGCCATGTTTTCATATGCACCGCAGTGATTAGTGGTGCAGACAGAGGCAGGAGCAGTCAATGGAGCTGAGGAAAACATTTGTACTTGCTATTGACAGTAAAATGTTATTTGGACAGGTCTCCAAACACATGTGGGCTTAATTGCCACGTGAACTGTGGTTTTGGTGTCAGTTGACACCAGAGGAGCTGGTCAGGGTGATGAAGTCCCCCCAGATTAGGAGCTGCTGAAATAAGGGGGGTCCATGACCATGCACAGGGGTTCAGCACATTCCACCCCTTCTCCTTGCCTGGAGCCCCACTGGAATGTGAGGTTTGCCCACATGGAAATCTGTAGTGCAGGTGCCGTGTGGGGCAGGCTCTTCCTGGAGCAGCTGCAGTGACTGGACCAACAAACAATGACTTTTAAATGCTTTTGGCATCCATAAAATCTTGAAGCCTCGGGAAAAGAGATGGTGACTGTGACATGTCTCTATAGCCTCTGTGGGGTGATCTTTTTAAAATATATATTTTCATTCCCTCCCTCCTCTCTGAGGCTTCCAGGAATTAGTTTGAAGGACAGTGCACCAATTTAAGCATCTAAATAATGCTGTGTGACAGGTAACTAAAAGTTAGCTATAAATGTTAAGCAGAACACAAAGGGAATTTGGTGAACTGTGTTCACCTCTCATCAAGGCACCTGTGTAATATTTTCAGTACAATATTTGCAAAGTCCATGTAGTGCTCATCACTCTGCTATGTCCCTTCAGTCTCCTCTAGACATGAATTTCCAGCTTTTTTTTAGTGCTTAAAACGTTTCTTCAGTATCAGGCTGTTCTGCTGATGTAACGTTGATACTTTGAGGTGAAATACTCATATTCTGTTAGTAATCTGAAAGTATAAAAGAAATTGAATTGGTTTGGTTTTATCTTCATTTCGTTGTGGTTTTGTTTGTTACAATAACAGAGGGGCATTCAACCATCTGTAGACCCAAACTTCCTATACTGAAGATTTTAAATTATAGTTTTGGATGTCATTCTACAGATGAGGAATGTAAAGAACACTTGATTGACAGGTGGATTGGAGTCAGAGTCAGGAATAGATGCCAGGTCTCATGCACCTTTATCCAGGACATCACCCACCAGACCACACTTTCAGACCTTAAAACTGAACTTGATCCTTACAGATATTAAGAATTTTATGTAATGTAGGAAATGTTCCAGCTTTGTTGATGTTGGTAGAAGTTGCCTTTGCTGAGTAGTGGATGGAGCTGACCTTTAACTGGACATAACAGAGAAAGAAATGTTAAAATTTTTTTTAAAAAAGTGAATATGCAAAAAAGTGATTTATGAAGGCCATGAATTTCATAATCCTCAGTCCCAAGCTGTTGTGCAGTTTGGAGAATCAGGCCCTTCAATGTGTATCTACAAGGCAGGAGCAGTTTCCCGGTACCAAACAATTTAATCTCCACTGCATGGTGACACCTCCTTCAGGGCTGATACCCATGCTGGTGGAAGAAAATTCATCCTATTCTGGTTTAGCCAGCACCTTAATTACACAGGGTGGGTGTAAACCTCTGGTGCACCTCAATAGCACTGATTTGCATCTGATTTGTACTAATGAACAAACACAACGAGCGAAGGGAGCAGCCCTCGGCTCTGAAATCATCAATCTGACATCCTGCACAGTGTCCACACTTTTGTCCTCCTTGTCAACCAACCTGTTGTTGAATGATGAGTCACCAAATTCCCAGAAAAGGCAACAAGCATCTCTAACCCATCCCTTTATTCTCAGTTCCCCTAAGCCTGTGTAGCAGACATAATTCACAACATTTCGTACAATCTGTGCGGATTAGGAAGAGGAATCTCCATAATTATATAGGCTTGCTGTTATTTAAATATTTACCAACATTAAACACCAAAGGGGCTGTGCAAATGATCCAGGGGATTCAGATTGTTCTAAGCTAATATCTGTTGTATGATATTATGCAAATTGCATAAACTTTATTTTGTTACTTCTGCTCTGAGCTGTGTATCCCAAGGCAGCCATTCACTAACTTGAAACAGATAAAGTTTAATAATAAATAGTGATGATGAATAAGTTAGAAAGTTTGTGCAATGCTAATGCACTTGTTGGCCCCAGGGTAGTTTATTAGATAAACAAGTACAATTTTATAAGTTACATGCACAGAAGTGGCTTTTGTTTTCCAGGAAATGTGTACGTGATGAATTATTTTGAAACATTTTGTGTTAATGAACAAATTGTGTTCACTTCCAATCTGCCACCTCTTTCCTGAGATTTAAGATTCAAGCACCAAAATTCTACATTTGTTTCGCTTCATGCAAATGACACTAACATGAGAAATTCAACTTCACTGTGGGATGAGGGACATGCAGTTTTCCTAAGCCAAGGGATAGAGCTGTAGATCTTTCCATGAGTAATCAGGGCATTTTCAGGACTTGGGATCTTAGAAACAGGAAAAATTGGATAAACCAGTCCAAAGAACATGGGAATCCCAGTATGCCTGTGTTATACTTCTGGCTACTTGACAGTATTGAGCTGGGATAGATCAGCTGAAAGTATTTGTATAAGTGGGAAAGAATTCCTGCTAAACCAGAAGGGAATGAAGCATAAACAGGCTTATTTAACCAGCACACTGCAATGAAAAACCAGCCAAATCTCTTAATGATTCTTCCCTCTCCATGCAGTGCATTCCTGACCCATATAGTGCTCTCTTTTCCTAAAGTACATTTTGAGCATCTGCACTGGAGTTATGCTCAAAATCCCCCTGATGATACATCAGCTCTTAATAAACTCAAATCACCATAATTTAGATCTTTGCTGATTTTTTTTAGTGTAAATAACAAAACAATTTCCTATCCTTTGCAGGGAAAGAGCAGATGGTGCACTGGTGAGAAGGGTCTCTCTTTCCATTTCCTTTTATTTTGCAGCACTGGGCTCTGCTCTGTGCAGTTATTGCTGGACTGGTGTGAATCAGCCATGGAAACATTTCTGACGTGGCACATGGCTGCAAGATTTTTGGGAAAAGCCTGTTTCTCTGTGTATGTGCTGCCTTGGTTGACAGCATCCATCACAAATCCCTTTGTTTCTCCCAAGGCATGCCTTGATGGTTCTGAATCCCTGCACAATTGTCAGCAATTTAAAGTCTACAAAATGAATCAGAAAAACAAAAAGATTTAACAGGTAGAATTTTGCACTGCAGGAGAGAAGTTTCCCATTTCTGCCTCTAGCAGTTTCTTAACACTAGTAAAGTCACTTGAGTGCTGGTGGGTTCAAATAATTGGGGGTATTTTTAAAGAAATTTGTGGCAGAAATCACATTTTAATTTTAAAGGAAATAATTTTACACTCATAGATGAGAAGTAACACAAATAAATCCTTCTTTTGACTGTACATCAGCACATCTATGCTCAAATTTATTGCAGAATGAAGTATAAAGATATGCAAAAAACAAAGAAAAAACACAGATCAAGGTTTTAACACACAGGAACTTTCAGCTTCATAGAACTTGGGCATAGTTTTGAGAACAGTGGAAAGGACAGAGGAGATTTTTACTTGCTATCTGCTCTCTATTCCCCCAAATCAATTTGATCATCGAGGTGTTTGGCTCGTGGATGATGGATGGAGCCAACATGCAGCCTGCTCTCCAACTATGGGAAACCTCTTTTCTCACACCCCTATTCTTCACTGAGGTTGAATTCCTGGTGTTCAGATTCTTGCTGTTCATAGAGTGATGTTTGCCTTAAAACTTAGCCACGAGATCTCTGCAAAAGGAGGAGCAGAAATTGGGTGTTGAACTGGTATTTTTTTAGAAAAAGAACTTAAAACAGTTGAGGAACTTCCTATAAGGACTTCTCGAATATCACTCCAGTGCTTGTCAAGTGTCTTTCTGCTGTTTGAATTTTCCACATTAATGGTTGTTGCTATGATACATCAAACCCACTGGTAGCAGCACAAACACGATTCATTTCATGGGCAGGAGATCCGGTGGCAAAGACTTATCAGAGCGGGAAATGAGAGAGATGCTGTTCCTGCAAGCCATTAACATGAGAATGCACTTAAACACAATTTGAAATAATTTACCCTTTGAAGAAAACAGAAACATTTCTGTGAGAGAAAAGCAGAAACCGCCTTTCACCATATTTGAGCATTAAAAAATTTCTTTTGAAAAGGTCACACCCCCAAATTGTTTTAGTTCAGACCTTCTGGAAGCTCAGGATCTGCTCTGATGAAAACCAACACTAACTATGCACTTCCCCCTCCATTCTTTCAGCTTTAGTCTTTGTTGGTAACAGACATATCACTTTCATTCATTCATCTTCCCCACCCTCCCAAACACATTGGAATACTCAATTAAAGTCCTTTATTCCCAGAGTGAAAGGTCCATTCGATTGCAAATTTCTGCAGAACAGCTGAGCACACTAACTTTTGTTTTGACAGCTGAGAAAAAGATGTTCTTCAGGAGATACTGAAGCAGGTCCTCAACAGATATGTGTCAAAATAACAGTTTGGCAGGAGAGCAAACGAGATGGAGGGAATGGCTGTTAAAGTGGGGGAAACAGCATTTGTAATGAAATTAAAATGCAATTTAAAAGGTTAAGCAGAAACCAAATAATGAGCTTGTAGCAGAACTAGGGAAAGATTACTCAAGAGGTGGCCACCCCTGGCATCTGAATGGGTGCTGTCTGAGCTAAATCTTCACCTCAGAACTGCTACATTTTACAGAAGTTCTGGTAGATTTGGTCCCAATGGTTAATTTGTGGCTTACAACCTTGATCCTCTTGTTAGGTCACCACTAACCCTGTGTGGATTGAGTTCATCCAACATTGCTGTTCTAGAAAACACTTTATTTGGTAACATCTAGCAAGGAGTTGACTCATTCCTAAGTTAAACATAATTCTCATGGTTTAGAAAGGTTATAATTTACCAAAAATAACATTATTATATAAAGTAAACGTGTGTGCATGTTTATGTAGGCTTACACAGCCATGACCAGTGTGCTGAGAGACACAGGAGGAGGAGGACAAAAAACTGCAGAGTTCTTTTTGATAACATCCCTATTAATTCCACCTCCTTCCTGCAAACAATAAAGCCTTTTTTTTTTTTTAATGTAAAATATGCCAGTCTCTCCATGGCCTCAGTGGTAGGAGGTTATTTAGACACACTATCTGAGTGCTGGTTTGTACAAGCCTGCTGAACTCCACCAGGAGAAAAGGGACTTTACAACCCTCTTCAGAGGATTCACTCAGAACTCCAGCTTTGGGATTAGAACTCACATTGTTCCCACTGGTGAGATGCACTCTCAGAATAGCTGACAACATGGGAGTTAATGCTGTGTGAGCTGTGGTGTGTAAACTGAATAAATCCCTTATATAATTGCTCCTTTCTTTCAAACCAAACGAAACATGTACAACCCCCCACACCCTGATGGGAGCCTTAAGGCTCTGCTTTAACAGCTTGCCTGCGATTTGCATTTAGCAGGAATCAGCTATGGCAGTGTTTGCATTTGGAAATGCCACAAGACAAGTGCACTGGATAAAAGATCCCAGAGAAGTTAGCACATCTCGCCAGTGAGGTGCAATCAAACCTGCAGTGTGGCACTGCCCTGCGTGCAGCACCAGAATTTAAAGCCATTTTGTCAGGTATTCTCAAGATAGATGCTTGACTTACAGGCCAAATCCTTGTTTCCTGGAGTTTGTACATGTAAAGCAAAGGAACAGGTCAGACTGAGGAACTGCTCACCACATTTCAAAATGGTGAGTGGTGAATGAAAGTGGTGTTGATCTGCTTTACAATCTCCATAAATTTAATTATCACAGCTCCTTTCATAGAGTCCCTGCTGCAGAAAAAGGTGTTCTGCAGTTTTCCCTGGAATATCTCATAAAATACACTGGCCTCTCCAAACATGCCTGTACACTCCTGGAAGGAGAAATTCAGCAGGCAATCTTTTGAAAGAGAACCTGCTGAACTTGTGCATGGAAAGATTGAAGAGCAAGAAATAATTTATATTTGGTAACAGTACATTGGTCTCAGCATATACTGGATAAAATATTGGTCATGTATCTTTTACGAGTGTTTCATTACAGGGCCTTATCTTCAAATTATTCTGTTTCTTTAAAAGTCTTCTTTTTTCCCCCATTGGAAGGTACATGTGAATTATTCCTCTTCCAGTATTCATCCCTCTGCCAGCGTGGTTTGCATGAAAACAACGTTCTGGGGCTTCAGAGTGCTCTTGTGATGGTTCTAGAAAAGCCCAGAAGGGCCTGACAGTTGGATTTGCCACCAACAGACCATCCATGAGCAGGTTAAGATGAAAATGAGTTCATTACAAAATTCATGGCCAAGACAACATCCTTTCCTGCTCAATAAGTGTGAGCATATGTCAGCTGTGGAAACTGCAGCCCACGGCCCAGCCCTGCCGAAATCTGGGCTGCATTTTAACCACCCCCCTGCCTCCTCCTGGGCTGCCTGTAAATAAATCATCACAGAATTAGCCTTCAAACAATCCGACTTGAGAGAAGGGAAAATAAAGGCAGCGTAATGCTGACACACAAACATTACAAAAGGCTCTTGGCTCAACTCAGATGCAGCTTTTTTGCTATTAAACCAAAATAACTCAAAAAAAGATACTTAGTGGAGCACTGGTCCCTGGTGGCCACACAAGGCGCTTAGGGTTCACTGAATAATTGATTTTTTTTTTTTGGTTCAGCTACCAAACTGAGGGAAAAATAAATTCTACTTGAACTGAGCCTAAATAAAACTTTTCTTGTTGTTAACGTGGAATACTGAAAAAAAAAAAAGGTTTTCTTTCCACCTCTGAACGTTTGTTCATAACTGCTTGGGTCCGGATTTTGAGGACTTCAGTCTCTGCTCTGCCTCCAGAGCTGAGCATGGGGCAGGACACCAACAAGGGGACAAAAAGGGGGATAAACACCATGTGAAAAGGATGTTGGAATGGTGAGATATGTGAGTCTGAGGTGAATGGGAGCAGGTGACCTGTGAGACTGCACATGGGGTCAGACTGAGCTGTACAGAGGAGCAGCACTGCAGTTAATATTTTGTACTTTGTTATTTTTTTTATCTTCTGGAGATAAAAACAACGTTCCTCTCCAAAAGAGGCTGTTTTGTATTTGGCTGGGGTAGCAGTCTGTTATCTATATTAACTGACTAAAGCTGCTGGATTGGTCCTGGGCCTGAGCTGATCCCAGGTCTGAGACACCAGCCCCTACGCTCTTGTGGTGGCCAGAAGTGATGTGGTTTTGTGTACTCAGAGCTATAGGCACTTATTACAACCTGAAAACATCAATGCAACACTGGTGTGGAAAAGAGGACAGCAATCAAGTCATTGAATAATTTTCAACACAATTTTGAAGCCAACTCTGAATAGACTTTACTCAGTTCATTATCTCAGGTAGAAACTATGACCAGAATATCGAATGGGTTTAGATGTGATTGATTTCTGAAAGCTCCTCTATCAGCACACCAGGTGACCCATCACAATGGCAAATTGATTTGCCATTGTGTCTAAGGAGCAGCAATGATGGCATTAGCAGGATATCTCCATCTACTGCAACTGCTTCATGATATAAAATTTGCTCCCAGACAGTTTCTTTTAAGCAGGTGATCAGAAATCTGTGGCCTTTGGTGTGGATTGTGAGAATGGCAATAGCCATTATCAGCTCTATCAGAGCACTGAAGGGCCACGAGGCCACATTGTCATTTTGATGGTACTGGAACAAAGCAGGAGTCAAGACAGAAAGGTCAGCAGAGGGAAGTGAAAGGAGCACTGGTTTGGGGCCAGCACAGGGAGGCTCTGATTGATCAGAACCACGTTGCAGCTTCTACCTGCAAGGCTCTTCTTCCCCAGAAGAGAGAAAACCTCTTTATCCTTCAAAGTGTCGCTCTTCTGAAAAAGAGACTCTGTAGGGGAAACTCTACCTTCTTGTTGGAGGAGTTCTGAACTTAGCTGAAAGGCAAAACATCGATGTCCTTCCTTTTTAATACCAGGTTTAAGAGAATATTAGATGGAAAAATGCACATTTTTGAACCAGAAAACAGAGCAAGCCAGATTATCAAGCTGGCCTGGTTTGATCTGAGTCATAAAAATGACAGTTGAGAATGACTTGCTGTTCACTGCCTGGCAGTGTTTACCTAATAATATTTGCATGGTTAGGGATTTATGAATTAATATCAAGCCTATTATAGGATTTTACAGTACAGTCCTCCCTTCCTCTCCCCCTCCCTACCTCCCACTGTTGCTCTTGCAGTCCTGATAACTTCCAAGACACTCCTTCAGTATTCACGTGGCTGCCAAAGAAAAGCAAATTTCAGGAGAGAGTGGAGGGGAGAGAGAGGCAAACCCAGGTTATTTAGATTACAAACTCCTTGGACTCACACAACAGGCAGTGTGACCATGTTGGAGCTCCCTGAAATGTCCCAGCACAGCACAGATTGTTCAGCAATATTTGCATCAAAATTTTTACCCCACATAGGAATCTCTTTCCACTTCCTTGAAACCCAAATTTTCCTTTGCACTTCTCAGGCTGTAACATCCACAGCAGGAACTGAGCAGCAGTCCTAATTTCTGAATTTACTCTTCAGTCAGCTGATACAAAGTTTTGCATGGTGGCCTTTCCATGTCATAAATATTAAATGTTAATGTGTAAGCTCCATCTGGAAGGCTCTTCATTCTCAAGTTCTCAGTTCTGTTTCCTCACATAACAACCAATACCAGAGATCATTACATTAGAAGATTTTTATTTAGGAACACTGTGAATGCAACCTAGAGTAGGAGCAATATGCAAAAAATTAAGGACTAATGTTTTATTGACCAATTTTTCTTTATTGCTGCTTATCTATGAAGAAATGAGAGGGTGAAATCATAGTAAAACAATTACCATACCAAGTTTGTTGCTGCAACAGAATTTACTTTATTATTTTGTGTGTGTGTTTAAAGTATAATAAGGAAAATATGAATATAAAACATTTCCTGTGAACTTCTCCAGTGTTACTCAGTGTAACATGGAATTCTCTGTTTCTTATGGTCCTGTTTGGCCCTGATTATTCCCCTCAGAATGTTCTGCCATGCTCAGTTTTCCTTGCAGGGACATGTGCTTGAAGTGTGAATGAGATGCAGGGTCTGTTGTTGTTCACTGGAAATTTTATTCCAATTCAGCAGCACCAATTTCTAATCACATTTACAGGCCTCTTTTCATTCAGGATGAGCCAAATGTGCTTTTCAGGCTTGTATATCAAGAAATGCAGAATTCAGCCACCTCCACGTGGCTTGTTGTACTCTCTGGCAGCATCCAGCAGGATCACATCTGTGTTTGCAGAGGGAAAACCCACTATTCATAAGCACAATAATCCAAATATCCCATTCCAAGCAATGCTTGTGCAGAATTCCAGTACCAGAGTGGCTGGGCAGTGGCAGGATAAACAGAATACACGTGGTATTCTTATGAAAAAAGGAATATTTATGATTTTTTGGTTGCTTTTATAACACAAAGATAGTTTTTTGAGGGAGGGAACTGCCACTCTGATACAGATTCATCATTTATCTTCGTAAAAATTGAGACCTTCTGAAGCTATCATATAAAATTCATGATTTTAGCCTTATTTAGCTGATGAGTTCTGTAAACTCTTCCTAATATAAGATTAGATATTCGTATGAGCAGGCAGAGCTTCGGAAATGAGTGGAAATATAAATTAGACTAGTGGCAAAAAAGGACATTTCTCAGGTCAAAAAGGCTGAGATCTGACCATATTCTGAAAATCAACCTAATATACACACACATATATATATATGTATATATATACATAATATAATATTTATATATCAACCCAACAATATATTTTTTGTTGTTTTAGGAAGGGGTTTGAGAGATATTAAAAGCAATATTGTTTCCTTGTTGTTTCCTCATTTATATGTTTCCTCATATAATAGACTATTATATCTATAACTCTAGAGGGTTTCTCCAAGTTGTCTTTCAGAATGTTTGAATGTAATTTATATACAAGCCTATAAACAGTTCTTTTGAAGAAAATGGGGCTAAATACAGGCACATGTTGTTGTGGTAACTGTTCTGTTGTGGCATCTAATCCTACCATCAATTGCCTTTTTAATCCATGTATTTCTCATCTATTATTGCATTTAAAAGCAGAACCGACACTTTTTCCCCCCCCATTGTTTCAAGTCCTTCTCGTTGCATGCACAGAAATAAAAGCAAACAGGAAGCACATCCTACTGGTTTTCCAGAGGATAGATGAGGAATTGTTCCTGCTGATTTTCCCTGTAATTCCCTGGCCCAGCTGTTGCCTTTCCCACACATCCCAATTCCATTAAACATGACACAGAACTGTTGCAGAGCACAGTGCACCCCTCAGGCTGATGTTTACCTGAAGGCCCGGGAATAGATTTTGTCAAGATCAAAAGTAATTACTTTGTAAAGTTCATCTCCCACCCTGCTGAATAAATATTGCAGGAGGATGAAATATGGACGGGCTGTTTGTATCCATCACTTTTAAATATTAGCACTGAGCTCGTAGAGCTCTTTGTTGTGTAAAAATCATTTGGATACATTATTCCAAGTTGAATAACAGAGCATTTCAGATTAAGAACTAAAGGAAGACTCTTTTTGTCATCTTGTATTGAATAAAGCAAAGGGAAGGGACTATTAATTTTAGGGCTAATATATCTTCCCTCTAAATGGCTGCACCTTGTAAACATTTTTTGCTAACAAATATTATTAAAGTGCATATCTGATTCAAGCACTATGATGCTTTATTAAAGTAAATATACTAAATTACCTACAAGATAAATAATAACCCATCATTTCATTCAAGTAATAGACATTTTAAAATTCCATTCATCTTCCATTTAAAGGCTACTTGGCACAGCAGTTTTCCTCCAAGTTTTTGGGGGTGATTTCATTCTCAAAGGCACACAAAGGCATCACTGAGCAGTCTCTGGTGGAGTTTTCTTTGTGCCATGCCATGGAAAAGTAGAGAGGGAGGATTGGGGAAGTTTAACTCCAGCCAATTTTTAACCATCTTTTTGAAATTTAAGTCAAGTGGAAAAGCATCTCAAGAGGAGTCACAACATGATCAGCAACTACATGGTAGAAAAATTTTCTCCCAAAACACTGAAAAGGTGCTTCAACTTCATTGTACTGTTGTTTTATCTCCTCTAACTACTCTTGTTCTAATAAGTTTGGAGCTGTTTTACTCTCTTCATGGAGTATTATTTCTATGTATTTGTAAAAGAAAGGTGACATATCTGCTTTATTTTTTTTCCATGCAGAATTCCAGCCCAATGTTCCATTTTTTTTTTAACCTTAACTAAGATCTAGATGAACCTACCACAGCAAAACTGATCCTACAGAGTTTGTAATGTCTTGTTCTTTTTTCCTTCCCTCCCAGTTAGACATTGGTGTCTAAGGTACAAATAAAAATGCCACTGAGTGAGGGCCAGGAGGACATTTTATGTGTGAACTTGCTTCATAAACAGTTTCAGAGAGACTTTCAAAAACCCCAAATCAGGGAGGATTTTGCACGTGTTCTGTCTTGTAACAAAAGGTTCATCCAGAACATTTGTTAACCTGGGTTGGTGTGACAAATTGAAAGTGCCTGAAAATCTCTCAGGACAGTTCTTTAAAGTGTGTTTTGCTCTCGTTTTCATTAAAGAACAAGGCTGTGTTTGAAGATGAATCCTCAGCTGGAAAGTTGATTTTAGTTTTAAATGGAGAATTGACAGATTTTCTTCAATTAGGTTTTGGCTGCAATCCATCCTTGTCTATCAACCTTTCCAGAACTCCAGTTGCCTCATCTCTGATCCCTTTCTTTTTGAAGACCAGGGTTTTAAATTAAATAAATAACTTGTGACATTCAGGAAAAGGCAGACTAATGTAAATTCTGCAGCAAAGAGGGGGGTGGAATTTTTTAATTGGAGAGTGAAGAGTGCTGAGGAATGGTCTGTCAGAGCACTTTGTGATTCCAGGATCTAAATATCCTTAGGGAAATTTGAAACCTTGCCATGTTAGATACCCATATCCAGAAATACAATTTTGTTTGCACAAGCATTAATCAGCAATCTGGAGAATGCTTTCAACAAGGCCAAGGATAGACTGGAACACTGAATTTATCCCTTCCCATCAAGTGCTCTGTCTGGGGAAAGAAAACACAATATATACACTCTTTACTGAGTAGGACAGGAGCCCAAAATAATTATAGTCTTCAGTGAACCTCCAATTGGATCTGGTAGGTTGTGATGGAACTTTCCAAGAAAATAGATTGTGGGCAACAAACTTCCAAGCTCCTAGGAATTCAGTTCTAAATTCCTTAGCCATTTCTTGCAGCTGAAGGTGTGGACACAACAGTTGTTAAATCGCCAGGAAAATCTGAGTCTTTGTTCAGCAAAGTCTTTGTCCTTCATTGTCTTTGTCTCTCAGGTGCAGTGAGCACTTCTACAGAGACTGGGAGAACACAGAGCTCAAACTGCCAACTCCCTGCAATTCCCTCCTTTGTCCTTAAACAATCCTGGAGCTTCTTGGATCTGCAGTTCTGGCTGAACCTCATCCAGAGAGTTCCTTGTCTCAGCTGCCTCCTCACTGTACATTCATCCATCCCCTGGTTTGTTTTCTGCTGACACATTCATCTGTCCAGCCTGAAGTGAAATGGTTTCTCTTTAGTCATTACATGAATTCTTATGGCAATAACATTCAGAGGAGGCTTTTACTGGGAAATAAAATGCAGGCTAAAATGTCACAGAACTTTATTAGACAATCTAAACTTAATTGCAGATGAGTTGATGCACTCATAAAAGATGATGCAATGTTTCTATTAACTCCAACATATGGTAACTATTCATGGGAGGACAGCAATAGAGATATCACTAAATGTTACTCTAAAATGATCAAATTAGGAAGATGGTTATTTTTTTTTTAAATAGCAACTTCTAATGTGTTAATTACTTGTGAGAGTTTACCTAACATCAGAAGTATTCAGAGGACACTGTTTGTATAAAACTATGATAGGAATTTGATTATTCCTGTGAAGGCATCCAGTTATTTAGAATATTTTCCCATGCTCTGGGATGGAAATAGGCAAAGAGCTCTGTTCCCCTGAAGAGCTGCAGGTCTTGAACACCTTTCTCTCCTTTCACTGAGGTTCATGTGAGGTTTATTTAGTTAATTAATTCTGCAGTAAATGACACTTGCTGGTAGAAGATATTGCAGATAGCATAGTTTAATTATTTGTGCCATTATCTTTAGAAATTCTAGTGATAAGCTCTAACAATGAAATGAACTGTATTAATTACAGTGCAAACTTTATTCCATCTCTTTCTCATGCTGACAAGTTCTGTACCATCCCTCTTTGCCTTGATGAACAGTTTAAATGTTCCCTGGTGATGGGTTCACTTAAAAGCAGCTCTGAGTTAATCCCATGCTGCTGAGACCACTGCACACAGACAAGTCCTGGGCTGGCAGTTCTAACCAAGCACACATAATTTGTGTTTGCCTCAGCTTTATTGACTGAATAAAGAACTAAAACCAGCTCCAAAGGCTACACTCACTAGATGGCTAAGTAATTTCAGGTTTTTTCCTCTTGTTGCCAAAAATCAGATGGTTTCTGAAGACATTTGAAGTCTATAAAGACTTGGCTAAATTACAGTTGTTCTGCAGCAAATGTACTGTGTAAGGGAGGGCTGGAAGGGAGCCAGGGAGTTTGTCTTCACACCAAAGCTCCTCTAGAGGAGATGAAATCATCCTGGAAGGGCAGTGTGCCCTGGAGGATCAGACACCCTGGTGTGAGTTCATCCCTGACTCTGTGATCAGTTTGATGCTGTATAATATTTACAGGGCCACCTCTTTAGGAGTTCTGATTAAAGCTCCCAAATTATATCATGGATTTATTCAGCAGAGCTGAATATCCCCAGTCTGGACAGATTGTGACCATGACACGCTTGCAGTTCTCTCTTTGCTTACCCAAGTAGCCAAAGGACACCTTTAAAAGGTTTGATAGAGCACACCAATAATGTCACTATGGAAACATAATGTTTGAGAAACTGCTGCTTTAGCAAAGCACCACCTTCCCTCACACAGAGTCAGGGTTTACAAGTCTTGGGTGGAAATTCCCTGTAGTGCCAGTGAAAAGTGGAGACTTGGGGCTGTCACAACCTCACAGAGAAGGACAAGCTCCTGAAACAAGATATCGATGAAAAATAGTGCTAAAGAGTGTTGTTTCTACTGAATTAGCAAGTTGGTTAAAATTTTAAAGAAGAAAAAAAAAAAAGGTAGGTTGCTAATCTTATGGGGGGATGATACAAACCAACCAGTTCAAAGGGGAAAAAACTATGAGTTAATGGATGGTGCAGGAGGAATATCTTGAGTACTTATGCTGAGAAAGTGGATTGGAATCCCTCAGGCAGATGGTCAGCACAGAGGACAAAGGGCCTGCAGCAGTTGCTCCCTGAAAGATTTATGCCTCTTGCTCCACAGGTTGTCACACTGTCTGCCAGGGGCCAAAAATCCAATATGCACTTCCAAAGCATGTTTGTGTTGTCCCATTTTGTTCTATTAATACTATTTATCATGTTAGGTAGATCCATGTTTCTGCCATAATTCAACATTGTATTTGGAAAGGTTTTGTAGCTCTTGAGAAGCACTTCCTGGACTAATTTTTTTTTTAATTAGTACAAATAAAACCCCTTGATAATCTATGTCTCTATGAAAGAGATTAGAATTTTGAAGCCACTTTTTTAAAGTATTATCTTTGGATACAAACCAATGTCTTCTGTGTAATCTGTGATCAAATCTTATGTGACCTGGGATATAAAGTTTGGAGATTCTACTTCTATTCACACATTCTGCTTGTATCCAATCAGTGTAAGTCAAAAACACCCAGGCTTAGGCACGTTGTGTTAGTTGGGAACCAAATAAGGAGCTTTAGGTGTTATAATTCCAGTTAACTTAGCACTGGAGACAAACTCCAGGCAGGACCCCTCTATATAAAGCTCAGGAATAGCAAGAAAAGCCACTTTGAGACTGATTTATATGAATAACAAGCAATTTTCCTTGTGGTGCAGCTGCATCTCTTCCAAGCAGTTGTTGTTTCTTATCTCATGTGCTCCTGGGAGATGAAACTGTGCATCACCCTCCCTCAGAGCACATCAGGTTATGCTGTTGCCCCAAATTCTCAAACAAGTACCTGCAAAAATCTCACTTGAAACAGGGAGTTCAGCTGTTCAGAAAAAAACAGCGACACAAATACAACTTGGTGACAAGTGATTAAAATCAGTGAAGCAGAGGAAAGGAAAAAAAAAAATCAAGCTGTTACTTATTAATTTAAAGTGACTTCAAAAAGCAGTTGCTAAACCTCTAGTGATTTTTCTGATACCTGTCCAGGCTACAGGTGGTTGGTAAATGCTTAATAAAGCATCTGCTCAGCAATGCAGTTTCTCAGGATTTCAGCTAAAAAAAAAAATTACTGCAATAATTTAAAAAGAGCAACTTATTTTTTTAAATGTTGTCCTGGTTTCTGCTGGGATAGAGTTAATGTTCTCCCCAGTAGCTCTTACAGTGCTGTATTTTGGATTTGGGATGAGAATAATGTTGATAATGATGGTTTAGCTGTTGCTGAGCAGTGGCCAAGGACTTTTCAGCCTCTCGTGCTGCCCTGCCAGTGAGGAGGGGGGGGGACACAAGAAACTGGGAGGGGACACAAGAGGTTGGGAAGGGACACAGCCAGGGCAGCTGACCCCACAGACCAAAGGGATATTCCAGACCAAAGGGCATCATACTCAGCATATAAAGAGATACAAATCTGGCCAGGGGGTGCTGGGAATTGGTCAGTGGGTGGTGAGCAATTGCATTGTTATTATTATTATTATTATCCTTTTCTGTCCTGTTCAACTGTTTCCATCTCAGCCCATCAATTTTACCTTTTTCCCCCCAATTCTCTCCCCCTCTCACTGGGACAGGAGGACAGTAAGTGTCTGTGTAAAGCTGCCTGTCAGGTTAAACCACTTTTAAGTGTCCTGCCAGATATTTCTGTACTGTGATACCCAACAGCACAGAAACTATAATGGGTAAATTTTCTTAGTTTTCAACTGTATTAATAATTGATCCATCATTATAGACATGGGTACTGTGAGTAAACAAATAAAATAATGGATCTGGATCTTCCACTGAGAGACACAGGTCCCACGTTGTCTCTGCTTAATATGCAAAATAATGCCAGCAGGATGAACACCTAGAGAAGTGTCTCATTAATATTAAAAAAATATATAATTAGAGTTGGTTCATTTGTTTCAGGGGAAAAAATGTTGCTTGTAACAAAAACATACATTGCAGAAACATTTTTTGTCAGATGTTGCAATTAGCAAAGCTCCTCAGGCACTTCCCATGTTTGCCTCCTTTCCACTGAGAAAATGGGTAAACAAGCTTTTGGAATCAACAGTTTTCATATCATTTTTTAAAACAATGTAAAGTTTCAAACGAAACAAAATTGTGATTGTTTGAAAGAAAATTGCAGAGGAAAGAAATTCCAGAATTTTTTCTCATTATTAGTGCAAGTCTGCCTCTGAAATAAACCTTTTCTGATGCTGCTTCATATCCAAAGGGTAGAACACTCCAGGAGTCTCTGCTAGCTGGAGAGCTGAGAGTTGACTTTTTCCCCAGGAGAAAAGAAAGTGGAACAAATGATGACACATCCACTGTATTCTCCTTTTCTTCTCAGTACAGCCATCTACTTACTTCCCTACACTTTAGACTTGTTTGTATTTGTGCTGCAGGAGCTTGGAATTCCTTCCTAGGGGAGGGGTCCCATCCTCAGCTCAAGTTTAAATGTCATTCATAAATGGAAAGGGGATTTCACTGAAATGGTAGTAGGATGTGAGGAGGAGGGAAGTGCTGGTGAAAACAAGAGGAAACAGAGGTTAGGGAGTACCAACCATTACAGCTTTAATCCTATGCCAAGATAGGAAATTTTTGTCTACATCACTATTTAAAAACTCAGCAAGTAGAGATAAATTAAGATGCCAGAACTAAAGGCAGCAGTGAGAGTGGTAATTATTACTATTATTGTCCTACTTCTCAGTCATGCCTGAGCCAAACTCACACTCAGTAGAGCAGCAGGAGGCATAACCTGGTGTGGATAAATAAATAAACTTGGAATGAGCAGAGGTGCACCTGGGGAGAATCCTCCAGAACTGTTTGTAAATGTTGCTAAGCAGTTGTGTGTAGTTGCCAAGTGTACCCACTTTTGTTTAATCCTGTATGTTCTTAAGATACTTTTATATCATTAAATCAATATTTCTTTTCTTTGAATTACAGGTAGAACATAGCTTGTATGATTACACTACAGCTGGGCAGATACTTTGGCACAGTTTCTGCCTAAACATGGCTTTCCCCCCCTTCTTCCAGAGTAAGCACCAAGAGGGGATCATTTCCCCACATTACTGATGTTGTTTAGGGAGTCAGTCCTAATGAAAGGCACCTAATGCACCTACATGGGGGTGTGTAAAATCAATTCATGACCCCCAGTAACTCTGAAGTCCATTGTCCCATTTCAGCAGAGTGTGACAGAGGAAAATGGTTGAGAATATCACTTGTTGGAAGTTCAGGTGAAGCACTGGGGAAGCATCTCTGTCCTGTTTTCTTACCCTCATCCTCAGTGTCCTCAGCCAGCTGAGTTTTGGGCTGGACTGGAGAGTTTGTACTGGAGAATCATTTGCAAATGCACTTGTCAGAGTGTGAGCAGAGGTTCGGAGTTTCAGCATTACCCATTTTTGCTGGTGTCTGATTGTGAATTGAGTATTTTCTAACTAGAGTTCAAATGCAGCCTCACATCCCAGTTGAACATGCAGCACAATGATCAAAGGGCAACAAAGTGTATTTGAAGGTTTCAGGTAAGTGAACATTTAGGAGGAGAAGATGAGTTAGAGCCTTGAGGTCCTGGTGGTTTGTTATGTAGCTCCACCAACATCTTGTACCTTGGTTCCTTCTCCTGTAAAATGAAGTGTCTGTCTTGTCATCTTTTATTAAGGCTTTAGAGATCTATGCCATTTTTATTTGCTATTGCTCTTCTGCCCTTCACTTCTGTTATCTTTTCTTGTAGTTTAAAAGCAGGAACATTAGACCTGAGCTGCTCAAATAACTGCAGCTCCTGAAGCGTCCTTTCCTCACTATTGATAACAAGTGAAGCAGGGGATATTTTGATTCTGTTCTGTCTTGATAAGGTGGCTGTGATGGGTGAGTTAATAGAAAATAAGTAGAGCAGATGTAGTAATAAATTACTATCTTGACAGATCTGACATATCTCCACCCATGTACTGAAGCTGAGTTGAGAGATGTGTGTATGATTAACGTTGCTTAGATGGGTGGTGTCTGAATTAGCATATTGTGCTGTAGGCACTGGAAGCTTCTGTATTTTGTGGCAATACCGAGCAATTAAATTGCCCTTTACATCCTCAAAGTACTTGGAACATGAGAGATTATGTTCCATTAAAGACTGGGATAGATCTTCCAGACCTGGGAGACAGAGGAATGCACAGTGCTGACCATGAGCATGGGAGTGATCGTGGCATTTGCCATAAAGACACTGCAGTTCAATATTTTATAGCAAGATATTTTTGATAACAAATGCTGTTACACAAGAGTTGCCTGGTTGAAAACTTCAATGTGCTGTGGGAAGAGCTGCTGCTTCTCTCCACTTTGAGAACTCGTTCCTGCAAACTTTGAGGTGTGTGCTTGGCTCAGCTTTGGGCAGAGGACTGCTTCCATCTGATTCCCACTAATATGAGCATGGATCAGGGAGAGAGAGAAACGGGGGCTTTCTTTTTCCTTGATATGTGCACCAAATGTGACAGGTGCCAGTAGCCAGCATGCCCTGACAGAGACAGAGAGTTTATTAATACTTTTTCCCTTCATATCAGTTTTTTTTTTTTTTAAGAGGTTGTTTGAATCTTTTGGGAGTTTTGGTTGTTGGTTGGTTTTTGTGATAAATGAACCAGTGGACAAACCTGGAGTGATTCTAAGTATTTCCTCAGCATCAGCAGCTCTCAGTGCACAGCAGCACTGCAGGAGCCCAGCTCTTCATTAGGTTTGAGGTCAGCTGCCTTTAATCCAGGCCTATTTCTGACACAGTTTTAACAGCAGCAGTTACTCTAATAGATGAATGTGTTGCATTCTTTTTTCTTAACCATTGTTTCCTACTTTTTTCTTCAAAGAAACCTTTTTTTTTTTTTACATTTACAAGAGAGAAACTGAAGTCCTTTGATCTCTACAATGTATGTACTATTTATACCAGAGATGGGGAAACTGCTTTTGTCTAATTATTTTTGACATCTTGCAAATATTTGCAAAATTCTTCGTGGGGATTAAAAAGATCCACAGAGTTCAATCTCTCTGTGACAAAGAAACGGTGTTTTCAAAAGGCAAAACAATTGTTTGTTTGTTTTCTCTTAGAGAGATCCCAGACAATTATCTTCCAACATGGCACATTTCATCTGAGATAGCTCATGAGCACATCACATTCTTAGAATATCAGTAAGTTTCCATAAATAGAACTGTACCTTACAAGATCAAATAAAATAGTGATAAAATGGAGTTCATTTGGAAAGCATCAATTCCAGCTTTGACTCTTGCTTTGTAGGAACTGTTCTCTGCAAAAGCTCCCCTTTTAATGTCCAGTATCTTTGAGCTTCTAAGTTACTTGTTAGAACAAAGTTTGTGAGGTTGTCAGTGCTGTGTTCCCTTCCACTGCCTTACAGAACATTTATTCATTTACATGGATTTACTTATTATGCAAAATAAGTACAGTGTGAGTAATTACTTCCATTTAAAAGAATAACCAGGGTTAGCAACTCTCACTTAGACTGAGACTCCTCATTTTGTTTCTGGGGATTTTATAGTGTCGAGTGAGTCAAGTGAATATGAGTCAAGTTCTGTGTGAGTCAAGTGAATTTGGAGTTTATCAGTTTCCACCGAAGAAAATAAATCTATTCTAGTCTTCACAGTTCCAGAATCTTGAGAATATTGTTCATATGGTCACAAAATGAGAAGCTGAAGTTTGTTATTTAAAGCTCATTGTTTTTTGCCTCCTCATGGAATATGTAACACTTGGGATAGGCAGACTGGGTAGGAGGTTTGGGGAGCAGAGGGAAGGAATCAAATGTGTGCTCCCAGTCAGGAAACACCACCAAAGCCAGGCAGAATTACCTTGGTTAACAGTAATTCAATATTTTGAAGACTTCTGGACACTTTCTTTAGTGAAAATGGATAATTTCCATTTTCAACTTTGCTTTTTGCTGAATTTTCTGAGTTTTTATCCACTTATACAAGTGTGCACTGACAGATCAGAATAAAATAATAATATGCAGCTTCCCATTGGTTACCAAAACTGTCCTTTTTAAACTAATGTACAAAATGTGGAAAAATTGAGTCATAAGTGGTTTCATACTGCAGAGTAAATATTTTTTTACCTTCTTTAAAATGTTTGCATTTTGTCCATGGAATTGAGAGCAGCACTATAAAACTGAGATACGTAATGTCTTTAAGAATACACATATAGACATTATTTCCTTAGTAAATCTTTCTGGTCTCTTAGAGAAGTTGTATTTCTTAGACCTGACATGAGTCAGACAGCAGGAGCTGCAGCAAATCCCAGGCAATCCATTAAGAATGTCACACCGTGCTCCTCACTCCATGTCCTTCCCAAGGTGAACAGAAGTGTCATCAGCAAGTGGTTTGTGAAGGTGTCTGTGAGTGTTGGCAGGTAAATAATTTTTTTAAACCAAAGTTAACAGTCCATGTAATCATGTGCATCAATCTGATTTCTGGAGAGGCAGCTGTGCTGCTTAGTCTGCTCTGGTGAGGAGCCCAAAACGTGCAAGACAAATGGGAGCACGAGGCTGGTAAAGGAGCAGCAAGGAGGGGTTATAAACCCCAAAACTGGGAGAGACAGGGGCCAGGCCAGAGCTGTGCAGAAGGAATGGATGTTATCAGAGGCCTCACAGGTTTGTAGGTGGCTGTTCAGGTACTTCTGAGAATGTCAGAAGAGTGATAATGCTCCTTTCAGAGAGGGGAAAAGAGCAAAATATCCAAGAGGCCAAGGCTGTGTACAAGAAATCCGTGTGGCTGCAAATGCCTTTCACCCTTCTGATATCAGCTGGTTCATTGGAGCCTGGGGAGGTTTTTACTGATGTTGTTGGGCAACTAGAGCCTGATCCTGCAGAACAATCTCAGCTCTTGTCTGTTTGGAGGGGTTCCTTTAGGCCTGACTGACTTTTATAAGTGTCAGTCATTAAAGGAGAATCTTCCTTGATGTTTGCAAAGGGCAGCACAACCCACCCAGCAGACCCTGGCATTTCTGTCACAGTGACATCTTGGGTCACATCTTTCTAACAAAGACCAGCTTGAAAACACTTCCAACACCACGGCAAGAGGTTCCTTCAGCACCAGGCAGTGCTCAGTGCTGTTTGCCATGATCAGATAGGTCCTAATGGCAGCCCATGGCTATGGATAAGTTCATCAGGTCTTCCAGTGTGTCTTTAAAATGAATACTATTAAAAAAAATACTATTTCCTATCTCCTACTGAATCATATAATACATTGCACTAAGGATCTCTGTACTTGAGTTGACTTTTGGCTGCTTTTTCTCCAGCTGAACTGCAGTGCTTCCATCTCCTCTCACAGCCCCTCAGAGCTGCAGCTTGTGTGGCTTTTCCAAGTGAGTGATGGCCCAGTGCTGTCACTCTGAGGATGTATTACTCACTCAGGGTATTTACATCTTGAGCTGGACTGACAAGAAGATGAAAAGGAGGCTTGGTTGCTTGGCCAGCTTTTGTTTTATAATTTAAAACAGTTTTTGTATTCATGCATTGCATCCCTGTTGCAGAGTGTCTCTATTTCATCCAGGAGCTGAAAAAAATTATAGTTCCCAGATCTCACATTTCCTTGAAAATATTGTGTAATAATCACAAACAGGGCACTGATAAAGAAGAATTAAAAATCTATTTCTTATTAACCATTTGTAGTTTAAAACTCTGTATTTCAATAGCAGGATAAAGCAGGCACATAGAAAATATAAGAATTTAACTTTGCCACTTTGATTGCAAGCCTTCTTGGTCAAATATTTCACAGGATGTCAGAAGTTAGTAGAAATTTTCACAAATGTTTCCATTTCCTGCTTGGAAGAGAGGTACCTAAAACCAGTCTGGATTCATGCTTTGTGGAAACCCAGTGACTCCAGACAGTGTTTGTCATACCTCCCACTTGTGAACCATCAAGAGCCTGGAGACCATCGAGGCTGATTTGCAAGGCATTGGTTTAGTATTCAAGAATCAGTGAAGAAAACCTCACTGTCGGTCATTCCTTGTCCTGCAGGAGCACTCCAAGTGCCTTTGATCTTTTCCCCAACTAAAAGCATGTTGTGGTCTGGTTTTGTTTTATTTTCTTCCTTCTCTTACCATGCTATCCTTAGCCACAAATGAATTCTACAGAATTTCTGCCCTGCATGGTTTTCAGCAGCCATGAGGTATCTGAAATCTGGCAAGGCTGAATATCTTCCTTCACTTATACACCAACTGTTTACAGGAATTTTTCATTCTTCAAGTCGTGTCTCATGGCTCTGAATATTAACACAAGACCTCAAACACCTCATCAACCTCCTGTAACTGAGTAGCAGAGCTAATTTTTATTTAATCCTTTAAAAATTAGGCAGATATTTGGAATGTAGAAATTTTGTTCTCGTGAATTAATATGGATGCTGTGCCAGATCATCAGCTGACCAACATTCATATATAGGTCTTGCTAACACAAATATACATTGCTGTGTACTGAAAACCTTTGAGCACTTACACAAAAACATATGTCTCGTGGTATGCTTTGGGTGTGCCATCTGTCCTGCTACCTTGTTAGCAAATACAAAGATGCAATATCTGCTGCAAAACATTCACCATCTGAAGTGAATAAAGAAATTATGGTGGTAATGTGGAAGGAAGGCTTGTCCATAAAGAAGGGAAATCGTGTTGGGAGCACAGGGAATGACAATGTTTCTCCTACATCCCTCTCTTCCCACAGTGAGGGCGACCTGTCTGCCCGTGTCTCTGTAATGAACTCAGAGACAATAACAGGGATTAAGCCCAGCATTGATGTTTGTGTTTAAAATGAGCTGGGGCAGAGGTTTTTAAAGCCTGGTGGTATTATTTTACTTTGTTTCTGTGCATTCGTGTTTGTCATGGCAATGAAGAGACAATTCTTCAACTGAAACAACTGGATTTAAGAGGTACCTTTTTGGCTGCTTTTAAGCATCTGCTGTAATTGCCAGAGAGATCTGAATAGTGTCTTCCCAAGAGGAAGGCAAAATGGAGTCCATGCTGGGATAAAGAAAGAAATAAGTGGTCCATCAGAAGGTTTCTAGTAAGAACTGAGGCATAGGATGAAAAATGTGACAGCAGCCAGGATGGAAAGGAAGACGACGTTCCAGATGACAGGGCACGCAAATAAGTCTCTCATGCTTGTAGACACCACAGTAATTCTCATTTTTTAATCCAAAAAGAATAGTCACTCACATCATTTCCTTCCACAGCAAAGAGCTGACTTGATAACACGACCTTGTACTACCGCTCAGGGTCACAGATTCACGCAGGCATGTCCTTGCGCTCTCGTTGAGCCCTCGTGCCTTGCCCTTTCCCCACAGCAGGGAGGCCAGGTCGCTTTACAAGTCCCTTCCCTTTCCTGGAGCTGCCCAGGAGCCGTGGTCTGCTGCTCCTGTTCCACCCAATTAGTGCCTCTCCGAGCAGCATCTCCTGTCACTCACCGCCGTGCCAGTGGTGACGCTCCCAGCAATGCCAGTTCAACAAAGGGGAGACAAACACTTTAATGGTTGCCAGCAGCTGAAGTGAGGCTGAGGCAGAATAACCCTTTCAAGTATTTTAGGCACTGCTGAAATATTCACATATACAAGAACAAATCACTGTACATGTACACGGACGGCAAAGCGACATCTGAGCTCTCTCGTTGGTACCAGCTGTAGTTCCTCCCTGTTGCCAGAGGCAGGGATGTTCTCTGATTGAATGGAAAGCTTTGGGACTTGGCTGTCCATCCTCTGCTACTGGGAAACCAGGCAGCCAAGCACATTCCCACTGCTCTGCCTTCCACAGCTCCTCAGGTCAGCAGGAGGGTGTTCCGGACCAGGAGGAAACGCTGCCAGTGCGGCCCACAGACACTGCAGTCCCTGATCTCTGCCACCGTGTCACTACAACACAGGAGCAGCAGCTTTTTCCATTGAAGAGGCAGAAATTAATCATTCTTGTGAGGGAAGAAAAATAAAAGTGTCTCTGAACGAGCCCACCTGCAGACATCAGTAAGTGCTTCGCACCGGTTCTCATTCCAGCAGCCTCCCATCCTCTCTCTCCATCCCCACGTGCTGCAGCTCCACGGTGCTCTTTAACTTGTCAATTCACAGCTGCAGCAGAACTTTGGATTTCATTTTCTCACAAGTTTCAAATGAAAAAAAAAAAAGTGTCTCCTACCTTCCCAAGACTGACTTTGACTCCCTAACCTGATATTTAAGGGCTGGCACGTTCGTTTCTTCCTATGCTGTTTAGAGTTTCCTGCTCATAGACTCCTCTAACTAGAACATAAATTCTGGAGCTGGGGTGGTGCTGTCATACATCACACACTGTTTAACACTGACATGAAATCCTTCATCTCCAGGCATGCAAATTTCCTGCAGATATATGATCCAGTTTATGTGTGTGCATACTAAAACCACAGGAAAGAGTTGAGTCATTGCTTCAAAAAAACATTCAAAAAAGTTGAAAAAATTAACCCCCATTGCCAGTTTCTCATCCTAATAAAAAATTCTGATTCCTAACATCCATTTAACCTGCGTTATAGTGCACTTTAATATATGTTAAACTGCATTACAGTATATGTTATAGCAGTATCAAGTCCTCTAACCATGAAAAAAATCTTTGCATTAAAGGCCATCAAAAGCCCTCTTTGCTCTGGGATTCCACATTCCTTTAAGCCACCTGTGGTGGCCTTGCAGGTTACAGGTGTGTGACTGTTATCTAGTCCATTCTCCTCTCCTGATGTTCAGGTGTATTTTGACCATTCTTACAGGCAATTTGTTTCCATGCTAACATTAGAAAACTGACCCTTTTCATTTTCCCTTAATGAAGGTGAAATGATGCACTTGTCTCTCCACAGACAGGGACAACAATTAAGTGCAACATATTGGAAAAATCTGGTTGTCCTCGTCTCTCCCTCAGTTTTCTCTTTACTTCAGCAAAGCAGTCCAGGTTTTTTAGTCCCTCTGCTGCCATTTTAGTCCCTCTCCTATGACTTCTCTTCATTTTATCAACAGCTTTCCCAAAGCATGAATTTCAGATCCAGAGACAATTTACTTCAGCTGAAGCAAATACTTACTACCTGTATTTTAACAAGATTGCATTTATTTTTTATTTTTTCTGTAATAACATGGCCATATTGACTGCTACAGAATTTATGGTCCACTATAACTCCCACAAACCTTCTGCATTATGATATGTTATACACTTTTCTGACTACAGTACTTAGCAATTATTTGATTGGATTTCATCTTGTGTTTGTCTTGTACCTGGTTTGCCAATTATTCATGGAAAACCTGAGCCTCATGATGAAAAGATGTAGGATGTCTAATACTTCACATGATCAAGTTTGCTAAGGAGAGGAAATGGTTCTGTAATGCTGCACCTGACATCAAAGGCTTTGGATTTGCTTTCCAGACCTCTTAATAATTTCCTATTAACACAAAACTTTAAACAAAGAAAATAAGTGCTAAATGCCAATCGAAAGTGTTGCAAATTATTTGCTGTAATGTGGCTCATAGACCAGGTTAGATTTATAGCAATGTCAATATAGGAGGGATTTTTAAGCATCATTATATACTGTGTTCCTGTTGATGCTTCTCCACTTATTGCTGTGGTAATACATTTGGCACAAGGGACATATATAATGCTAACATTTCTATGATATACATATCCAATAAAAGCTTTTTCAATTTCATTATTTCGACAGGCAGATTCCATTAATACATCCACAGCAATAATGTTCCTTTTCTTCAGGATCTAAGAGAAGAGGATTATTAAAAATTACAGACAAGACCCCCATACACTTAATCTCTCCAAATTCACTTTACGGTTGCTGTCAACATCAATAATATCAGACAGTATAATCAGGCTTGTATAAAACATCAGAACAGTATATTTTCCAAATGGGATTTGTTTCCCCACCTAACAGTGCAACTGTTTGGGTTTTTGCCTTTTTTTTGTGTGTCAGAAACTGGTGATCCCAAGTGCCTGTGGAGAACAGATGTGCTGTGTGGCAGTCAGGCTGCAGCTCCTTCATCTCATCCCATTCTCCACATTGTACCCTTGGTCCAGCTTTCCTCTGAATCTTTGGAAATCCCCATTTTCATTAAGACATGCTGAAAAAACCCTCATATTATTTTCATATGCATTACTTCTAAATCAAACCATACCTGGTGATTTAATCTTTATTTTTATTGATATTATCTTTTCAACATCACTATCCACTCTCATTCTGACCAGCCTTGTATGGAACATTTATAAAATCAGTTTCTGTCATGCCATTGAAAAAATAACTGTGTGCACCCCCTTTCATACCAGATTTACCAGTTAATCTATCAAACAAAATACAATTTATTTCTTCCATGAGGTTCCTGAAAAGTCAAGCCAGGTGTGAGAAACTGGAGTTTGGTACTGGACTCTGATATGCTTTTCCAACAGTTCTGTGAGTTGTCAGGCAAAGATTACAAAGATACAGGGACATTTGTGTCTTAAATCTAGAGTGGTTCAAACTGGGAAGTGACTTAGACACTGCTAAATGTTGTCTGTACAACTGGTTTGCCACAGTGTGTTGGTGAGTAGGGGTTGCTGACTGAAGAAAGGGCTTTTATTCTTTTATATTCTGGGGTTGTCTACATTTATTGCAAATATCTCTGACAGAGGAGACATAACAGAGAATGGCTCTGGTGTTTGAGCAATAACACGTCGATAGCCCACGTGTTTAATAAGTGCCACAGGAATTCTGGTCCCTGACCCCAGCACAGCCAGGGCTGCAGTCACACATCCTGACTCCTCTTCTCCTGATGGCCAGTTTGTAAACCCTGAGATGGATGTGTCAGATATGTGCCTATGGTCACAGCTCAGAGGGGTGAGTGCACAGGCTGACAGGACACTCATTGAATTGATCCACAGTTGGTGAGCCCCTCCTCTGAGGGGGGAATTCTGCACGTGGGCACAGGGGCTGCCTTCTTTTCTCTGGTTAAACAGGCACCAAGCCTGTCTCTGCTCCAGACAGTGAGTGCCACCTGCTGTGCCTCCACTGCCTGGGAGCTGCCAGGAATTCACAACTCAACCTGGATACACCTGAACAAAGAGAATCCTCTGCAGCAGCACAAAAAAATACTGCTGCACCAAAACCAGTGTCTTAGTTCTGACCTAAAATCTGTAAAACTTCCCATAGGATAGATGGAAAATAGACTGAAATTTCTATACAAATGTATGGAAATATGGTTAAGTAGTGGTTCTTCCATCAGCTACATGGTCATGCAAGTCTTTTAAGAATTAGAAGTTCAGGGAATCTAAAAGGCCCTGGGTTTTTTTGCTGAAAGCTCCATAGATAGGCTGTGGTCAAACCTTGATTAAGAACAGAAAATATAAATAGTGAAGAAGTTGACAGTACTGATATTTACCAAATAAAACCTGTTTACATTTCTGATAGTCGTCTCAGCAATGCAAAGCAAGAAAAAGGGGTTATTAAGGCACCTCTCGAAATTTTCTTACCAAGAGAAACTTCGTGAGTAATTCTCAGAAAACGTGCTTTGTGTGGGTGCAACAAACCCTTAAGTGACTGTGAGAAGACAAATACTAGGAGAACACAGGAGAAGCTGGATTTATTAATGCATTTAATATTCTGTAATATGCCAGACAGCGTTATCATTTTGCATCCTTGGAAACAGCACTGTGCTCTCAGGGAGACAGAGAACAATACAGAAATAACAGTGAGAGGGTTCCTTGACAAACTCTTACCAAAGAGGTTATGCAAATGCACAGTGTTCTGTATGAAGTTCCTTTTTCCCAGCAAAAAGGCATTTCTGTGCCAAAAGAAGACAGGCATGACCTCTCTGATGGGTGGGACAAGACAAAGGGATTCCAATCAGAAGCCAGAAATGCTGGAGTTTGACTAAAAATCAAAACCAGTTGAAGAAAGGAATTCTAGTCAGTCCATTGTCCTTTGAATTTCACTCCAGCGGGAGATTAGAGCCTGGAAATGCACTTCAAGTGACTGCCCAGGAAACTTTGCAGCTGTTCTACAAGAAGGATTTGCCTGTAAGCAAAAAGATCCAGGTTTGCCTGCCTTGCTTAGAGTCTGAGCCAGTGACCATAGAATTAATAATATGATTTTTCTTACTTCAGAGAGCTTCCATCCAGACAGTTCCTAACGAAAAATGAAACACTTGAAATTAAAAGGAAAAACAGTTCAAGGTCAAAAGATTTTCCAAGTGATGAGCTAACACACTGGGACTATGTATACTTAATACATATTGATCAGCACCTCATGAACGAAGGATTTGGGATGAATCCATACTTTATTGCAAACCTTTCTTCCAAACTATTAGATTTTTGTGTTTATAGACCAGATTTGTAATTTAAGGGAAGGATTTAGGAGCCTAAAGGATGTAAGCACTCAGCTGTTTATGAAGTTCAATGGCATTTGAGTGTCTGGGTCCCTCAGGCTCCAGTCTGAATTCCAGCTCTAACTTATTGACAATAGTCTTTCAGTTCAGAAAGCACAAAATGGTTGCCCTTTACAGTAACAGAATATTTGCTTCATAGGCATAACAATAATCTAGTCTGTCTTCCAGGGACTATTTTGTGGTCACAATCAGGACAACTAACACAATTTAACTCAATGGAAAATTCAGCTTTGTGCATGTGGGAATGCTGACTCTACTGTAGGTTTAGAGTCACAAGTTCCTGCCTAAAAGGCAATATAACCTGCTCCTTCTTCTCATACCCCAAAAACCTTTTCACTCTTGTCTGCTCCCTGACCACATCTATTCAGCAGACCTTCAACCCAGGCCAGAAATGCTTCCTCAGCATCTCTAACCTGAGCCTGATCCAAGGCTTTATTCCCAGCTCCCTTTCCCCAGGAACTGATCTGATTCCGGAAAACACCCCAGTCCATCATCTCAGTGCTGCTGTCCAGCTGTCAGAGTCTAAATTACATCTTAGGACATAAACCCACCAGTGAGGTGTGATGGAGATGGATCTGCAGTGGTGGGTAAAGATCCAGTTTGTCCTGTGGTCTTTACAGGTAGATTTTGCAGGAGTAAATTCTGATACATACCTACATATGCACAACAATATCTGCATGTAGCTCCCCCTGCAAGGGAGCTACACTTGGTGTGGGGTCTGGAGAACGGAGCAAACAGGGCTTAGAGACACATCCTGGTGTCCTGAGAGCTGGGCTGCCCATGGGGAGGGCCCAAATGCCTGCTCTGTGGTTCTTCATGTCAGATAGAGGATATTAAAGTTCATAGCTGTCATTGCATAGCATTCCTTGACTACCAAAATGTCTCTTTAAAAGTGCAAAGAGACAGCAGGGAAATAGGATGCCTTTGCAATGGGGCCAAAATAAGGCTGGAGGTAGCTCTGATAGGAATATTTAATGTCTCTGAGTTGCTCTGGCAGCTCAGCACATCCCTTTGACACAATGCTACAAACAGTGATTACTGCTTGTCTGAGGGTGTAGGGAGGGAAATTCTGAGGCAAAGTTAATTTATATCTTAAAATAGTTTCCTTTTTAAAAGCACACCATGGTAACAAAATTTCAGGATTGTAATGATTAATGTCACCACACTGCACTGACTCCACTGCCTTGTAATTAAATAGAAGATAGTCAGTTGTATAGTGCTTGAATATGATAATGGTTTATGTATTAACTCATTCACCTTGCAATTTCTTGACCTATTTTTCATTTTTAGAGGCCATAATGATGGAATGTGTACAGTAGCAGAGACTCTAAGAGCAGTCCCTGAGTCATCCTGGGGGAAGGAGAGGCACTGTTGCTACTGGCTTTGTTTCAGCCTTTCTGATAAACTGAAATTACAACCTAGAAGTACATTTTCTGAAGGCTTTCTAAGCACTCCAATCTCAGTAAGGGACTGGATACTTCATTCCCAAACTGTGGTTGTAACAATTTGCCATGAACCAAACAGCAGCTGAAAAGGAAAAGTGGGAACTCTGCTATTCCTTTTGTTGTGAGTTGCCACTTGGTGATTATAGAGTTTGAAACACAGAAAACACTTAAACTCCTGTTCAAACACACCTTCCACCCCTTCCCTGCTAATCCAGAAAGGATAGAGAATGTAGTCTGCATTTTGAGCATTAAAACAGAATACCCAGTAATGATGTTAAAAACCACCTACATTGAAAGGTCTTGGGATTTTGAATCAGCAGACGTGTGTGTCTGTGAACATCTCACTCTGATGTTTGCCAAGTGTCTTGCACAA
Source organism: Manacus vitellinus (assembly GCF_001715985.3). NCBI lineage: Eukaryota > Metazoa > Chordata > Aves > Passeriformes > Pipridae > Manacus > Manacus vitellinus. Next base: position 5,117,987 of record NW_021939960.1, on the reverse strand, counting down.
ACTATTTGTTAACCATGGAAGTTCAAGATGCTGAAACAAATCTCGGTCTTTCAGAGGTGTTGAACTCCCCATTCAAGTCAAGCACAGGATTGTTTCACCCTCATTATGGTCTTGTTAGCAAATATCCAGCAACCTCATGGCAAGGTGTCACTTTTCCTCCTCATTTCTCATGTAACTGGCTTCTCTACATGAAAGCACAGACTATAAATAATATTGGATCTTTAGCTTAAAAAATGCATATCCTGATGAATACCCTGATGAATATTTATTCAGCACATTAGAAATATCATCCACGCCTGGCTTTCATTTGGCTAATAAACCTGAATATCGAAAAAAACTTAAAGACAATATTTATTCAGCACATCAGCAAAGCATCAGCTGAGGAAACTTCATATTTCTGTTTGGGATAAGTACACACATCCTATTGCTGTCCTCTGGAAACACTTCATAATCTTTGGAGGTATTTCTTTGGCACAGATAGGACTGCTCCCACTTCACAGCTGGAGAGATGTAGTAGACAGATTTATGGCATTTAATTTCCACTAACTCCAATGGAGGTAGATGCTGAATAGTTTAGTAAAATCTGACTGCAAGTACCTTGCCCAGGGTCACAGAGGAATCCCCTGAAGTGGGATTTTCAGAGTTATGGATCAGCATTCCTGATTTTCCCCTCCTGCTGAGGATACTTTATTTTGAGTACCATGACTGGGTGTACACAGCAGTATTACCCTGGGTTTTCAGATCAGACTTGAGCCAAACCTTCCCCATTATCCATCACACTGTGGTGGTATTTGCCCTCTGGCTCTGCTTTGGAGCCACCTGGATCTTCAAGCAAGAAAACTGAAATAATTTCTTAATTATTGACCTTGGCAGTGCTTCCCAGCTGCTGTGATGGATGTGTGCTCCCCTTACCTTTTCCTGTTCACTTGGACCAAGATGTAAACACGAACTGTCTCCTCCATCTGAGGTCCTGAGTTTCTTGGGAAGAGACACTGCTGTGTCTGCAGAGGGATTTTGCAGTTTGAGCCTCTTCCATGCACGGAGTTGCTCTGGAGACACAGCCCCTCCCTGGTGTAGGGATGTCTGTGTTTGCCTCACTCTCTGCCCAGGACAGTTCTCTGCTAACAAACAACATTAGGCCTTTTTAGCTTTAGTGTTTAGTCCCTCCAGAATCCTTGATTCTTGTTTATTCCTGTTTGGATTTGAAGAGATAATCCTTTATTCTGTGATTTCTAAGCATATCTGAATAAGTTGCCCATATTCTACAGTCCAGACTTTCTCATTTTCTGGCATCATTGGGAAAGTTGAGCTTGTTTTTCCCAAACCCCATGTGTTTGTCTCCTATAAATAAATACTTCTCAAAACATGCTCTCCTCAGCAAGACCTGGTTCCTACTGTGTCCTGCTGGCATCTGTAAACAGAATGTCCTGGTCACAGTCATGGATGCTCTGAGCAAGAAATGTGTAAGGCCCCATCCCCTCCATTTGCTCCATTTGATCACACCAGCTTTGCCAGAATCATCCCTGATTTTCTCTAAAATAGCAAAAAAGAAAAATCAGCCATTGGAGTGGGAAATTCTTTCCACTGTAGATGGAAATAGGAATTCACTTGTCACTACTGCTTTCAAATGAATTTCTAAATGAAAAACCCTTTTATACTGTCAGTACTCTAACATGGAGATGACAGGTTCTGTTGGTTTTCCATCAGTTACAGCCTGTGTCAGCAGCTTTTCAGGATCCAGGATACACTCCAGTTTCTACACTAAAAGCCATTTCTTTATGTTGTCTCTTTGCTAGGAGCAACTGTGAGTGCTGGTGCTTTGTAATATGTTTATAATATTTTACATATAAAATTCTGCATCATGTTCTCCAGAAGATTTGTTGGTGCAGCTTTCACAATCATCTTGTATTCTTTTCCACACCTCTTCTAAATGCAATTCAATTAAATAGGTTGATGGTGTTTGTATTAATCTAAGTAGCATTTTTGGCAACATGACAAGCTGAACTGGACTGAGTTTTTGTGGGTTTATGATAGTGCTGGCTATAGCTGATGTTTCTTAAACAAAATGTTTGAAAACAAAAAACATGGATGTTTTTAAATGTGAGATTCCCATCTCTGGCTATGTGGAAGCTATTCCAGGCAGGAGGCAAATATTACAGGATAAAAAATACCCTTCCACAGGTATCCTGAAAAATAAGAAGAAAAAAAATTCCAAATCACAAGTAGCAGTTCTGTGTCTAACTGTTAATGCTTTTCTTGTGGAAGCACCTTGAAGCCCTAATTAAGGACTAAAATTTCTTCTTTCAGGCTCTATCAAGGACTAAAAGATGCCCATACAATACATAGATAAGATTCATTGATGCTTGATGGACATCAGGAAGGATGGTGAAGTGATCATCTCCAGTTCTGAAATAGGTAAGTTTAATTTTTCTACTTTTATATTAATATGTTTATGTCCCCTAATCTCAGAAATTTCTCCTTTATCACTTCCTTGGAATTAATTCAGAACTTAGAAATGTGGTGCTTGCCCTGCCCTGTTTACAAATCTCCCTCCACAGCTGAACTCCTGCATCCCAGAGCTGATTTGCAATAGCTCTCCTAACTCAGCTCTTGGCCTTTCTGAAGGGGAGGCTTCAACTCTGACATTCTGTGGCACCTTGCAAGTGCCTAGGAAAAAAAAAAAAGGGAATGCAGAGTCTTTCAGCATCTGCATAATCAGGATTTGACCCAAGGGCCAAGGAAGTGTTTCTTGTTTAATTGCATTTCTCCATGGTTTCACTTGCGGACAATAACCTGAGTGTGACAGGCAGTAGATTTCAAGTTAGGAAATTTATACTAATCCCAAGTACTTTTATAGTATCAAAAACTACAGTTTAACACTATCAAATGTCTCCCTAAGCCTTGATTTGGGCATTTTGAGACACTGAATGAAGAGAGGGAAACAGATCTACCCAAATTTTTGGTTCTTCTTTGAAATATCCGTTACCACAGAGTCTGTTCGGCTCATGGGATTTACAGGTTTGAATAGAGAATTCTGTCGTTGGGATTTGTAAGCTTGAAGAGTGAAAATATATCTCAGAATATGTAAAATGCTGAAATAGAAATTTCCCTGTTGAAATGCTCATATTGAAGGCCAGTTGCAAACATAAATTCCTTTTCTGTGTCAGAGGAGTTCACCTTGCTGGTGTAAATGGATTCTACCATATGCCCTATACTTTAAGAAATTCTTTGAATAAAACCCTTTGGAAAAGCAAACAGGCTGAAATGAGCTGACAAAGTCCAATACAGATACAAACACAGAGATATATTTCTTATCAGTCATTGCTGCTATCTCTTCATTGGAAAAAAACAGTGGACAAAAAGAAAGATTTCTGTATAGTGGACATAGATAAGTGGAAAAAATCAGAATATCTGCTTAAGATTTTTATCTTGGCCTTCTCACATCCCTTTTCCTCAGCAAGTGGTACTTTCCTTGCACGATGCTGATGAGGCAAGGCCTTTGTCTTGAGAAAGAAAACTCCTCTCCACTGACTATATCAAAATACACATTTTTGTAAGTAGCTTTGTTTTCAAATGGGGTATTTGCAATCCTTCCTTAGTTTTACTTCTTGGTACCGGCAGGTCAATAACTGGTCTACTTATGCCATCTCCTGGGTAATTACAGAATTGTTTTCACACAGGAAAAGCCTCTATCAAGAAGCATTAACAATTATCAGTGCCTTGGAATAATTTGCTAATTGAATCCCTGAAGTAATTTTCTTTCTTATTTTATAGAATTTAGAACAATTCAAAAACTACTGAATTATTAATAATGTACCATATTCAGCTATTATGAATAATCAGGAGATTGTAGGAAAAGGATCTTTGTAATTGTGGTCCCAACACAGTTACATAGTGAAGTTGTGTTTTACATTTTTTTATATTTAGTGAAGTTGTGTTTTACAAAAAAAATACTTTTTTATACTGCTATTTTGCTAATGAGAGCCCTGTTTTCTCAAAAGAGTGGGTTTTAATCTCTCGGGGATGATCAGAAAGAAGGAACAGATGTTGGCTGTGTTGCATAATATGTTACTGGAGATACTTGTGCTGTGTGACACTTCATTTCTGATGTAAATGGTAGAAGAACCTACAAAGAGCAGATGATGTTATTTGATCTTCTGGTCATTTTAGCTTTGCTTTCCATTCATTCAATCACTCTTACCAAATCTCACATTGGGTAATTACACCTGTCTAGGGTACATGGGAAAGGCTGAAGGGCCTCCACTGGCTCCTGTAGCCTCATTTTGCTTCATTTTCCATGGTATAGAACAGTTTTCTTGCAAACTGGGCTTGGCTGCAGCATCCTCAGTGGGGCAGGTGGCACAGACAAAGCAGAGGAAATCTAGAGATTTTTCCTCAGAGCAAAAAATGTTTGGTGAACCTGAGTTTCAGTTCACACCTCATAGGGGTAACTGGAAATTTTAGATTCCTACCCCAAGTGTTAAGTGAAACAAAGTGGTCATCTGAAATACTAAATATTCATGTTTTTCAAGTGCCTTCTATTTACTGGTCCCTAAGAAATGTGCATTCAGGATAGAATTAAGTGATTACAGAAGACATTGTGAATCTTGTTCTTCTGGGCATCCAGAAAGTACCTGCTCATCCCCAAGTCAAGGGGTTGTGTTTCACTAACAGGGTTAACACAAGATGTTTCCATTGTGAAGGCTTCTCATCACTTTTGAAAAATAGGAAATAATGAGAGTGTGAAGAGCAGGAACAGCACAAGGAAGATGCACAGCATCTTCTCACCTGTGCTTTGAGTGTGCCTTCCCTCGATTTTCCCTAATCACCAGTTTTCCATCCAAGTGCTATTACAGGCTAAAATAGAAAGCCACACTGGAATGGTATAAATCTCTGATTTTTCTCAGTCTTCAGCATCAGCACATGTTAAGAAAGGGAAAGCCTATTTTCAGGTTTTTTGAAGGTGACTGTGGCCTTTGAACTCAGTTGGGAAAGTTTGCCACCACCACACGTGCTACAATGTCTGTTCCCTGCTTGCTCTCAGAAAACCTTGAGAAAAGCCTCCAGCTTGGCCCATGAGTTTTTTAAAACACCAATCCAACACTCTGCTACTAAGTGTTTAATTATTAGGATTGTGAAATACAACACCACCTAAGGTATTAAGAGAAGGAACTAATTATAACCCTCTCAGCATGTGGTTTCCCCTTCACTGATAGAATCTCTTGTCATTTATTTGTCCTTTAAACGACTTCTTCTGATACCTTAATCAGGATAAATGGATCCTTCAGAGTGGAGAAAATGACCCCAAACTGGCACAGAAAGATTTGATTAAAACTTATACTCCTCCTGTGGCAGCCCAAATATCCCAGGGGATCCCACTGCTCAGCAGAGTAGAGGAAATAGCAGAGAGGGAAAAGCTTTCTGTCTGAGAAAAAAAGACTTTATCACTGATGTGCTGCCACCCCCTCTCCGTAGGACCAGCCTGTGATCAGTGCCTCTTGTTTCCTTTAAAACTCAGTGTCAGAAGTTTGGTTCCAGCGTGATTAATTTCCCCTTCGCTGATTGTGTGTCATTTGCTTTTAAGTAAGATCTTTATAAATGAGGCAAAACAGAGACAGAGATGAAGACTGTGCGGAGATAAACATTTGTGCTGCTGGGACTCCCACTGACTCGGGCCCAGCAGGGGTCACAGGTAATGGGGATTCACAGGGCTCTGATTAGACCTCTCGCTGTGAACAGGTAATTGAAACACTAGAGCCCATCACCAGCAGTTAGGGAACAGCAAGCCATGGAGGTACTTAGTTTAAAGCAGATCCTGAACAAACCAGAGGCTTCACACACTCCCTGTGCCTCTGACTGAACAAAGGCCGAGCCGAGGCCGTGGATAATCCAGGTTGTGTTTGCACAGAGGGCACAGGCCAGCCCTCAGCAGGGGCTGCTGCTCGGCCATTCTGGGGGCACCAGCCACAAGCAGTGGAGCCTTGGGAACATTTGTGGCCAATTGCCTGGACTGAAGGTCATTCCCTCAGCCCAGGTTTGCTGCGAGGCACCGGTGGAAAAGGGTGTATGTCCAGCAGGGACATCGCATCAAGCTCCGTGTGAACCTTTGGAAGCTCCCTCAGTGACTGGGAGTCTGATGGTTCCCTCTCTGCCCCAGTGGAGACAGGGCAAGAGCAGCTTTGAGGCCCAAACCTGCTTGGGGTATCACGTCATGACGGTCTACAACATCTTCGTGAGGGGGAGAAGAGGGGCAGGCACTGATCCTGCTCTCTGTGACCAGGAACAGGACCCAGGGAATGGCCTGAAGTTGTGTCAGGGCAGGTTGAGGTTGGATATTAGAAAAAGGTTCTTCCCCCAGAGGCTGGTCGGGCACTGACCAGGCTCCCCCGGGCAGTGGGCACAGCCCCAAGGCTGCCAGAGCTCAAGGAGCATTTGGCTGATCCTCTGGGGCACCAGGTGTGGCTCCTGGGGATGGGCCTGTGCAGGGCCAGGGGTCGGACTCGATGATCTTTGTGGGTCCCTTCCAACTTGGCATATTCTGTGATTCTGGGATAATATTCATTGTGATCTGTGGCACAAGTCAACCTGCTGCCTCTAACACTTACTTCTTGGTCTGTCTCCTGATGGAAACCCCAGCCTCACACAGTTATGAGCCACTCAATAATGAATTATTGAGGTCCCCTCAATGTCTTTAAAGGTGTGATTGACACAAATGTGTGATGCAGGGAAGAAATGTGCTGATTTATACCTCATTTTCACTTCTTAGTAATCATTGTATCTCTTGAAAGCCTCTGGCATTAGCAACTGTGGGTCTGATCACATGTAATCTTTGGTGACTGCACACATGGTGTGCTTCAAACCCAACACAAGTTTACATGAACAATAAACACACAGAATATTTTCATTATTATTTTTAATCTTGCATAATTTTCAGAATAAATAGCAAAACACAGCATAATTCTAATTCAAAACACAGTATAATTCTAATTTTAGCAATATGGTTATCATTTGCAATAAAAACATCACCTCAGTCATAAGCAGTGCTGCCAAATCATTGACCTGACTTGAAGTGTTCCACTTGGAATTATAGGTTAAGGTCAGTTTATCACAGGAGTGATTTATTGTGCAAACAAATCTTGCTGCTGGCATTTAGGAAAATGTAGCTGCCTGACAGTCAGCCAGATTCTTTTATCACACTTGACTGAAGTTTCCAGCCCTGAATTATTAGTTAATAATATCTGAGCAAAAGCATAATGCATTGTTTAAGTAAACTTTGAAACAGAAAACCAGTGTCTTAGCTACTAGACTTAGTGCTTACCTTAGGCAACGCATTTTTCTCTCAGCACAGAATTATAGTAGAACAGAAGTAAGATTTGTGACTGATCCACCACTCACTGCATGTATAACTCACCTAAAGGCAGAATACTCTGTCCTGAGCTATTCCCCCTCATCCCTGTTGTGTAACACAACAGTCCTGGTGCCATAACCAAGCATTGGTCAATCACACTCAGTCAGACATGTCCAAACCTCAAAATTTAAAAGTAACACACCTGTGGTTTCCTAATAGGGAAGTTTGATACTGTCCCTTATTTATCATTTCCCCTGTTTAATTAGTGATGCTTGAGGAAACCCATGGGTTTCCTCCTCACAGTCACCTGTGACTCATTTGGAGCAGGTAGTTATTTCACCGAGAGGAATAACCAGATCTTGTCTGCCAACAATTTCTTAGCATTTCAAGTGTTTACAGCAGTGCCATAATCCCAACCACCAGCAGATGCCAGCACAGCACACAAGGACCAAAAGTGCCTTTTCCTGCTCGAAGGAAGGATGTGCAGACCTCTCCTGTCCGTGTGTGGGTACAGTCACACGAGAGCAGAAGTTCCTTCTCCTCGATGTTTCAGTGTCATATAGATAGAAAAGTCAGGTCAGATCCACATGGCATTGTGCAGAAGTTAATCTTGGATTTAGAAGAGAACACTTACTGGAGAAAGGACTATATTACTGCCCCAACAGGTTCAAAACTGGCTTATTTCTGTACAGGACTTTGGTTGGAATTTCTAACCTAGTAGATCTGGTTTTTTTTTCCTTTGCATAATAAATTGAGGATCCTTAATATCAGATCTTCTATTTGTGCAAGTCTGCACAAATATGCCAAAATCCTTCCATCATCTCTGCAGAGTAGAGTGAACCCTCCAGACATGTCACATTCTTGGCTGCCCTTGTGCAGACAGTGCAGGCAGGAGGAATAAAAGGCCAGGTCCTCGTGGTGCAAACACACTGCAAAGCTTTTCAAGGACAGATGGTTCTTTTTTCTGAAATTGTCAGTGCTCCTGCCAGAAGCCTTTGCAACACCATAAAGTAGTCACATTATTCTGAAATTAATTGAATTATGTAGATCTCTTCTGACAGATTTCTTCCAGAGTAGAAAACCCTGGTCCCAGAGTGTTCAAAAAATCAACAGGCAGGTCTTCACTACCAATGGAGAGAGAGCAGGGGGAGTCACTTTGCTCTAGTTCTCCTTCCTCAGAGTATCTGCAAGGTTCATCAATGTCCCTGGAATCTTCTAGTGTGGTTTGGTGATACAGTTTCTAAAGAAGGGAACAAACAAGGCACGTCATCACAGAAGCTCCCTTCTAAAAATTAAAGGAATTCATGGCATGCAAATCAGACAGGTGAGCCAGGAAGTTACAGGGAAGAGTATGACCCTTCCTCTGACAAGGAAAAGTTTTACAAAACTCTCAGCTGAATAAGCTCCAGAGCCTGAACTTCCCCCAGGGTACAAACGAGGCAGAAAAGGGCATTGGATGTGCCCTGCACCAGAGAGCTGCCAAGGGAACCTGACTGCCATGGCATGGGGCCATGAAGGGCAGGTCTGTGAGCATGCAGGGCTCACACAGGACATGGCAAGAGGAATTAGAATTTCCCTGATGGCACAGAAGTGCAAGAGCAGGCAACCAAACTTTAACCCTGCCAGAGAAAGCATTTTAGCCCCACTTCTCCATCCTAAAGAGCTTTTAAAGGTGATGGATCCCAGCCTTGCAGTAACTGCTGGTGACCAGCCAGAAGGAGCCAGAAGTCTGAGACACAAGATATTTTCAACAAGGAAGAGCCTTGAATGTTTTCCAATCAAATATATCCCTTGCTTTCGATGCTTCTGAGGTGTGGGCTGAGAGCAGCTGAAGCCATGGCAGCTGTCCAGGTTAGAAAGCCTTTTCTCCAATGCTAAAAAGCCAGCCTGACACAGGAGGAGTTCAACATTCATTTCTTACCCAACCCAGTGTTTTTTCCACTCTCTGTATGAGGTAACCCAGGTGTCTTGCTTGGAATATCTCGTAATCAGTGAAAAGGCAGTTCTGGAAGACAGACACAGGATCTGAGGTTTGATCTGCATAAAATCACCTCCTAATATTTTTTTCAGATGCAAATAAGTTCAATTATCTTTCTCTCTGCTGCACCTCTTGTGCTGCCTTCTTCAGTTAAATTGCAGCTTATTCTGTTCAGGAACTGTTTCTCCTTGGGAATACAGTCTCCATGCATACATGGAGTCACCAACTGTCAGCATTCTTCGTCATCTGCAGTAATTAAACATCTTTCTTCCTCTAAATTTATAATTTCCTTTTCGTTAATGGCACCAAACATGACCTCAAATCACATGGGGAATCCTAGCTCCTAACTGTGATCTTAAGGATTGAGGAATTGGGTTCTCACATATATAAAAAAGACTATTTTACATTTTCTTTGCCTGCTGTAAGACACAGATTGTTCTTAGAGTCTTTTTGTGATCCCTATGTACTTATAAACAAAACACATAGCAATCACCTACTGATGTAGACCATAATTTTCTTTCTGGTATTCTTTACAATAAAAAGATAATATAATACAAAAATCCACAGTAAAAAACTCAGAAGTCTTCAAACCCCAGAAGTACATCTTACAGTCACAAAAATACTCATAAATCCTGCCCACACTTTTACAGTATGTTAGGTAGAAGTTGTTGACCAGCATGTTTTTGGCAGAATAAAATTTTGTGCATATCAATTCAGGTACTGTGATAAGAATTTTGGAAGAAATTACACTTCCTTATTTTCTAATTGAACGACATTTTATTACTCTTCCTACCGTTAATAATACCAGACCTCATTCTTGGGATACCAATGTCTGTGGTAGAAAAAAGGGCATTTACATCAGGAACCAGGCAGTTACCTCAGCAATCCCTTCTTTTCCAGCCTCCACAGACACAGGGGTTGGAGCAGCATGTTGTGCAATATCCAGCTTAGCCTGCACACGGGGAGAGGGCTGGTGTTAATAAGGAACTGAACTGGGCTGGGAAAGATCACACTTTTGCAGACTATTCCATTTTTCACTCCCATTTAGTCCCTCGTTGAACACACTGCTATGTGTGTGTTAGTGTGACAAGAGATACTGTGCTTCCCATCTACTGGATTCACCAGCAGGATGAGCCACCTGGGAAGGTCCTGCTGATACTGAAAAATGGCAGGAGTGGTAATAAGTCTGTCCCCAGAGTGGCATTATCCAGTCCATGCAGAACACCACTCCCCAGATATGCTTAGTGGCAAAACCCCTTTATTTTGCTCAATTCCAAAACCAGAGGAAACATAATTTCAGAGATGATTAGTTGCAGGTTCAGCCACACAGCACTTGTGGGGTAATGTGAATATATGCTTTTGCACTTACCTGAGAAAAAGAACTTCTTCTCTCTTCATTATAGCTGATTAAAGTCTGTTCACCTTCCTGAGGTGGAAAAACAGCTTTGCTTTTAGAGCCTGACCCGAGACACCGGCAAAGTAGAATGTTGGAAACTGTGTAAACAAGGAAGGGAAATGGGCATTGTGGACAGATGGGTATGGCTCAACACATGGATTGGTGAGGGACACAGCCCAGTGCCAAAGGAGCTCCCTCAGGAATCTCCAGCAGTGCAGCTGTGCAGAGGGAATGCTTGGCTGGAGCAGGAGCCTGCTACAAACAGGCAAGCTGCTGTTTGCACAGAGCACTGCACTGAGCAGCAGGCAGAATAGGTCACCCAGGTAACCAGAGCAATAGTGCTCAGATAATCCAGTCATTTTCCTTCATAAAGAATCCATAGTTCATCTCTCCAGCATTAACCAACATGAGCTGCTACAGCTCTAGAACAAGTGTAGCCCCATGAGAGGAATTCATTAATTCCAGTTTGGCAGTACACAGTTAATGTCAAAAAAGTCAAGTATTGAATTTTATTCAATGCAAACAAGAGTATTTACTTTGTTGTACTACAGAGTTCAGCTTAATGACAAGTTGTGTTTTCCAGTCATCATCTAGACAATCTATAATCATAATTTTAGTAGATTTTAGTTCATGAGCTGTAATTGCATGAGACCCAATAGGCAGATGACAGATAATCTGCACACATAAGTTACTTACCCAGTATTAATAAGAAAGCCATCAGTATTATTGCAATGGCACTGCCTCCAAGCCCCACCACTGCTTGTGGAACTGGTGAATCTTTACATGTATGTCCATCTGGACAAAAGCAGAGCCTAATGTGCTGCTTCTGCCTTGTAGAAAATCCTTGCCTGTCCTGAATAATGATGGGCACCAAGTAGCTGCCTTGTGGGAGGCTTCTTAACATCAAAAGTTCAACTGACTGCCCTAAAAAGAAGACAAGTAAATTATTTCAAGACTCACAGAAAGAAGTCTGATATTCTACACTCCCTTCTGTTGATAATCAAAGGGAAGCTCATTTGCACCCCAACTCTAGATACTTTTTTCAGTCTTAAGGAACCACAGAAAATAGGACAAAATTACATCCCACTTTATCACCTCACTGACCCTTCTGGGCAGAGAACTGTCCCAGCCTTGTTGCATTCTGGCACAGCTGCTCTGATAACCTCAGAATTCATTAGGTAATTAATCAAATGCAGAAGTAGTTCCTCAGCTTCCTACCCCCTTTCTGCTCATTGCTTCTGGTCCTGTCCTCAGCAGAGAGAAAGACTAACGTAATTTTTTTCAAATTATTGCAACTTCATATTTTGAAAGCTGCTCTTCCACATCCTTTCAGTCTCATTGAGACTCATCAGTGACAAACTATAAAGGTAAGAGGCAGTGAAGTAATGGAGGGTACACAACTGGCAACAGGCTTCTCATGAGGGACATGAAAGGATGAACTCACCAAAGTTCCTTCCCAAAGTCCAGTTACGCTTCACATCTTCCGAGTCCTCCTCCAGCTCAAATGTAAATGGCCCCCAATGTGCATGGACCAGAGCAGGTTTAGCCTGTACAATGAGAGCTGTCCCTTTTTCTGTGTCACACACATCCAAAGAGGGAGCCAGTAATGATGGCATACGGTCATTAATGTCAGACAAGTACAGCAGGATTGTGCCAGTGCCAGTCTGTGGGGGAAAGCCTGGACAGGAGCAAAGGAAACAGAAAACCCCTCACAACTGGGCACTGACAAACACCATTCATTGGCAGGATCTCTCTGGTTTATCCTGCTAGTCACACATAACACAAGTTTTAAACATCAGGGTGTTCTATTATCCAAATGCTGCTGGGCTGTTTTCTGACTGGCTGCTTACCCTGAGCAGTAGCTTGAACAATAATGGTGTACAGGCTGTTGTTCACAAAAGGGGATCCTTCATCAAATTCTTTTGCCACAGTAAGAACTCCAGAATTCTCATCCACACTCAGCCAACCATCTGGGTCATGGGTTAGTTCATATCTGAACAGTAAAGAGGGAAATTACAAGTTTTGATTTTCAGTGGATTTTGGGTACCAAACTAAACTTGAAAACCTCTTTAAATTCCTAAACTTTTTCTTATTCTGAGAATTAGAACATCTCCACTTACTTTATCTTAGTTGGCACATCATCTGGATATGTGGCAGAATACTTTCTAAATACCCTCCCAGGCTTCATTGAATCTTCTTTTTGGACAATAAGTAGAGGAGGATGGAACTTAGGAGCACGCTGTGACTGTATGACCTTGATGTTCACCGTTGTGTTGGTGGATTCTAGGTTTGAGGTCATCACAATGCCATTTTTACACATGAAGAAAGGTTCTTCATTTGCTACAGAAATGACAAGTCTCATCTCAGAGTCGCTTTCATAGTTGAGAGGCTGAAAACCACAGACAAAAGTGTGATTAGCATTTCTCACCTTTGGCTTGGCACTCACTGCAGGTTACCTGGAACTCAGAGGTGAGGCTCAGCTAAAACACTGAGTTACTGCTCTCATAATCAGACTGGCCACACTACATGTTGCCAAGTCACTGCTCCTTACCTTGATAATACTCAAAATGCCCTCATTTGTGTCTGGATCTGTCTCAATGGCAAACTGTTCCTTCTCATTGCCCTTTGCTACTCTATATTTTGCTCTCCAAGCTGGAGTGTTGGGAGAGTCTTTATCTTGCACTTGGAGCCGTAATACAGCTGGATGTTCTTGTCCTGCTGAAACCTGTAGCTGATACTGGGAGGAAAACAAGAAAATATGGATATTTATTTACTTATTTTGGGTAATCTCTTCACAGTGGCTTAAGCTTTTGATGGTGCAATGTTGCCACCAGCTTGCCTAACTAGGACTCCAAAGACAGGCTGAGAAATGCCAATGAAATCACCTAAGGAGTGATGAGATCGTAATAAAATGTGATTTGTTCCTCTTTATTTCTTAATATAAATTGGTCACTGGTTGAGAGCTGAAAGTTCAGACTCTTGCCTTATAATGTATAAACAGCACTGTCCTTGCATCAGAATTTTTCAGAATGCAGTGAAGGATGATCCATGTACTCAGACAGAGGGAACAAATCACAGCTGTGAGAAGGCTCAGAATTTTACTAGATTAGAGTTAATGCTGATGAAGCACAGACTTCTTGTTTTTGCAGGTTATTTAATTTTGTTCCCTCAGGTCTTCCAAACAGCACTCTGAGGGTAAGAGACCTACTATGGTAACACACCAATGAACACATTTGCCCTTGTAAGTGACTTTGTACACACTGTTGTAACCTGGTATCCATTCTTACCATCTACAACTCCAAATATTTACACATTCCAGGGCTTGCCATGACTCAGCACTCTGCATGCAAGGGCTGGTTTTGGCTGGGATAGTTAATTTAGTGGATTGTAAAATAGAGTAGATTGTAATTATAGAATGGTTTGAGTTGAAAGGGACCTTAAATGCCATCTAGTTCCCACCCCTGGCCATGGGCAGGGACACCTTCCACTAGACCAGGTCGTTCAAAGCCCCAACCTGGTCTTGAGCACTTCCAGAGATGGGGAATCCACCACTTCTCTGGACAACCAGCACCTAACCTTCCCAGATGTTAGACTAAGCTAGTCTGTCACCTTCCTTCTGCTACCAGTGAGACAAAACCTTCTGGTGCCACACACAGAAAACTGGAAGTTTGTACTGCCCACATTTTAAGCGATATTTCTTCTGACACATAAATCTCATTTGCACATGTTTTGGCCTAATGCTGCAAGTGTCTGAGAGTTCCCATTTCCACTGCTGAGTGCATTTAGCAGTTTGAAGGACTGAAATGTATTTAGAAAGGCTCAGTGAAGGAATGATGTTTTCCCTTACACTGTCACTAGTAAACACGGGGAGGTGGTTGTTTGCATCTTCAACAGCTACATTCACTGTTGCAGTAGATGACAGCTGGGGACTTCCCTGGTCACTGGCTTTAACCAAAAGTTTGAAAGAGTTGGCAGTCTGAAAAACAGAAACAAGGAGATTCCAAAATCAGTGCAGAAGCAGTTCCCACATTTTGCCAGTCACAGCGACAAAGCTGGATGTGACTTCTCCTTATACCTGGTAACGGTGTAATAACACATATCATGCATTAAATTATGAGAAACTGCCAAATATACATCACCTGATAATCCAGGCATCTTGACAGAAGTATTGATCCTGTGCTAGGATCAATACTAAATGTGAATCCATCTGGAGTGGGCACTTGCATACTCATAGAATAGGACACCTGGGAATTCGCAGTGCCGACTTCATCTTTGTCCAAGGCTGTGACTTGGAAAACTGGCTCATCTAGGAAGAAAAATCCAGATATTAAAAAAGTGTTTAATCTCAGCATGGAGTTTTTCAGGCCTGTGTGCAGGCTCTTAAACACACAAGTCCTAGGACAACCTGTAACTTCTCCTGTGGCTGTGGTTATCCCTGAAAAGACTCTGGCCCCTACGATTTCATTTGGGTGGCAAATCCGCCTCAAACACTTAGTGCCACACTCTTGATTTTATTTTATAAAAAACATTTATTAGTTTTATTATGCCAACTTCTGAGGAGTTGACACCATGCCCACTACACACCCAGACTAAGTCTTTGTATTTCTTAACAGTGTCTGACCACCTCCTGTGAAGCAAAGGGCATGTGTAGGTTCCAGATCCACAGTTCAGATCAACCTGCCAACATCTTGGCTTGTAGATAAGAAGAAATACCTTGGGAGTTTTTCCAGAATGTCTCCAACATTATGCTAATGTACACTGAGGTTAATCAGACACGAGGGTAAAACATAGAGGTAATCCCTAAATCCAGGAGTGTTTAAATAAAAGTAGGGAGAAGAACAGATTTAGTAAGAAAGGGATAAAAACGATGAAGGAATTAAGAAGGGAGCAGTACCCCTTGTTTGGAAAGCACTTACCTTTCCTGTGGTCCTCTCCTATTGTAATGCTATATTCCTCCTTGGAAAACTCAGGTGCATTGTCATTAATATCTTGGATGTTTATCTTGAAAAACAAAGGGCGGTCCAATTGTTCCCCAGTCTCTCTGTCCTCAATATCAAAACGTATCTACAGGTACAGCAACCCAGATATCAGAAGGGGCTGAACAGCACCGTTTAGATATCAAACAGAACAAAAAACTTGCAATTTTGAAGCTGCTTCAGTCAAATTTTGGGCTTTCAGACACATGCTTAAGTCATTATTTCACCTTACAAAGGTAGCAGATTCATAATGATCATCCTGGGCATCAAAGAATACTTTTTAAAGTAAAAGAAGATGATTTTTTTCAGGAGCAGAATCTGGATTATTGAAAATGGCTGCCTAATATAAAATACATAAATATCCTCAGGGCCAGACAGAAGATTTTCACCTTTGCTTCCCAGTTCTGCAGTATTTATTTAAGGAGTGCATTCGGTTTTCTTCTGCTGCATTTCTAGGATATTTTGGCTCCATATCCATGGATGTGCAGGGGATTCAACTCTGAAGGCTGAATCCTCCTTTGCTAAACTTAGTTCTGCTTTAAAACCCAGCCCTGGAACAGTCCTGTGCAGTGAGGGGGATTACAAAGCTCTCCAGAATTTATCTTTTCATTATGAAAGGCAAGACCTTGCACTGAAAACCACATGAAAAGCTATGATTTGGGTACAGTTAATCCACAGAGACACAAATAGGGATCACCACAGAATAAACATAAGGAGATCACAACTGAAAAATTTTTTTGCAAGAGGAAAACAAACCCACACTCACATATTTCATTCATCACACTACCACATTTCTTTCATTACAGTTACTGCTTATGAACACTTTTCTGCTTTTTAAGGAGAAACATATGCTTCCTGTTATGTAAAGTTACAGTAATACATCTTTGCAGCTCCTCCAGGATTATTTAGAATTTTTTTGTTTCCATCCTCCTGATCAGGAGGTTCTGTGTTTAAACCTCAGTGTTCTGGCCATATAGCTGTAACATACTTTGAATTTCAGGACAGCCTCTAAAGTTTTAGGTTATGATCAAGGGTCATACCAAAAAGAAAACAGAAAAGAAGTGTATGGATATTTATGGATGTTCAAAAAAAGAGATTTAGAATCATGAGTGATGAGGTTACTGGTCTCTGCTGAGGCAATCAATTTAGCACTTATTTATAGGTTCAAGATAAGAAAAGGAGGTTATAAAAACACACAATATTAACACAGGCGTGTCTTATTCTTGTGAAGGATTTAGTCATGAAAAATCAATTAACCTTTGCAAACAGTTTAAAGTGCATTACCAGAAACACTGGGGTCTTCTCCCTGTCGATGGTGCGATGTACATACACGTGTCCATTCACATCATCTTCTATGGAAAACAATCCAACCTCTGGGGGTTCATCTACCCCAGGTCCACTGATTAAATATTTTAGTGACGTGTTAAATGATTTTTTATTGAACAGCTTTTGAAAAGAGAAGTAGAACAACGCAATGTGAGCAAGGAGGATGGAACAGAAATATAAAATACTTAGGCCCAGCCCTCTTTGTGCCCACCTTCTCTTTGCAGATGGGCCTTGCTTGCAGGCTTGGTCTCACCCAGCCCAACAGCTTCCTGGGCTGCAGCACCACCACTCTGCACAGCTCTGGGCCATGATCCTCTCACCCCTTCCTTTCCAGAATGTTCTTTTTCCTGAGTGTCCCTGCAGCTTCCCATGGGAAGGAGCAGTACACACCTGCCACCTCCAAATTCTACCCAACTCGGTGTAAATAAGACAACTTTGAACAAGGCAGCTTTTTAAAAAGTTGCTGTTTAATGCACAATTCTTGCCCTCTCCTCCCTGTGGTATTTTATTATACAACCTGTGCTGAGTAAGTAATGACTATTCAAGAAGAATTTTTCCTAAGAGGTTGTACCTGTCCAGCATATTTGGGGAATGGTCCTTTGTCCTCCTCTTGAACATCAATGGTGGTGATAACCCAGGTCCTTTTTGTGCGCTGGAGAGGACGCAGACTGTCCAGCTCATAAGAACCCACCCACTGCTGGATAAAGAAGTGTGTTCAGTGCCCCTGTTCACCCATCAGCCATTGTGTGGCTGTTATTATATAACACTGACCACAAACCTGAATGCTCTTCCCTCGGGTGGCTTGTCTTAAACTGGAATTTTCAATTTCATGAGAAAAACTGTTGGCAGCAGTAACCTTGTGAGAAAAGAAAAGTGATTGTGAGAAACACTGATATGTCATGTAGGAGGAGTTTGCCTTCACAGAAACATATTGATCCAGTTTTGACAGTATTGTATTGAATTGTATCTAACCCTGGAAACTCCACAAATGTCATCTATCCCATTCCAAATGAATCACATGAGAGCTGGGATGTCATTCCTCTGGTCAGGTGAGGCCAGTGCCAGACACATAAAATCACTGCATCCATGCAGACACCAGTCCATGGCATCATCTCTATGGCTTTTCTCAAACCAAGTATCTCTACTTTTTAATAACCCTGTCTCTGTGTCTTGGGCTCCTTTAGAAGTTGTCTGGTATTGGCAGGACATAAACCTACTTCTGGGAAAAAGAGTTAAGTCTGGGGAGTATTTCAGGGTCTCAGGTGTGACTCAAGGTGTTCCAACCAGCTGATTTACCAGAAGGTGAACACTGCACAGAAGTCTCTGATCCAGATGAGTAAAATAAATTAGTGAGAATGGTGATTACACCCACATCAGCAGGATTTGCCTTTTCATAAGCACAGGCTTCCTGCACCAGCTTCAAACACTTTATCCTGGCAGTCTTTCACCTCAAAGGACCATGACCATGCTCAAATTACACTAATGCCCTTAGCTCACAGGTAACTCAGACACTTCTCCTTTTCTTCAGAACTCTTGGGGTTTATGACTTATCGCATCAATTGTTTCCAAAAATGGAACAGGTCTCTGCCTGCCCAGACTTGGGTGAAGATCAGGCCTTTACCCCATGACTTACTTCTGAAGAAACAAAATACTTCTAAACTTGCCATGGTTATACACCTGCCAAGAAGCAGAGATCACCACTAATGCCTTGGAGTTACTCAGAAGCTGTTGTATACCCAGGGAAAAGCTCTGTGATGTAAAAACAGCAGGCAAGGCTTCAACTCTGCCCTTGCAAGTCATCTTTATTAGCTTTGCTCCCAGTTCAACTCTGCTGGAACCCCTGAAGAAGCTGTTTTACCCTTTGGGTACATGCAGCACTTTTAAATATTTTGGAAGTTTTAAGTGTGCATTTTATGGCCTCTCCCCCTCCTCTGTGTGCTCCTGTACAGCAATGGCTCAGGGCAGTGCTTTATCCACTCCAGCCACAGGCACTGCTAGAAAGGAACAACCCAGGACAGGACCACAAAACCCACAGAAAGACTCATGGAAATGCCACTGAATTACTGGAGGGATGATTAACACAGCAGGGTCACCACTGGGCACCAGTGTGCTCGGCCAGCTGTGAGTGCTCTGGTAGCCAAAGCAGGAGGAGCAGAGGGTCCCCACCCCTGGAAACCCCCTCCCTGGAGACCCAAACCCAGTTCCTGGGACAGAGCAGCTGCCTGTCTTGGAGGCACCACACGAGGACAAAGAGAATCCCAATCACACAGAGTGGTTAAGGTTGGAAGGAACCACTGGAGGTCATCTAGTTCAGCCTCCTTGCTCAAGCAGGTCCCCTCAAGCACATTCACAGAATCACAGAATATGCTGAGTTGGAAGGAACCCACAAGGACCATCGAGTCCAACTCTTATCCCTGCAAAGGACCATCCTCAAGAATCACACCACGTGCCTGAGAGCATTGTCCAAATGCTGCTGGAACTCTGTCAGGCTTGCTGCTTACTCAGGATTGTGTCCAGAGTATCTCCAGGAAAGGACACTCCATCACCTCTCTGGGCAGCCTGTTCCAATGCTCAGTCACCCACACAGAAAAGTCCTTCCTCATTATTATGTGGAATGTTCAGTGTCCATTTTCTGCCCTGACAAGATCCTGGCTCCATCCTCGCTCCATACCCCCCATGCCACCAGATCTCCCCCCACACCCCCACCCACACCCACCTGCAGGAGCAGCAGGATGAGGAGCAGCTTCATGGGGAGCAGTGGGACCACGGGGAGCCTGGGAAGGTGGTGCTGTGGGAGGTGGGAGCACCCAGGTGCAGCAGAGCCGGGTCTGTGGAACGTTGTGTGACGGCTCCCACAGCCCAAAGCTTTTAAACCAGCCCCGGGAGCTGCCCCAGAGGCCTGGGAGCGTTTCCGCCTCGTCCCACAAGGTGAAAGAAGATGAATTGTTGTTTCTGTAAGACTGGACCAAAAGAAAAGCTCAATCCTCCCGTGGTGTTGGTTCCCTTCAGTCAGTTTGCAGCTGCCACTTCCACACCCAATAAATGGGCCATGGCTGCAATAAAGGTAAACACGTGTCTTGTTTTGCCATTTCCTAAGAACTTCTCAGTTATCTGCAGAGAGTAAACAGGAGATTTACATTCAATTGAAGCTGGTTTTATCTGCCACGCCCAGGAGTTTCTGTGACCTCAGATTTTGAAACAAGAGCAGCTTATTTGAAAGCTGAGATCACCACCACCAGTGTCCTGTTGTGCTGAAAAGCCATCACACCAGGGTGAAGCTGTGTACCTGAGGCTGAACTTCCCACCCAGGGGGTGAAAAATACCTTCCACATAAAACTACATAAAGAAGCAGGAAATTAAAAATTAAGTCTGGTAAAATCACGTAGAAAGAAGACAGAGAGTGGCAGAGAGTATGGGGAAGGTCCTGGCTTTGGAAATAGCTCTTACAGCATTTTCTATTCTCCTGTGTTGCTTTTACTGGGCATAATGTGTATTCTCTTTTAGAACTGGAAAAGATATTATATAATATTCTGGAAGGTGTGAAAGGAAGACTTAGAAAAGAACTGATCTGCTGTTCAGGCAAGAAAAAATACGTGTCAAATAAGCCCCAGTGTTTTGAGCAGCAGTGAGTGTGGGGAGGAAGGCAGGCAGGGATCTTCTGAGACTCACAGATACCTGTAACAGGCTGAACCAGCAGTGCAGGGCTGGATGGGTCAGACATCAGGAAAATCTCAAACAGCAAGACTGTTCTGCTTGTACAATTCTTGTGTGGTATGTCACAGTGGGGTTTTGTAAAGCTTAATATAAAGATTACAGGAACAGCAATGCAAAGGGATTTTTGAGCAACAGGTAATGCCATTTTTCCCCCTTTCAATCTCTCTCCCTTCATTTTCCTCTTGATGAATCTCAACTGAACATATGAACAGTGAAATTAAGTTATACATATCCATGGATATTAGAAATATCAGAATGTGATTCTTTGCATGAATCCACCCACGGCTTTGCTGCTCTTTGGATCATGTTCTGTGTCCTGCAGATTGTAACAGAAAATGCTAAACTTACTCATTAGTGCATTTTAAAAAGAGGTATGGATGTGATGAAGTAAGTTTTTCCTATTATTTGCACCTTACCACAGCCAAGACAGAAGTGACTGCCAGGTGGAGTAGAAATACTTGTATTTTTATGACCTCACTTGGTCACCAGAGCGAGAGCTGAGATGTGCTGAGCTCCAGCCCCATCCTGCAGGACAGGAATTCCCTCAAAGAATGATCCTGAGATGCCACCTCGAGGATGATGGAAAAAATACAACTCAGTACCAAACAGGCAGTATCTCACTTTTAATGTAGCAAATATACAGGAACTTTGAATTACAAGATCACCTCCCAATGAAATTGCTAGCAAAAATATTCACAAAAAGTTCAAATAAATAACAATACATGATTATCAACATCAAAAGCTGGGCTGCAAACACTCAGTTAATCGAGTTCAGTCCTTCCAGAGTGGTCTGTTTATTTTTCAGATGAAAAACAACCGATGCAATGGGAGCAACAAAGGCTCAATACCTTTAAAATAAGGCAAAAAATAGTACATTCTAGGCAATTCCATTCTGCAGAAATTTCAACTATAATATCAGCTCCAAGAAAGGGTGTCACAGACTGACTGAAAAAACTGCCAAAATTCTCTCAAACTTCTACCAAGATCCTTTAAATAGCAAATTCAAGATAAAATTACCTCAAACAATAAATGAAACACAGAAAGGACATGAGCAGTAATGGGATTATGGTGCAGAGGAGGTAAAACTTTTAACTGACCACAGTATGAGATGCAAGTAATGCAGAAGAAAGAAATGTGTCAAGAGGAAAACAGTATTGCTTTACATTTCTTTGTGTGATACATTAAAAATACAGTTTAGCATTACTAAGGAAAGCAGTTTATACATATTGGAGTAAAACTGTTCAAGCCTTTGTAACAGGGTAATTTCATTGAAAACATCTGAGCTGTTCAGAGTTTATAGTTGTGTAACTGAAGGACAATCTGGCTGTTTATCTAAAATGCAACCTGAGCATATTTATTCTGTAGGTAACACTGCAGAACATTAAACCCTGGCATCCTCCAGCAAAAAAAATAAATCTCTCTGTTTAAATATCTCACATCACAGCAACTTGTTCTTCAAGAAGCATCACCAATGCCAGGCTTAGACACACAGATGATCCTATTGCTAAAGATAGTAAAAAAAATATAATAGCCACACACTATGCTATGGATGTATCTTAATTAAATAATTTTAAACTGAAGGTATTTGATGGAATAAAATCTTCTGCTATATTCAGAAGTGCTTCTAAAGACAATATACATCAATACAAAATGAAGGAAGCATAAACCATATTCCTCTTCACAAAAAGAGCTCTGTTTATTTGTAGACCCAGAAAGAACACAGTCAAGTTAAAATGGAATCAGGATAAAGCCTAACCCTTACAGGTCTGCTCAGGCCAAGAGCTGTTTGTTGAGGCAAACACAGAATTTCTATTTCTGTGTGTGAACAAAGACAACTACACAAGTATCAAATCACTGAACAGAAATTAGATTGATGTGATTGTCATGTGAGACAAACTTACTTGGCCAGATCACACCCAGCTGGATGATGAGCAAGTATTCAGACTTATTTGAAGTGGCCTCACCATCTCCACCTGCTTCACTTTTGATCTCCAACAACAGCCTGATGTCCACCAGATCACAAGCACTATATTAAAACAAAACTTTCCTATCTCTGTGATAACAAACTTTTCTCAGTGCCAATCACCTTTCATCTGGTTTCTGATTGAAATGTTGCTTATTTATTCTTTAAACAGTGACCATGCAAAATGTGCCTGTATCTACGTGCCCTCCTTAGAACCCAGGAAAGCATCAATACACAGGAAGGTTTCATAGGAAAATTTAGCATACACTAATATTCAGTGCTGTAACAACATGCTAAATTAATGACTGCACCTAACAGAATTTGTTTAAAAACCTGCTATTGTGATTATTGCCTGGATCCTGCTCGGGTTTTGTGCTTAGAACAGTGGCCTAGAACAGTGCACTGACCTCCTGCTCACTGGCAAGAGCAGCTTGACCTTTCACTGCTGTGAATGTGAATCAGGAAAACTTGACTAAGGCAGGCTTGCAAAACTTGGCCAGAGCTTGAAATAGAAGCACTGGATGCAGGAACTTTTCACCTAAAAAAGCTGAAATAAGTGATGAGGCTGGGCCAAAGCAAAGGGGTGAAACAGTGACAATGGGATGTGCTGGTCCTCTGTAGCTGCTGGTGTTCAGTTCTACCCTCTGAGTCCACCCCACCTCTGAGACAGCCAATTTATTTGATCTTTGAGCATGTGGGATTAAGTTTCACTTTAATTGCATAGAGCTCAATGTGCATGCAACTACAATTCATTTTAACTGTAATTTCACAAATACTGAATCTGGAAACGTGATACCATTACATTTGTTTCCTTTATCAATTTAAAATTTCACATTTGGTCTCCAGCAGACTAAGAAAAAAACCACTAAAAATATTTCTTAAGACTATTCCTGAGCAATGTTTTTATGTACTGTAAAATACTTTAGTTTATTACTACATTTATTAAGATTCTCACATTTTAAACTACCTATATATAAATCCATGCTTTGAAATTTTACAAAGCTGAAGATCTGGTAGGCACAATGAAGAATAGAAACAGCTAAGCATCTTAAAACCAAGATGAGCTCACCAAGAGAAGTGCAATTTAGCTATATACACGATGTACTCTTTAGTATTTGCTACTTTTTCCATTTTCTATCACAATGTGAAGGATCCACTTGCAGGATCTGGTCCATCAGACCTCAGCTCACTGCTCAGGAACACTGCAACTGGGTGGCTGAGGGTGAATTTAATGCTGACCAGGATTGCATTTTTAAATGAAAATGCAAAACATCCTCTAGAATTTAATTTAAATAAGATCATGTCCCCAGCTGCTGTGAGTGAGTTGGAACTGTAACAGATGAATGGACACATGAATATTGTCTGAACTGTCCTTTGTATTCTCTTGTATCTCACAGACACAAGAGAAGACAGAGGGTCCAAGGACAGGACCCAATCCTGGTTGTACAACTTTCTTCTGTAGGATATTTCCCCATGTCACCTCACTAAACCTTGAAACAAGAATCCAAGCTAGACAGGACCATGGGATAAATAACAGTCATATTGGGTGACTGAAAATAGGTATCTTCTGTATCAAAATGTATCTTTACTTGAACTTACAATATCCTTTAAATTCTTCCCCTAAGAGTTTATTTTTTAGATTTTGAGAGGTCACCAGTTCTGCAAATTAGGCCACACAGTCTCTGGTAATATCCTCACTTTGCATTACTCAAATATATCCATGTGCAATTTGAAATTTGGTCATTTCCTCTAAAGACAAAAAGCATCAAGACTTACAAAATGAACTTCCAGGACAGCCTCTGTAAACACAGTGAAGATTCCAGGTACAAAAATACACATTCCATTTTCTTAATCTGTAACTATTGAAGCTGTCTGCTCCCTAATATTTTGTCTTAAAAAGATCCTTTCTGCATTAAAATATTTCAAAACATTATCTCCATTCTTCTTCTTCTCAAAAAAATAACATCTATTTCATCAAAAAAATCCAATTCATCATCTTCTGTGAAGAATTAGAGTTGGCTTTGCATAGATAGCAGGCTCCATTATTTAACATAAAACAGCTGAGCCCTTTCCATCAGAAAACACCACCATCAAACCTGCCCCATAAAACAGCAAGAAAAAAAGAGCATGGACCCTATTCCCTCAAAAACACCATGGTAAGCACAAGGAACACCACAGCCTTCAACAGACTGGTGCAAACATGTATTTCTCTAAACTTCACCCTGTGCCATTGTTATTTTCATTGAGCAACTGTAAATATTTTGGAGGAAAGACCAATGGAAGACACTTGCCTTCAGGGAAAAAATCTCCTGCTGGCCTTGCTGGCTTAAGATCAAATGTACAGAAATGAAGAGTGCTGACTCGGAATTGAGAACATCTTTTCTCAGGATCTTCCTAGGAAGAAAACCCTCCCGCATCGGCCAAAAGCAGCAACGTTTCCTAATGAATTTTCCTTCACTTGAATTTGTGTGACGTTTGCTGGGTGCCATTTGTTTTGATTTTCCTGTCCCCCGCTGGTTTTTTAGGAGGGACACAACCGCTGGCGCTGCCGTTGTTCTTTGGATTTGTGCACGTGTGTGTTTTGAAGCCTTTGATGGGAGCAGCTGCCCCGTGGAACGCTGGGCTTTGCTTGGGGGGTCTGATATTACCAACACTTTGGATTTTAGAGCCGTTCTCGGAGGGCTGCAGGTTGAGCAGCTGTTGCTTTGCAGCTGGTTTCTTTCTCAGTTCGCTCCTCGCGTCCCCAGCCTGTCTCTGAGGAGGTGCTGCACACCCCGTTCTCTCCGCCGGCCTCCAGTGACCTGGATGAGAATGTAACTGGCGACTTCCCTCCCAGTGGGGATCCCCCCTGGGACCCAAGCAGCTCCTGGGCAGCTTGGCAACACTATCCTGGGGCACCACTTGCCTGCTGGGCACAGGGCTGAGCAATGCCTTGCCTTTGCCAGGGCTCTTCAGGGCACGGGTGGAGCCGGGAGCAGTCTGGGGCCGGCCCTTGGCTGCCTTTGCCCTCTCGTTCTGCACCGTCTGCATCTGCAGCCACTCCAGCTGCACCAGGCGCTCCAGGTATTTCTCCAGAAATCCCGTTGGCTTCGGCCGGAAATCGGTTTTCCCTTCCACGTGGACAAAGATGGCCAGCTGCTTCAAGTCCCAGGAGTTGAAAGGGGGTGGGAGGAAGTCTGGGTAGTAATATTCTGATTCTTTAAAACCCATTTCAGGGACGTGTTCCAAACAGTCGGGATCGATTTCTTCCGCTCGGAGAATGAGTTCCGGTGGAGTGCAGGGAGAGGGGGGAATGGGAATCCTTTCTGAATCAGAGAGGTCACTGGCACTATCATCTTCAGCATCTTCTTTAATAATCTGTACTGATTCAAAATCAAGAAACATTTCACTTACAGATGCTTCTTGCCATTTAGAAGGGCCTGGACTGGCTCCAGCAACATGTTCTTCGTGATTCTTTTCCAACTGTTCTTTTTTACTGCAGTAAAAATGTTGCACTGGGACATCTTTAACCCTACAGAAGTTTCCTTGTGTGCTGCCCTTTGTGCTTGGAGGGATCCTGTGCAGCAAAGATTCATTCTGCCTTCTTTCTGGGAGACTCCTCTTTGGTCCTTGCACACTGTGCAGTGATGGGCAAACACTCGGGATCCTGAAGGAGAAGAATGATCATGTCCTGTCACAATGGCTAATTCTTTGAACATCAGTTTGCAAAGGTCTTGCCACCCCCTTCAAGGACAGGGATTTACACAACTGAAGCTAAAACTGGCACAGAAACTCGAGGCAAAATTAATATTTGCTGGTAGAGATAACACTTCCTACTACTGATTTATTTTATTTTATTCACTAAGGCAGGACAGTAAGTTTCCATATTGATAACTTAGATTTGTTGTCCTCATAAATGCTGAACTCTGGGGCCAGTGAAGTCAAAAGCACAACACAGCAGCCATGATTTAATCACAAGCATTTAATAAACCAGTCTGAAATGACAGCAAATTAAAGAGACAATCTGAACATAAAACTACCTTTTGGATTGAGTGCTGCTGTCCAGCTGGTTTCTTCCCTTCTTAAGAACATTTGGTTGGTTACCATCTTGAGTGTCAGGGGAAATCTGAAGAGATATGAGAGTATGTGATGTTATTAAGAAGCTGACTTAAACTAGGTACTCTTCTTATGTTAAAAAAGGGATTCTTTACCTTTTCAATGGCACTTGATACATTTTTGCCCAATCTTCCAGGAGAAGATTTCACATAAGAAATTGGTTTATTTAGTCCTTTGGTGCTTGGATGGCTTTTTCCATTGCTGTAACTGTGAAGAATTAAACAGAATATCACTTACAAATAGCAACATACATGACCATCAGAAAGGAAATACAATAAAAGCTTAGAATGCAATTGAGTTTAGAAAAGAGAATTGATTGCAACTATTCTTAAAGTTCACAGAACTCTGCCATGGTCACTTTTTACTTTTATACTATTAATGCCCTACTGTATTTTTAATACTATTAATGCAATAGTGAATAATTCTATCAGATAATATAATAATGGAGTGTAGCCCTTATATAGAATCCTCTGCCAGAGTATCTCAAAATTACTTTTGGGATAATAAAGAATAGATATTAGAGATCAGATATTTAACTACTGATTTCCATAATACCTGAAACTGCAATTTAACCAAAGTTATTATAAAGTACAATATAAAGGTAACTGCAAGTCAAATTTTGCTTGTCTCCCTCCTTTGCATACTGGAAACAAAACTTAAAGGATTATTCCTTTGAAGTTAAGGAGTGGAAGTAAGCAGGGAGCATAACGTCTATTCTCCTACCAATACAAACTATTTTACAAAAGGCACAAACTCACTATTTCATGTTATAATGGGGTCGTGACAATGTTAGCAGGAGAAAAAACTCACATGTGAGCAAAGGGAATGGCATTACTGATCTGGGCAGCTTAAAACTAAAACACGTAGTTCCTCAATTAAACCAGATACATTCCTGTGTAAGCACACAGAATGAATAAATCAATGTATTCTGTAAGAATCAGAGAACAGTGTATGTTCTACAAACAAGAAATATTGCTGATTTTAAAAAGAAAAGCTTTAAAATACCATTTCAAAACAGGAATAAACAAAGTGTGCCCTCCCAGTCTAATTTAGCGTGACTGCAGTTCAGTTAATTTGCCAGGATGTACATCTTGTTTTCACAGTTTTTATGCCAGTATAGTTAAATTTTGTTTTTTAAAAAACCTGATTTCATAAATTCAAGAGTTTATAAAAGAATTAAACTACGTCCCGTGCCTCCAGCATTGCTGCAGTCACCTCTGTGACTTTGTGACCTGCGTGATCATCCTGCACAATCATTCCTGCTGCTGTGGGTCAGGGCAGAGGATGGCAATCTCAACAGTACAGCCAGGCACTTATTAACTCATCTACAGTATTTTGACAGTTCTGTAACTAGAAAGAGAGAAATTAATTTCCTTACTTTACCATTCCTTTGTGGTTTTCATTGGTGTGGCTGTGGCTTCCCTTCTGCTGTGTCTCTCTGTGCAGCAATAAGGGATATTCTTGAATGCCAGGTCCCATTATTCCTCTCTTTCAAGGGTGTCTGCACCTTTATTTTTACATAATCTTCAAACGGCTCCAGTCTTTTGGGTTTGCAAGACACAGCGTATCAAACGCAGACATCGCCACGTCCTGGAGCTGCTGGAAACAAACCAAACCCTCCCAATGTGATTCTATTTTTAAAGCAGGAACATAAACATAACCAGCTCCTGGTAAACACTGTCCCCTCCTCCAGCACGCGCTTAATGGGAACCAGTATCATTCATTACTATTCCCAGTGCAGGGAATCACCCGGGAGTCACCCAGCGTGACCAGAGCTCCCGTGCGGTGTCATGTGCTCAGCATCCTCACCATTCCCAACATCGCTCCGCCTGCGCACTTGGATTGACTTGGATCGCCTGGAGCCGGGCGTCACAGCCCACCTGGGCGGGTGTTCCTGCTCCCAATTTACCGGGATGCTCATCCCCCTGCGTTCTGTGCGTGCCGAGCTGTCCTTTTCGTGTCACAAGAAACGCGCTCTTGCAATATTCATGTATGCAAATTTTGAACCAGATACTTAATTTTTTCTTTTCCTTTTTCCAAAACAAATGCCTCATCAATTCCTACCGAAAACACTCAGAGCGGGATCTGTGGCATTCTTTTATTTCCCAGGAGCTGCATCCCCGTTCCAGGGTACCGCATTGGGGTGCACAGACACGGCGTGCAAATGTGACAGGCGGCCAACAGCTCTGCTGACCCACCTTTACAGTCACTGCACTGCTGTTTATGCATTGCTTATGCACACTGATGCAAAATAAATGGAAAATAATTTACATTTGACCTCGTCCTCTGCCACACGCCTTCCCCCATCCTGTCCCCGGCCAAGGAGGAGCGCGGGGAGAGAATGGGGGCCCCGGAGCGCCGGGACGGGGCAGATCAGCGGCCGCGAAGAGGCAGCACCGGGACAGCAGTACCCGGGATGGAAGGCAGTGCCCGGGATGGATGGCAGTGCCCGGGATGGATGGCAGCAGTGCCCGGGATGGATGGCAGTGCCCGGGATGGATGGCAGTGCCCAGGATAGATGGCAGTGCCCAGGATGGATGGCAGTGCCCGGGATGGATGGCAGCAGTGCCCGGGATGGATGGCAGTACCTGGGATGGAAGGCAGTGCCCGGGATGGATGGCAGTGCCCGGGATGGACGGCAATGCCCGGGACAGATGGCAGTGCCCGGGATGGATGGCAGTGCCCGGAATGGATGGCAGTGCCGCGGACAAGATGGCACGTGCCCGCCATCGGCTTGGACAGGCCTGTTGCCCGCAGCAAGCCGCGATGGCTGGCCCCGCCTCCGCTCCCTCCCGGGCTGCCCGCGCCGGGGTGCCCGCCGCGGGTGCCCGCGGATCCGCAAGGACAGAGCCCGCGGGTCCCGAACCCGCCGCCCCCTGCGCACCTCCGCGCCGGTCTCGCCCCCATCCCCGACAGCCACGCCGGCCTCTCGCCGCGTCCCTGCCTTGCCTTTGGCCTTCGGCCCCGCGCCACCATCCTGTCGCGCAGGGGCGGGGCGCCGGGACGCAGCGCAGAGCGAGGGCCGGGGCGGGGACGCAGCGGCCCGGCGCCTGGCTGCCGGAGAGCGAGAGCGGCGGCCCGCCGGCCGGGCGGACATCAGCGGAGCTGTGCCGTCGCTCGGGCGCGTGTTGCGGCCCGGCGCGCGCGATCGTCCCCCCGGGCCGCGCCCGGCCCCCGCCGACAGCCCCCTGCCGGGACAGCCCCCGCGGCCCCGTCAGCCGTCTGAACAAGCAGCCCCGCGCTCGGCTCCAGTGCTCGCTGGACGCCCGACAGCCTGCAAGCCTTCCCCGGGCTCGACTCGCCCAGCATCCAGTGTGACAGCCTGGAGTGTCCGCCCTGCTCGTCCTGCTGCTGCTGCCGCGGCAGTGCAGGGTCGGTGGGGGTCAGCGAGGACAGTCTGCAGGCCCCTCTCGCCCTGTGCTCCGGCCGGGGGTGCCTCGGGGCGCACCCGGCATCCAGCGACCTCTCCGACAGCCTGGAGTCACTTATCCAGCACGACAGCCTCCAGTCGCTCTCCAGCCTGTGCGTGAGCTCCTCCAGTATCAGCGGTGATAGCCTTGAATCCCTCTCCAGCCTGAGCCTCGGGGGCACCAGCCAGCACAGCGATCTCGAGTTTGTCGGCCCCTGAGACTGCTTTCATCTCGCCTTCATCTCTACACAGACCGCCCTCGCCGCTGGATCCTTCCAGCTGCTCTGAGAGCTTCCACGTTTGTGCCCTTCATTCACAAGGTGACATTCAAGTTGATCCTTCTTCCTGCACCCAGTGCAGTAACCTCAGCCTTATTGTCTGTGGCTGCCATTCCCAAATTAAGTGCTTCAGAAGGTCAGTGTTCATTATTGCCTGGTTCTTTACCATCAGTTAAGAATGGAAGTGCGTGTTCCTCGGAGAAATCCCAGCTATCTCTCTGATCTCTATGAGAACATGTTAAGGGCTGAAGGAGCAGCACGACGAGGACAACAGCAGCCCCCAGCAGTCCGTACAAGTAGCAGCCTGACTTTTCAGAGCAGCACTTCAGCCAAGAAGAGCCCCCAGCCAAACCACCCTCAGAGCAGCACATCCTCCAGCTGTGACCCAGCACTGCGGCCCATCATACGCCGCCGAGCCAGGTCTTTGCCCACATCACCTGAAAGGAGAAGAGCAGTGCACTGTCAGCTTCCTGAGTGCCAGAGTCGTATGAACCGGGTGAGGTTTGCCGATGCTTTGGGTTTGGAGCTCACCGAGGTGAAAGTCTTCCAGACTGGCGAGGATCCATCCATCCCCTTGCATGTCCTTTCCAGGCTCTCCATAAACTCAGACCTCTGGTACAGCAACTCAGACTTGGAGTTTACTATGCAATGCTTGGTCCCAGACTTCCAGCAGCCTGCAGACTGTATAGATTTCTCCTCCCGACTTCAGGAGCAGCAGGTGTGTCTGGAGCGGGTGACCAGCTCCGATCTGGGGCTCAGTGGCACCATCCAGGTTCGCAATGTGGCGTTTGAGAAGCGGGTGTCCGTGCGCTACACCTTCGACCAGTGGCAGAGCCTGCACGAAGTGTGTGCTCGCTGGCACCACAGCATCCCCGAGAAAAACGGGCAGGATCAGGCCGATGTTTTCACTTTCTTCCTTCCTGTGCCTCCTTTCCTCCTCCAGCTGTGCTCTCTCGTCCAGTTTGCAGCAAGGTACCAAGTCAATGGCCAGGAGTACTGGGATAACAACAGAGGCCGAAACTACACCCTCACCTGTCGGACCCACCCCCTTAAGATGCCGAGGGAGTGTCAGGAGAGCTGGATCCACTTCATCTGAACAAAGGAAGTGGGTGCAGAGCAGCTTGTCAGTAGTCTTGGTGGCACTCTGTTCCTTGGCATGGCTCTCTGCTCCTATGGCAACAGTCTTCTTGGTAAAACCTGCCAAACCTGGCGAAGTGTCCCAGGGCTGAGGAGCAGCCAGTGACCCTGACAAACTGTTCCAAACTTCTCTGAAAGCTGAAAGGGCCAAAATCTTTACTGAGATTCACTTGTGGAAAGCCCATGTCATTTCTTGTAATGTGTGAGCAGAATGGTTTCAAGGAATGCTGTCAGACTACCAGAGGGTAAAGCAGCACATTTCTTTTTCCTAGTAATACTCTGGGTTGCACAGAATGTTTTTAACTGAGCTCATTTTGTACTATTTGTTTACTAAATCGCTTTACTAGTTTTGTTTCTAATTTTGTTTGTATTATCTCACCAAGTCTGGGCACTATTCCATTTATGCATAATTTGGATGGCAGACACTGTAGGGAGTACTTGTATTTATATATATCGTATTAAGGCTGTAACCACGTTAAATATTCCCATTAATATTTGGGTTGGGAATTAAATGTTACTACGAGCAGAACATACATGGAAATATGCCATCAGCCCCTCTCTTTCCCTTAAAAAATACCCAAAAAGGTGCCTTTTCTTATCTCCAGTTATTGCAGCAGGAGTGATTGTTATTAAAATGTGTGTAAGGCAGACCTTCCTAGGGAAATTCTCATCTTTTTCAGGTGGTGCCCAAATAGGTTTTTCTCTTGTCCTTTCCTGGTGCACCTGTATTTACTAAGGGAAACTAGAGCAATTTTGGACTTGTGTTGCAGTTGAAGATCTCAAAACATTATATGAATGCTCATGATTTTACCAGTGTTTCTGGTAAAATTATAAATCAAGAAATGGATATGAGATAGATATATAGATATGTATAAGGAAAAAAATAGCACAGGGAGCAGGTTACAGAGCCTTGGATCCTGAATCCTGGCTCCCTGTTCCCAAGTGTCCCAGTACTACTGCAGCAGGACCTTTGAATTCTTTATTTAACTACTTCTCATTGTAAAACTCCAAGACTGCAGGGAGAGCACAGGAACACTGTTACACACCGTCTTCCCATGATTCTTGCACTACTACTTTTATTCTGTGTTTTTAGTGTGGTTTAGGATTGGCAACAGGCTTGGATCTATTGAGCAAAAGATTGTCCATAATTGTTTTCATACATATGGGCATTGTTTTCATAACTGCATGGAAAGTTTAACTTTATATGGTAGCATGAATTTTCAGAGCTGGCTGGCTGGAGGTATTAGAAAAGCTGCTTTTTAGGATTGTACTGTGACAATCAGGCCACTTATTTGGGCATCTTATTTTGGATTGGTGCTTATTTATTGAAATCACAAGTAGGTTTTAAAATCACAATTTTAAGGAACTCATGACCAATTCTATATTAGCCCAAAACGTCTCCTGAGTAATTCTGGAAGTGCAGAAACCCCCAGAAAATTTGTCTGGCAACTTAATGTTGCTCCTTTTTGTGGTACCCATTTAGCAAAGCTGGGATTTCAAGTGAGGAAGCTGCCTCATTCCAATTAGGCTTTGGCTTTCAGAGGAGCCAAAGTCATGAATGAAGATTCATGAGCTGCTGAGCACCTCCTGCAGAGTATTCAGAAAATTCCGTCCTATTTGGAACTATTGAGTATTGACTGTGTTGGCTGCTTTGCTGGAGCAACTGTGAGGCTGAACATTTAGGTGGAAATTGTTTTGAAGGAGGAGGTGAGGCTGAGGTGGGATTATCAGAGGGGAAAGTGCTGCCTGCACCCAGTGTCCCTGGGTTAGAGCAGTGACCATTACCAAGCTGGCAGCAACTTCTTGCCTGGAACTGTAAGTCGTGTCTTCCTCATATGGCACAAAAGATGAGAACTCTGTAAGAAGGGGCATTGTCTAATTGTAAGGAATTTTGCCTCCTCTGCTGGCCCTCCTGTGACTAAGTGACAAGACAGTATAGGACATACAATATCTGCACTAGTCAATCTATATTCTCCCTAGAAATGGAGATGTTCTCCCTGTAGTTGATTGCCTGTGGTGTGACAAACTGTATCACCTCTGCTGAGTGTGGAGAGGACACTGTGGGACTAGTGCTGCCATTCTGCAGCTCAGCTTTAGTGCAGGTTGTGCTAAATCATGCCAGAGTGAGTAGGTGTCGAGTGAGGTGAGCTGGAACACACCTTCCCTGACTGCAGAAGAATCTTTAGTGGCAGGAATTGAAATTGGGTACACTTACTTAGATGAAACTTGCTGACGTAGGGAATTCCATTAAAGTTTATCCACTATTGTTAAGTCCCTGGAGGCAAAGTTATGTACTTGTCAGTAAAGTAAGAAGGAAGTGGACATGCACACACACAGGAGCAGCTGTGCTGAATAAAAGGCACTATTTTAAGGTATTGTTCCCCTCCTTTTCCCTCCCAGATTACTGTGTTTCTTCCCTCAGCAAACCCAGCAGACCCTGAAAGTCCCTCTGGTATTGGACAGGAGCTCAGAGCAATCCTTGGCTTCCTGGCAGAAAGATGCTGTTGCCATCTTCTGGGAGGGACTGTCATGTGCCAGCAACTGTCAAATCTGAGTGTTATCTCAGACAAGGACAGATTACATAAAGCTGAGGCTCTCAGTATAAAGGGTGATGCCAGATGTACCACAGTGCAGAGGGGAGGAAATGAATGTCTCAGCAGTCTGAGTTGGGCTTGTATTGTCTTCCTTCTGCCACCTCTCCGGGTATTGGCACGTGCAAAATCTTGACTACTAAATACTAAAGCATTATTCCAAGTTTCCCTTTGCTCTCCTTGCTTGCCTTGCACTGCTGGAGAAGCACTGGCAGTAGCAGTTCCTGGCAGTGCAGCTCTCTGGCACTGCTGGCTGCCAGTGGAGCAGCTGAGCTGGGAGTGATCTCCGGGTTAAGCTGTTAAACGTTCACACCAGTGCTGGCACCTGTCACATCAAAGAGGAAACAGGCACTTAGGTTTTCTTGTCACATTCAGCAGTCAGCATCAAAAGGCTTCTGGTTAACAAAAATGGGATTAAGCCATTAAGTAGTGGTAATATGCACTTCATGAAGGTAAGCTTATGACCACCTCTGTATCTTCTCAGGACAACTTGACTGCTTGCACTGTGTTCAAACCAAGCACTTCCCTTATCATGAAGATTTTGTACAAGTGAATTCTTCACGAGGGTTATTGCCATTTAATGCACTTTTTAAAAATGTATTTATTATTGTCATACAATAAATGAATGTCTGGTAGCCCACAGTTTCAAGGTTCTTCCGAGCACGTTTTTTAAAGAAACATATGAAATCCTTGTAAATGAAAAGGGGGTTGTCTTCTGTGATTAAATGTCTTGTCCAGAATAAAGTACATTACACAGGATATCACTAAAGCACATATGCTGGACAAAGAGTCTAGCAGTTGTAAAATTGCAAAGTTTTTAGTTCATTTTAAAAAGCAATAATAAAACTATGGCTATTGTAATACAAGAGATTGAAATAAAAGCTTTTCACAATTTTATGTTTTTTCTGTCAGTGGTACTCCTTTTAAGAAAACTCATGAGTTGTCACAGAGCATCATACTCAGGGAGGTCAGGTGGTTTTGAGTTGCTAAACAGTGAACAGCACCTGATGCACATGGTGATAGTCTGTGCAGCTGCAAAGATGGTCAGGCTGCCACTTTGAACATGGAATTTGTTGTCCTTTCACCTCAGAGTTCTATGTATGCAGCACCTGCAGAATAAAGATCTGATGTTGGAAAAAGGCACACTGACTGTTGATTCTAATAGACCTTCATGGAAGAGAGAAAGGGATTTTTCTCTCATTGCACTTTCCAAAGCTGTGCTAGACTCAACATGTGCATTTCTGAGTTGTTATTATTCTGTTCTTTCAGCTCTCAGTGCTGCAGTCTGTCCTCTCAAATCAGGTCCTTCTCACTCACAGTTTCTTGAAAATATATCTACATGTGGTATATTAAGAGCATGTCCAGTTCTGCAAGAACTGATTTATCCTTGATAGGAAATGCATCTCCATTGGGGTCAAGCATTTACTTGATACAGTTCCAGGTTTGAATAATCTGTTGCCAGGTTTCTCCTAAAGCAAAATGGAGACATTTAACTAGAAGACATAATTAATAAGGACAGATATTGCCCATTACTTTTTAATTGGTGTTAATAACTTCAACACTTCAGAGTTGCTTGGGGGAAAGATTATTATTGCAAATCACTGTTAAAATACATAGGAATGTCTATACTAAGTTGTTTAAGAATGTTAATATCTCTTTTTATTACAAAGTATACAGATTGTTATAAATATATGCGTGTAGATGCATAAAGGAGTGTGATTTCAGGAGACATGATATTATAATATCTTGTCTTTATGACTCTTGTTTCCCATTATCCTATACTACTGATCTGAATCAGAGCTAGCAATACCACCTTATTTTTAATAATCTTACCCACTAAAATAGAGTATTAAGCATCACCTGGAAATAAATATGATGGCCAGAGTGCAGACTAGCCAGGATACCACCAAAGGATAAAGATTTTATTGTTTGATTTTAATAAAACACTTGAAAACAATGTGAATTTGTGTTAGCTTCAAGGGTGGGGATTTGTGCAAGATTATTTAAGAGCAGGACTGTTTTTTTTTCTGAAAACATCTGATCATCAGGTTTATCCTACAGGTTGTTAGTGCTATTTTTAATATAGGTGTTATTTTTACATTTCGTTTCAAATTCATAGTTTCTTATATTTGTTTTACAAAGAAAAAAATTAAATTCTAACCTGCAAAGATAGCTAAATGCATACAGAGTCAGTTGTAACTACAGCACTTAATGTAGTGTATTATCAGTGCTCACTACAATGCTCTATGTACCTTGCAGCTGATAAAGACTCAGAACAGCAAGTCTAAGTGATTACATGAGTGTAATGTTAGCACTGACTTCTCTCCTGACTTGGCCTTCTCCTTGTGATCTCAGATGTGCAAGAATCTCAGCTGACACTTGATATTAAAACTGTTGGCATCAACACTCCTGACCCTTGAGCTCTACGTAAACTGGCAGCTGTGCTAAAGATTGAATACCTTGGCCAGAACAATGTTTTCCGCTAACTGCAATAAGGATAAACATTTCTGGTGCTGTAGTAAGGAAAGGTCCCTGTACACAGTGCTACCCTCCCCTAAACAGTTTTGCTTCCATTTTCTCAGGAGTTTTTAAGTACAGTTTCCATGTCTGTGGCCCAAATGATTTCACTGTTCTGGTCTGTTTGATGGATAACTTACTGAAACTTCTGCTCTCTGCTGACTTCCCTTCTGCTAAAGCAAACAAAATAGACTGATATTACAGAACAAGAAATGAACTGAAGTAGTCTCAGTGTACCTATTGCAGAAGGGTAAGTGTAG
Organism: Manacus vitellinus; assembly: GCF_001715985.3. Lineage (NCBI taxonomy): Eukaryota > Metazoa > Chordata > Aves > Passeriformes > Pipridae > Manacus > Manacus vitellinus. Next base: position 5,080,999 of record NW_021939960.1, on the reverse strand, counting down.
GATCCACTTCTGAACTCTGCCTCACTTCTCTTTCGCTATAGAACAAGTAAGGCTGGACAGTCTTATCCTGTGTGTTTGCTCATGGGACTGGTAAAGGGAAAGCATCGAATGTAAATTGGCTTTTATTACTTTTGCTTCATATGATGGAAGCAAAATTCAGGATTCAGCTTTTACAGAAAACTAGTGATGCTCCAAGTTCTTCATGTAAAATTTTGTCCGTAGTGGGACAAAAAAAAGCTGTATTACCGATCTGCTTCGGATCACCCACTGCCAACAGTAAATACGAGGGCAGTTAATGCTGCAGTAAATTGCTTTAGCAGGACATTCCTCCTGCAAAATGCCCAGCGCTGCTCACTCCCAACTCCTCAGCGCAGATACTCCAATTCTCACACCACTTGTCATTTTCTTGAATTACAGTGACATCTGGTGGTATTTTAAATACCTCGTGTACAGCTTATTTTTACCTTTTATAGTATTGAGATTTTATTTTCCTTATTTTAGGAAGTCAGCGGTGCTATTTTATTTACAGTTGCTGCAGGTTTTCCTGCTGTGAAAGGTTTTTTCTCCTGGATGCTCCACTACTGCTGCTTATTCTAGGTATGAGTGGAGACGATTCTTGCTATTCCACTGGAGTATGTGAGATTCGTGATAAATATTATCAGCCGCGTTTGGGCGATATATAGATACACCAGCAATAGATACACCAGTATCACACCAGTACAGGTAAAGCCCCACTTTGGCACTGTTGGATTCCATTTAAGCACATTATGCAGCGCACTGCTGGATTCCATTAAAGCATATTATCCAGTTCCTCCTGGATAATAAAGACCACAAGCGTCAGTCGACGCCCTTTACCCACAGCAGGTAAACGCGCACCTGAGGGTGTGTTTGTACCTACTCGGGCACTTTATGGCAGCGAAAACGTTTTGAATTAAGCACATGAATGACTTATACTGGTTTAGCAAACTGACACCCACTAACTCCCGTCTGGGCGCTGAAATCAGTGTTCTAAAAGCCAATTTGTAACGCAGAGGGAGCGGTCGCGGCTCTGAGGGCGCTCCCGTCACCCGCGCTGAGGGCGCGCAGGGCCCGCCCCCGCTCCGCGCCATTGGCCCGCGCGCCGCGCTGCCGGGCGCTGTTGGCTGGCGGCGCGCTGGCAGCGATTGGCCAGCGGAGGGGCGCTCGTGGCGCGCGGGCTGTGAGGGGGGGCCCGGGGTAAGGGGAGGGGGCTCAGAGTGAGGGTGCTGGGGCTGTGCGCTCGCAGTGCCGGAACTCCTGAGGGACATTCCGGACTCCTGAGGGATGTTCCAGCGGATACGCGTGTTTTGGGGGTCGAGGTCTTCTCTGTGGAGAAGAGGGTTCTGTTTCATCCTCTGCCCTGTCTGACCCGCCCGAAGACTCGAGAGCTGTGAGGTGCCAGCACAGGCCTCAGCGGAGGCTCGTGTTTTATCTTTTGTTGGAAAAAGGAATTTAAAATCTCCCTGTATGTGTTGTTTCTGTGTTGCTTAGCAGTACATAAAAGGTTAGCCTGTGCTCGCAGCTGCTGCTCTGCAGAAGTCATTCCCTGTCTTTAGTAACTGTTTCCCTTTGTCTGTGCGATTTCTGGGATGGGGAGACTAAAACTGCCCATTGTTGACTGTCCACGGATTGGTTGGTGTAGATTAATTCGTACAAAGCATGAACAAGTTTGTTGGTTTTTTTAGATGTTACAGAAAATACTTTGCTGTTGAATACTTAGACACTTGTTTTCATAAAACTTACTGAGACCTTTTGCTGGTGACGGTCACCTTGGAGCCCATCACTGAGTGTATAATTCAGAAGGCTTTTTTGCTGTGTCATTTACCATATTTTTGTTAAATTATTTAATCTGGCATTTTATAGCAGGGCCCTTATGGAGTTCTGCTGTTTCTTATATCCCCAGTTAGTTTAAATTCTTAAATAGCATTTATATAGCATTTACCCTAGTGACAAACTTTGGAATTTGTAATGTGTTTTGTAATGCATTACTGATGTGTTTGTGAAACCTGTTTGAAGCCTAAGTGATGATTGTTTGTTGTTACACAGCTGAGTTGGTGAATTGCAAAAATGACAGCCAGGAGTGAGATGCAGGTATGTGCTGATGGACCAGAACACAAGTATTGATTGGTTTAATTACTGGCTTAAAGCACTCCTTCAGGTACTCAATTGCAAGTCAAATCTGCAGTGCAGTGGGGTAGGAAGAAACTTTCCTTTGCCATAGATTAGTGTGAAATAGGTGGGTGGAAAGCAAGAGGAACTGGAGATTGTTATTGATAAAAATAAATCATGTGCATTTGACATAGATGAATCAATGAGGTGATACTTAAGAGCAAAATGCTGACACCTGGGTATAATTGATTTAGGAAGAATAGAGGGGCAAAATAGTTGAAGTTACTTGGTAAAGTAAAATGTTAAATGTACTAAGGAAGGGCCATTAAGGCAATGAACACTTATGTAGGAATTTAGTTGTAATAGCAGGAAAGAAAAGCCAGTTGAGGAAAACTGGGAAATAATTAAACTCCCAGTGTACAAGTATTTGCACGATTAATGTATTAGATATGATGTTCTGTTCTTTGGGTTTTACATTTAATTATTTTGTGATTCAGGATATTTGCTTTGAATGGAGCAGGTGAATGCAGAAAACCTGCATGAAATCTTGTTAAACCTGTATCATTGCTAAGCACACAGTAATACAGCTGCTTTGTTTTATTGTTGACAGCTGGAAAAGTTAATTGATGAAGCTACAAGAAAAAAAGATTCCCAATTACTAGAGAAATTTCTGGCCACAGAAGACTCTGAAAATGTCTCTTACAAAAGCAGCAAACAGTTTGTGAACAAATTAGACAAGCTTCTGTGTCGGGTAATGTAACCATTGCACCCCAGTCATCTGCACTGGCATTGCAACACTCTGAAATATTTCCTTTGCCTTGGTTTATACCAGCAGTTGATTTGAAAGCCTGAAATAAAGTTTAAGAATGAAATTTCTCCTTCAAGCTGCAATTAAGGTGGCTTTCGAGAACAAAAAAGGCATCTGCTTAATTATCTAGTTCTTCTGGAACTGTCCATTAAAGCTTCTGTTGTAATTTCGATTTCAGGAACTTGACAAACAAGAAGTGAAAAGCGTTTCTACTTTACTAAATGTCATCCAGAAATGTGGGGAAAAAATCAGCATAGCAGGAGAGGATGGGCTCCCAGCACTGATGAAATACGGGCTTGTTGGAAGGATAAGTAAAACCAGAAAACATATATGAACTTCTCAAGAAATACATCAAAATTAACCAAGTGCATAAGTGATGCTCCTGTGCTGACCTGCTCAGTGTTTGATTTGGTCCTTGGTTGTTTCAGAATTAAGAATTTCCCATAACTTTGCAACAAACATTTGAATGTTCTTTGTCAAGTGACCCCTTATAAAGATGCTGCTCTATCACAGTGAAGGTTTTGCAAATTATGCAATATAGAATTAATTTAGATATGCTTACAGCAATTACAACAACATTACATATTTTTATATGAGTTTGCTGGACTGCTTTGAAGTCTGAGGCTGACATATGCTCAGCAGACTGGTAATGCTCTTGTTGTTTTAATCTTTGTGTAGTTTTCCTGAAATATAATACAAACTATTGTCCTTTTCCAGGTTATTAAAATAGTTTCACTTTTATTTTTCCTTTACATGGTCAATTGGTTTGAAAAGTTAAAAGGAATTTTGATCCTCAGAGGAAATGAAAGGAATGAAATGCTTACAAGTCTGGCTGAAGATTTCTTCAATGTGTTACTGGTAAAAATATATTGATAATAAAATTTGTCATGATAGTTGTTACTAGTTTAGCAACAAAAGAACTTTCAAGTGTGTTTCTATTTAGTATCTCTCTAAAGTTCATGTTATAGTGATTTTTGAAATAGACTATAAGTCTCTGGGGATAAACAGTTTGCTGTATTTATACTTGTTTGCTGTTCATGGTTGGCATCATGAAATAACTTCTAAAAAATCCACAACATTAAGTGTTCAATGAACAAAATAAAATTTCCTCTTGATCAAATTTTGATTACATAAATTATCAGTTTGCTAATCCAGGGCCCCAAGTTTATAAGATCCATGAGTTGCTTCTTTTCATAAAAGTTTTTGTCCTTGGTGAAATAATTTCAGTAAATTTAACTGAAATAAAATTCCAGAAAACCACACGTGGTAGTAGAAATCATTTCTTATATTCTTTGTTAAGGATGAAATAATTTCGAAGTCCTAAATGCTTTCTGATTACTTCCTTCAGGTACATTTTGCCTGATTTTTCTGCTGTAATATTTGCTGTATCAAAATGATGTCTTGTTTTGTTTCTCACTGCAGGCTGTGTGTGAGAGCAGACCTGAAGGTGAGCTTAAAAAACATGTGCACTACATGTGAAGGTTTAAAATGTCTCTTTCAGGACACTTTATCAGTGTTAAAATCATTTGTACTCATGGAGGCAGCTTTAGGCAAGTGTTTATGAGGAGAAGATGTGCAACGAGGGGGGTACCAGTTTCTTGATCTAATACAAATATAGCACCAGATCTAAATGTTTCAGCTGATAACCTGAGCCACATTTACTATAAATTGAATATTCTATCTTACATTTAAGCATGATGCTTAAGATACTTATCCTCAAATATTAGTAATCCTGTGTGGAAAGAAAGACATACAGTATTTTATTTCCAAGTGAAAATGAATCTTGTCTCAGATGTATATGAAGGGGCAACTTTCTAATTTATTCTTTTCAACTCTCTAATTTATTCTTTTCCTGTTTGTTAGGTAAAATGCAAATACTGGAAAACTTTGTTCTGAGAACATGTTCCCTCATCACTGATGTGAGAATTAGTATTTATGTTCAGCAGGAGGTAAACATTCTTCTTTCTAAGCAACAGTTTTCTGGTCACTGTGTTAACAGACTTTGTGAAGAGAGTTATTTAACTGTACAGATGCTACAAAAACAGTCAGGAGTTTTTTTCCATCTAAAGATAAAGGGAAAGTCACAAAAAAGTCTTCTGTCAAGGCTGCATCCCCAAAGGAAAGGCTTTTTAATGCTAATTTAAGGGACATTTTAGCTCAGCAATCAACTGCAGACAGAACTCCAGCTTAGAAAGATTTTTTTTCTATATTTAAACCTGCAGATAAGAAACATAACCCTTTAAGAACTAATGTTCACATTAAAACTAATGTGATTTACTGAAATTGAGGTAGTTATATTAAGATAAATACCCTTTCATGTCAGATAGAACTCATTGTTATTTAAGCATTTTGCATTTTACTTTCTTCAGTGTTCTCAAATATATTACAGTGGCCCAAAATAAGAATAACAAACTTACTTTATATTTCCTCTTACTCCCTTTTTTTCCCTCTTCTTAGGTAGTAAGAAAACTGAATTTAATGCTTGACAACATACCCCGAGAGGCCAAGAAAAAGTTATTTTCTACAAAGGAGATGTTACTGGTCATGTAAATAATCTTCAGTATAATTTTTATATCATTACATCATTTGCAGAGCTGGGAGGGCACTTTTTACTGAGCCTGTTTATAGTTTGTGCAGATTGGTCCCTGTTTAATTTGAGTTGCATTTGCTATGGAGTTGTCCAAGATAGTGGCTGTGGGCAGGTATTGTCATGGGTTATTCTCCATGAATTTTCTTCTTTTCCAGTCTGGGTCAGGCTTTTTCTCATCCCAGTGTTCATAAAGCAATTAAACTCTTTCTTATAAGAATGTGTGTAAAGCACAGGGAATCAGTCCCTGAAAGACAGGCTGGGAGATTGGTTTGCAGCACTTCAAAAAACAAACAGAATAAAAATTGTATATATAAGGTGATTTTCCCCAGTAGTCCTTCCACATCCTCAGACTTACTCCTTTTTAAGTCTTACAGGCTGGTGGAATCAGAGTTTTCTCTCATACATTGAAAATTTATAATCAAAGCTTTCTGTGCTCTGTGTTGCTCTCATCTTCTCATGAAACATTACTTTGTTTGGCAGGAGCGAAATGGGGAGGAGGATTTTGGATGCTGGAGGTGAGCATGGGACTTAATTTAGTATTAGGGTTCCTAAAAATCAGATGCAGAGCTTTTAAAAAACCAGAGAAGACATTCAGAAGCTGCAGAATGTGGTGATTGAGCCATCTGAAAAATACAAATACTGCCTGAAAACAGTCTGCAAGCTGGAATGTTTCAGTGTGTTCAGTGCATGGGTAACTCACTGAAGGGTTCACTTCTTCTCTAGAATCTAAGGTTTAAAATAGCAAAAGATGATGAGGAAGTCAAGCTTTGAGTAGTGTAACTTCTCTAAGGATCCTTTTGGTAGCAACAATTTCCCAGGTCAGACAGGGGAAAGCTGAAAACATCTTTCCTTGGCTTGTACACCCCCCGTGGGGCTCTGACAGTCCTGCAAGGTGTGGTTGAAATTTCCTTTGCAAAAATAAGTTTGGTCATCATTATTCCTGTACTTTTTTATCCACTGGGGGATATGTAAGCTTTGGGGGTTACATATTTGGATATAATAGGATTTAGAATATGAAATGTTCAGTGCTGCTTATACCACTTTCCTCATAATATTTTTTCACCTCAGTAGTGTCCTTAAATCTCCTTTTCCTGCAGACTATGACATGCAAGTGGCCATCACAGAAGCTTTGTGCAGAATGATCTCAGAGAAGCAAAGAGCAGAACTGGCCTCCCAGTGGTTTTCCATGGAGTTTGTGTCCAATGCATTTAAAGGAATTAAAGATTCTGAGTTTGAAACAGTAAGTCATATGAAAAATATCCCCGGGGGGGTAAACTTCCATTTTACAATTCTTTAAGAAATTTCCGTGTTTTATAGGATTGCAGGAAGTTTCTTAACCAGGTGAATGGCATGCTTGGAGACAAAAGAAGGTAAAACTGGGGTTTTTTTAGAGCTAATAAAGCTTCTTTCTCGGGGAAAAAGTGATTTTTGATTGCTGGGATCTCTTAGTCTCTAAAGCACAGAAGTTTGTGAAAACACAACCCTGTTGCTACGTTCACATATGCAAAGTTTGTTTACAGCATTGTAGAATACTTGAAAAAAATATCCTTTTCTTACAGGGTTTTTACATATCCGTGTTTATCAGCAGCTCTTGATAAATATGAGGTAAGTTCCTCTGCCTTCTAGTTAATAAAAAATAGGGATAAGGTAAGAAAATTATATTTTTTCAGAAGGATTCAGACAGGCATGTACTGAAAGCTTGTGAGACCAACACAAAACTTGTAAGCTGGTGTAAATCAGGGCTCTCTGCTCTTATTATTTTATCTTTTTCTTTTAGCTCCAGTTCCCACTGGATGAAAATCTGGAGGAATTCTGGATTGATTTCAACATTGGTAGCAAAAGTATCTCTTTCTATGTGGCAGCAGATGATGCAGTAAGTGGTTTTTGTCTCTCAGACTGAGGCAGTAGATCCAGATTCTTTCAAGTGTATCAGATTTGTTTCCCCACATCAACATGTTGAACTTATTCCAGTGTGGAGGGGGGAAAAAATCCAGATTTGCTGTACATATTTAGATCAAAGAATTTCAAAGTAATGATTTTCTAATGCTGTTTGGAAATAGTTTAACATATGCAGTGGTGAAGCATTTGTTCCATGTCACTCTTCCTAACAGAGATTTAAAAAGCTGAAAATTTGTCCTCACTGAATGACTTTCTGATCACTGCATTTCATTTAGTTGTAATATCAGAATTTTCTATCTTTAAAAATGTATTTTTCATGTAAGGGTCAGCAGTGGGAAACAGTGATCATACCAGAAGAAGAGGTGAACATGTACAGCCTTGAAGGTATTTGCACTCAAAAATGGGACCTTTTGGTACATGCTAACTTGGATTTTCAAAGCAATTAATCCTGAATTACTGGCTCAGTTCTCAGCAAAGCAAAATTCTCATTTAAAATAATGTAGAAACTGGTTTTATCTAAGATAAAATTGCATTGCAGTCACATCTGCATTTTGGATATGCAGGTGTGATTTTATGAAAATAATTTAAAAATAATGTCTTCTAGTCATTTCAATACAAAATAAGGCAAAAGACAATGACAGGAACTAATATTCCTTTAAACTAATTAGAATAGTAAATACCTATAATTGGTCTGCAGCTATAGTAAATAACCCTCAAAGAAAATTCTGTGGAATAATATAAAGAATAATTATTCCTAAAAGATGGAATCTTGAATTGTTTCACTAATAAAATTTATTGTAGAGTGAATTAAAATATATATCTTAGTAGCTGTACTGAAGAATAAGTGTCATGTGTTTACAAACATTATATGAGATGTTGTTACATTGTAATAAAGGAACTTTTCATATTTTGTTTTTGTCCAGAAAAAGACTCAAAGAAATTATTGACAATAGATCTGAAAAGCCCAATGAATGTGGGTAATCTGGAAGGAGAGAAATTTTCTTTGTATTTTAATTCCATCTTGGAAATCAAAGACGTAACCAGAAAGATTTATGGATTTAGTAAATGTAAGGTATGATTGAAACACCTTTTTGAATAGTTTTTAATTAATTCAAAATAAATGTGCTTAATGCACTTAAAGCCACACTCTCCTCCTTCTAACAACTACTTTGTCCTGAAGTCTGACTGAGGAATTCCTGAGGAATGGAACTGCTTTATAGCATCTCTTTGCCTCTATAATCTGCTTTCAGACACTTATCATCTTTCACTTCAATATTTTCTGTTCCTTGTTTAACCCAAGAGCGAAGTGTCTGTTTTGACGTGGGTGGTTCCTCCCTTTGTAGGATGGGAGTAAGAAGCAAAGTGCCTCAGTTGCCAAAACAGCTGTCCATGTCCTCTTTGATGAAAGTGGATCACAGGTATTTTATTTCTTGGGTTTGTATATTTAGTCTGATTATTTGCTAATTTACAATCTGTCATGGTAGAAACAAGGACTTTGACTATATCTCGAAGTATAGATAAGTCTAAAGCCAACAAGTGATGGCTAGTGTGTATATATTGTATTTTTGGGGAGATATTATTATCCCAATCAAAGAATAAACCAGACAAATATATTCTTTTATGTGAATTGTGACTCAATAACCCATCTTTATTAGAGAAAACAGCAATTAGGGTGGAGGCTTTTCAAACTAAAAGTCTGTAACCTCTGAAGTTTGTCAAAATGAGGAGTATGTTATTTAAGGTAAAGAAGTTGCTCTGTGTGTTTGTGTAAATATAAAACATAAAATCCAAATATTGTATGCAATTAAGTAAAATGAAAATATTATATAGGTTATGGTACCAGAAAGCCAGTTGTCACCAGGTTTGAAAGAAAAATCTGAACAGGAGGAGAAACTCAGTAAGAAGAAATCTCAGCAACTTCCTGAAAGTTTGAGGACTCAGAATAAAAGTAACAGTCAAGAAAAATGCAGAGGGGATTCCTCCAAGGTGAGTAGGATTGTGAAAATAAAAGGCGTAGAGAAGAAATACAAGTCAATTTAAATATTTATAACATTTAATAACATAAACCTCTTCTTATTTGACATTTGAAATATAGTTAATTTAAGGTTTGCTTGGGACTTGACATAGCTGTAAAAATCCTTTTGCAAAAAACTTTCTCATTGGTACTCTGGAACTCTTAATAATGTGACCAAAGTAAAAAGGAATTGTTAATGTTCTTTAGACCATTATGCTCTAAAGAGAAATGTTTTCAAGATGTGCTCGGATCTCCTGGTTTGCAGAAGTCAAGGATGGCCTCTGGAGAATCCTGGGAAAGGGAAAAGATGGCACAGTGTCCTCCTGGTGTGACAGGGTGTGCCTTGCCAGCAGTGCTTCAGCAAACCTGTTCCTCTTTGGTTTGGAGCTTCAGTGACACCTTTGTGGAGTCTCCAGGGAACCTCCCTGTGAACAAGGGACAGGATTTCATTGAATTAATTTAGGAAACAACAGTCAGTGACCTCAGTTTGAAAATGTTCAGTTTAAGCATTATACCATTCAGGTGTTTCAGGGAACTTTCTTCAAAAAGGGAACTGCCTAAAAATGCCATGACATTGATATCTGCAGCAACAGCAACTGCCATTCCAGGAATGGAAAGTGTCAAGATGCTCTTGGAAAAAGATTTTCTAAAGTCTTGTGCTGTCATCCCTAAATCAGTGTATCATGGTCAAGTTCTTTCTGTTCCTCCAGATCACTCCCTCTCGGACAAGGAAAATGTCTGAAGCCTCTGTGATTGTTCCTGGAACGACAAGAACTTCCACAAGGAGCCCACTGACCTTTGTCAGCACATGTGAGTTTACAAGTGCCTCCAGGGTAAAAATATACTCTAAGTTGTCTTTGAAACACAAGCATGAACTGTGCTCCCTGGCAGAGCTGGAAATGAAAAGGAGACTTTGTAGAATCTCCTGAGCAGATGCTTTAAACTTGCCATTTTTAAACTCAAAATTTTTGAAGGAGGCCACTTGTCCTGGTGCAGAGATGTGCTGTGGGACAGTGGCTGCCCAGGGGTTCCCTGTAACTGGGGGCCCCTGCCATTTGTCCTGCAGCTCTCAGGCAGCTGTTCAGCAAAAATAGCTGACTGGGAAATCTGTAAAGAGTGACCAACTATTTTCTGCTGGAGCCAGCCTGTAAAAGCTTTGCTTTGCCTCTGGACACCCACAGTCTGTGGGCTCTTAATCTCCACATAACAGAGTTGAAATCAAGAGAAATATTAAGGGGCTGTAATGGATTGTTATCAATACTGACCAACTTTTGGTGTGATCATGGGCAAAAACTCTTCCTACTGATGTCCCAGACAGCCCAGTAATTGTAAAGAAAGCAGTGGTGCAATTCCTACCTGTCTCTGCTTTGTTCCAGCCACTCCTTTTAAAGGGAGATTTAAATTGCCTCTGGAAATGACCAGCTCCACTAAGAGGTCTGACAGCAGTGCAACAAATGAGACCAGAACAAAGATTTCCTATCAGGACTCTACTGGAGTATGCATGTCATCTGTAGCTAAGTCTTTTACTAACAATAACATTCATTTCTATTCTAATTTGTTCCTAATTCATATTTTAAAGAGCTAGACTCGGCAACTGTCTTGTAGAAAATATTGTGTTTTTCTGTACTGCATAATGTTTTCTTGTCCTCTGGATTTCAGGTTTGATATGTCCAAAGTCAGAATGAACTCTTAATTAGCTAAAATTTGCATTCACTCATCAGTTTGAACTCCAGAATTAACCTGCTTTTACTAGACCCTGAGTTCTTCCTTTGTGTGTAACAGGAGAAAGGTGCATGCACAGAGTCTGACATGGATTCTGCAGGATTGAAGTACTCATAAAACATAGAATACATTCAACTGCAGCTGTGAAATGTGCATGGCCTCAGGTTATGGCATTTATAGCATTGGTTTTAGTGCATTTTTGGTCAGGCATTCACTGCTTTCACAAAAAACTATAGAGGTGTCACTGAACTGCAGTGTAAGTATGTTTTTATTTTTGGTTCTGTTCCAGTTGAACAATGACTACAAAGTAACACTTTGATTTTATTTCTGGTTCTAAATGTCTGTCTTGGTCAGATTCAGGTCAAGCCCCAGACTGTGGGATTCTGAAGCATTTTTGGATACAGCCATGCTTTAGAGGAAGGCTTTAAGTTATAGAATGTTTTGTTTAGAATATTTCAAGTGACCATTTCTAGGAGAATTTTACTTCTTTGTCTTTTATGGACTGTAATTGTCAGTGTTACTGTGCTTTTTAGGGATGGCAAAGATTGACACTGGATGATGAATTCTTTGAAACAGAACAGATCAGGAGGTTAAACACCAGAAATGAGGCAAAAGCACATGAAAAGGTACTGGAGCAGCACTTCCATGAACTAAAACAAAAAGGAATTTCATGTTTTCTTAGGTAAAGTACAAGTTTATGAGGTTATACTGCTGATGGTCCTATGCTAATATTTCCTTTTGGGTGTTATTCCACTGTAGCAAAAATGTGCTGAAGAAGTTTTAAAATTTATACAAGAGGCCACAGAAGAGCAAACTTTAGGCAAGTAATTTTACAAGCATTGATAATCCTTACTTTTAATATCATTTTAATTTTGTCCATTCCTTTGGCCATAATAATTGACACCAAGTTAATGTCTCATAGGTGAAGTGTTTGATATCGTTCCTGATTCTCAGCCAGTTGGGAAAAGCAACAAACCCTTGTAAGTATTAGAAAAGAATTCACTGTTGTCACTCACTTTGAAGGGAGTATTTTCAAGTATTACCAGAACTGAAATTATGTTGCCATGTAAAATCCTTTGATATGTGTAAGATTCCATTATTTTCCTATTTTATGACCTGTGTTTATTGTCATTAAAAGTCCCTTTCTGCAATTCACTGACAGTAAGGTGGTGTTGTCTTTAGGCTGCCTGGACTTATGGAGAGTTCTTTTGCTAAAACTGAAACATGGAAAAAAAGAACATCCCCTCTTCCTGAGAAAAGTGGGACCACTGGGGACAAGCAAAAGCCAAATCCAGCAGTGGCACATCCATCCCATCCAGGTTATGTTCACACATGGTTAACTTTACTCTACAAAATAGAGCAGATAAACTGTCACCTGGCAACTGTGCTTTTCTCTCCTGTTTTCCTCTCTATTGTTAGTGAAAAACCTGTGAAACAAAAGGCATTTATTTATTTATTCCCTCTTTGAAGTACCTCTCCAGATAAACAAAGTAAATAAAGAGAAGAGAAGCAAGAAAATGAAATAGAGACCATACCAAGTTGGAGTGTTAATTCTTTGGAACAGAAGGGAAGTACAGAAGGGAAAAATGTTGAAACTACTGCTGAAACATGCTGAAACCTTTCTTTCAGCCAGAGTGGCCGACACAGCTTTGCATTCTGAGCTTCCAGAAGAGGAACCCGAAGTTCTCCTCAGAAAAGAGCCTGCAAATCCAAAACCATCAAAGCCTGTGAGAATTTCTTACCTTCCTTTCTTGGATTTGCAATTAAGAGAATTGTCAAATTTTCAGTGTTCCAAAGTTTGTGGGTTTACTGTCATTTAGTCACAAACTTACTTTTAATTGATTTTCCACAAATACCAAATGAAGAAATAATATCACCTTCACTTTTTGCTGTTTTCAGTGACGTGTTTAAGATTAGTTTACTCTGAATTTCTTTGTCAAAATTATTCTTAAATAACCACCGACTTGTGCTTCTCATGCACTTCCTTGCTCACTTTTGAATGTTACAGTTCCCAAACCCACATTATTTAAAAGCAAACACTGCTAAACTCATGTTTCCTTGCACACTCTGGGCAGTGCAGGGGGAAATGGTTTGCAAGGAAATGTGATTTACTACATCTAGAAGACATTTAATGCAGTTTAGGGGTTTTTTTTAGGAACCTGAAGTTCTATTTACAGCTTTGTTCTTCTGTTGGATGAATTCAAAATTAAGTCTTCAACTGTTTTTATAGAAACCAAAGTCTAAAGAAATCTCAGACGCAGCCAAATCACTGATCAGTAAAATCAGTGACAGGTACAAAGACAAGAGTGATGAGAAGAGCAAAGCAAGAGACTCCTTGGGTTTGAACAGGTAGGATGGGAACTGTCCCTGCTGGGCTGATTCCTTGGGGCTTGGTCTGTGATGGGTGACATGATTAAAAGGGGCTGAGCTCTTTTAATCCTTTGAATCTTTTAACTGATGTTGTATTTAAACACATGAATAGGTTTGCTGGCTTTGAGAAGGCTTTTACTGATACAGGCAGTATTGTCATGCATATATTCCAATTAGCATTTAACAGAATGTGTGTTTATTTTTAGGCCATATTTAAATAAATCCTGGAACTCCAAGGTAACATATTATTGCTTTTGTTAGAATTGCTTTTCATAGCAGCTGTGTGTACAAATATGGTGGGAATCAGTAGGTGTAAAGGGACATTTCACAAACACCAGTGAATGTTAAGCATCTGTAGATGTTAATTTTGTATTGACTGCATAAATTTAAAATACCCATGTGGAACAGTAGTTTTTACTGGCAACTGTCATCTAGTGAAACCCAAATTAATTTCTGTTGGCATATTATATATTTAATCTCTGCCTTTTGTATGTGTCAATGCTAAATATTTAGAATAAAAATAATATCAAAAATAAAATTATGGAATCCTTAAAGTAGATAGAGCCAGGACACAGAAATGAGTCATCATGTTTGGGGGGCAAAAAAATTCTGAGGTTTTGTTGATATCCTTAAAAGACAAAGATGTAGTTCCTCCCCTTTGTTGCTAATCAACATGATTATCTTCATGATGAACTTGCTTTTTGAGATGACAGGGTTTCTGAATGCATAGTCCAAATTTGCCATGTGAGCCAACTTTTCATTTCTGTATAGGAAGAAGTTCAGGACAGAATCCTGAAAACCACTTCTTTTCTTAATATAGCTGCTGGTCATATCATGTAAGTAGTTAGAACATTTTCAAGCACAATTTCTGATTGCCCACACCTGACTCTGGGAAATGTTCGTTAATTCAGCCACAAAATTGCTCTCTGTGTCTGTTTGCAGGGATGATGTCTACAACTTTAAACTCAGTGGGTTTGATGAGCCTACAATAAAGCTTGGAGTAAGAATATAACTGAATCCTGTGTTTTATGATTAGAATATAAAGGAAATCAGTCAAATTTTGTTTGCTGAAAGGATAGTTAAGATCTGAACATTCAAATTATATCAGTGAACTAAGTGGGGAAAGAAGTTTGCCATGTAAATACCTCCAGCACTCTCAAATATATAATGTGTAAATGTATAACTGTCCTAAGGTTCTGGCCACTTCAAGCTGTTATGAAGTTTTTCCTGAATTAAGAATTAAACAGTTTGCATGGGGGTATCATTCTTTTAAAATATTCTGTATCTATTATCCCAAAAATGTTATTGCCATCCTTCCAATCCCCATTTAAAGAACATCTTTGTGCAGATGTTTGAGTAAAAAGAGAATCTAGTGATGATAAAAACAGATGACGACAAAAGATAGTTTTGCTTCTTAAGCTCAGAGGAGCCTTCTGAATTGGGGGAGGTGGTGAAGCAAGTGGGGGGATTGGTTTGAGACACTGAAAGCTTTGCTCAGTTCCAGCTGCTTTTAAACTATCAGCTCTGCTAAATGAATTCTAAGATGGAAATTAATGACCATTAATTACTTAGTGTAATAACTGAGGAAAAGGAGCCTTTAGCTGTTGAATTTTGTTCAGATTGTATAACAAATGAAAACCTTGGTTTGTTCTTTATTTATTTCTATTTTTAGGTCCAAGAATTGCATGTTACTGAACTGAGTGTTCATACAGAGACAACCAAAAAAGGGTAGGATGTTCTGTTGTGTCCTAGTCTGCTGATTATCACTAGTACTGTCTGCACTCTCCAGCATCCTGTTACAGAATTCCAGAGAATGTGTTCCATGGGGAGAACAGTTCTCCTCAGGGAATACTACAGGGATAGAAACTCCTGATTAGAGGGGGGGTTTTTTTGTTCATGTTCAGCCTGCCCAGGGCTGTGTTGTTACTGTGTGTTCTCACTGATCCTTGGGAAATAAGCCCATCCTTTAGGGTTTAAGGTGAACAGGTATTTCCAAAATAATGTGAAAACAAAAGTAAGTGCATTTGTTTGAATCCTTAATCCACATATCACCTGAATAGCAGAAACTTTTACAGCAAACATTTTTAAATGTATCGTTAAAGGTGGTTTTCATTTTTCTACTTAAGGAATGCAGTCGTCAGTAAATCCAGCACTGAAGTGAAAGGAACAAAACAAGTAAGGTTCAGATTTTTGTGGCTCAGTATAGCTTGTCTGCCTGCCTTTAAATACCAGTTATGGAAGAAGAATGTATATAAAAATAAATCAATAACTTGAGAACTGTTTTGGGTTTTGTAGGCTAGAAACAATCAAGACAAGAAGCACCTCTTTAGTGACTCAGACACAGAGAACAGAGGGGATGACAGCAAGACAGAGATTAGTTGGCTACAGGAATCCAAGAGGAAACCTAAACCCCAGATAGTTGGTTACAGTAGAAATAAAAAAGTAGGGAAACCAATAAGCACAGACAAAAGTAAGAAACATTTTTCATATTTCTGAAGAGTGCTGCAAGAAGTTTGTCCTTGGGTACTGACTGCACAGCGTGTCATGTGCTCTGTTGCAGATATCACATGTTTCTGTTGTCTTGTTTCCAAGGAATTTGCAAATCAGTTCTAATCATTTATAAAGGTTGATTTACATAAAGGCTGTATTTTAAAGTGGAAAAGGGTTGGAGGATGGGACAGGTGGAAGTTTTTGTCAACTAAAAAAAAGGCTTTTTAAAACAGTGGGCTGAAAGCAGTTACTGAGTCAGTAAGTTTGTGGGCATGAAAGTGCTTGTTATTTACAGCTAAACCTAAGGGCAAACATTTGAGCATTATATTGATTTTTTCAGGCTATGTTGTAACACCAGATGAATCCCCTGAACCTGCTTTCCACATGGAGAAACCTAAAGGCAAAAATGCAAAGAAGAAAAAGGTAGATGTAAGTTTGCACCTAGAATTGTAATGTGTATTCAAAATCTTTTCACTACCCACAGAAACTGTTTTAAAGTAACTTTTCATAAATATGTGACATTTCTTCATGCTTATTTCCAAATAATTTGTTAAATACTGTGTGTTCTTTTCAGGTACTGTTTTCTTTTTACGTAGCATTTAGTTGGTATTTCAGGCATAATACTGTGAGTTAGAATGACTATTATACATTGATGCTTTTGTTAGTAGACTGATGGTTAAACTCTCTGAGCTTTGGTAAAGTTAAACTTTTTAGCTGTTTTTGAAATAACTTGGTTTAATTACTTGAAATCCAGAATCTACCTTTTTTTCTTGTATATTGGTTTATTGATCATTCTTATAAACTGAAGGTGGTTTTATTCTTCCAAAGGTAAACAAATGTAAAAAGCAGAACTCAAGAACTGCTGAAATGACAGAACAAACCTCCAGAAAGAAACTACCTCGAAGAGCAGCAGCAGCAAAAAATTACAAAGAGCCTTCCAGTTCTGAGTCAGAGAGTGAAGGGCAAATCCCACCATGCACCTCCAAGGAGGAGAAATCAAAAATGCAGGTATACAGTTGCACTGCATTATTAAAAATCCACTTCTGCCAGATTTTTCAAAATTAACTCTGCTCTGTTTGTGTACTTGGTACTCCTGAATTTTAAGTGCCCAACATGAGCAAATTGAAATTAATAGAAATTTATGTGTCCAGTTGAACAAATTCAATGTTTATTGATATTAGAACACCTGATATCCTTATGGATTTAAGGCCTGCTAATAATTTTCCTTCTGTTTGTTCTTAGAGATAACATGCTCTTTGTCTCCTTTTGTGTACACTTCCCCATGTTTGCAAAAATGTTTCTGTAACATTTGTGTTGTAATAGAAACCTGTGAATGGGGCAATCAAGGATTATAAGCAGCAAAAAGCACCCCAGGTTTTATCTGTGGAGCCAAAGAGAGGAGAGAACTGTGTGCAGAAACCACCTGAGAAATCCAAGAATCCTGCAGAACAGAAGGAAATGGAGGTGCCTTCAGCTGAGAGTCCTGCATCTCTGGAGACAATGAGATGTAGGTATTTGGACTTGGAATTTCCAGCAATACAGAGTCAAAAGTTGGAGGTTAATTGAGGATTAGCTCAGCAGTACAATTTTACATTTATTTCATGCTTTTAACATAAGAGAGATCCCCCAACTCAGGGTGTTCCACATAACTTAAGGAAGTGTGTTAATGTGGCACTGACATTTTATAGGTTGGTGCAGTTATTTGTCACCAGCATAACCTAGAAAAGCAATGTGTAAGTGTTGGAATGAATCTGGTAACTGCTGAAACAGTGGGAGAGTGCAAAGAGGGAAGTGTGGCAAGTCCTGTGCCAGCACTTGAAGTAAAATTGCACACATCTGAGACTTGGAGACACCTAGAGCTGGAACAGTGAGCAGTTTGGACCTTTGGCTTGCCTTTTTTAACTTCCATTCCTCATGCTGACAGTGAAGGAATTGTTTTCTAGGTGCTGAAGGGCTCTCAGAAGGAAATGTCACTCCAGAGCACACTTCCAGTGAAAGATCTCTTGGTCTTCAGCAGTCATCCCCAGAAAACAGGGAGATGTTAAATTCCGAGAAAGGAATCACTCCCAATAATTTCTGTCCCCAAAATAAGAATATTCACAGTATATGTGTCAATCAGTCCCCTGAGGCAACAGCTACAAAGTCAACCTTTGGAAAGAAAAGTTTCTCCCCAGTGTTGACAGAAGCATCTTTGGTAAGGATGGTAACATTTCTCTCAGTCCTTTTAGCTGAAGTTGTTCCATTCAGCTGCCAGCTGGCTTGTGCTTCTCTACATCTCCCTTCAATAATGGTTTTGGGTTTTTTTTTCTTAATGTGTAGCTCAGCCTAACAACATATAAAACTGTCAGTGGGAAAAATTCCAAGGGAGCTGGACTGGAGACCTGTAACAGTAACGAAGGGTCAAGTTTCCAGCGTTGCTTTTCGGACACAATTCCTGTTAAAGGAAAACCAAAAGATACCACTAAAACTGTCACCAAAAGCAAAGAAGAGGTATGCTACTAAATTCTTTGCTTTTTGTCCGTTTGATCTACTTTCCAGCTGGTGATTTTTAAGGGCCATCTCTCAATAATGATTGTTTTTGGGTACTCTGTAGCTCAGCTTAACGACATATAAACCTGACAGCGGAAAACATGCAAAGGGAGCTGTGGCAGAGACAAGGAATAATAATGAAGATCCAAGTTTCCAGTTTTGCTTTTCAGACACACTTTCTGTTAAAGGAAAGCTACAAGATAGCACTAAAGCTGTCACTAAAAGTAAAGAGGTAAGTTAATGCATTCTTTGCTCTGCAGAAGTGAGCTCCAGCTTACCCATTTCACCTCCTTTACAGTGGGGAGCTTAAAGGGCAATGCATCTCTCTCAATATTAAACACTGTATAATGTCTACTTGGGGCCTGCTTGGAAAATTCTAGGAGTTATTTTTTTCATATTTGAGATAAATATCATATTTTTATGATTTATCATATGGATACAATTTGTTGTTTATCATATGGGCACAATGAAAGAATTGTATCCCAACAAGATCAGTTATAATTCATATTTAAAAAAATGATAGGGAGTGACTTTCAAAAAAAATATATTTTTCACCACATAAATGTGCATTTTTGATGGAGACTTCTAAAAATGATGTAATTTGGAAGCTAATAAATCAGTGGCTTTTCTTTAGGGTTGTGAACCACCATCTCCACTGTCTGCTTCCAGTGGGAGTAAAGCAGAGTCTTCAACTGAAGAACCTTATGACCCTGTAAATGAGTCAGGTACAAACATTTAATTAAAGCAAAATACTTTCTGTATGTCTCAATAAAGGTTAAGAAAAATATTTTATTTGGCATAAAAATATGGCCAAATTGTTATATTTTATATATTTTCAGTATTATTCTATTTTTAACCCTTTTCTAATTTTCTCTCATTTAATTATCCCCAAACAAAGCTGAAAATTAGGCTCCAAAATGCAGCTCCAGTGAAGAATTAGTTGTGCTCCCAAGAAACAGTTAGAAGCATTCCCACTGATACTGGGGAAAAAAACTGGGAATAATGGTATTGTCAGGAAATGATGCCAGACTTGCTTATTAGTCAGAGTTCTGTGTTCCATAGAAATCTTGTTTTATATCACTCATATCTTAAAGCCAAGACACATATTCCAAGAGTTTGGATCCAACAGGTGAATAAAATCCTCTTTATCCTCCCATCTCGTTGTTTTAAATAAACCTAAAATTAAGCCTTGTTCTCATGTTGATTAAAGGCCCAACTGTCCTGAAACGAAGATACCACAGTGACACAGAGAGCAGCTCTGATGAGGCACGGACCAGCAAAGAGGAGGAAAAGACTGGAAGGAGAAGAATCAGTTTAAAACCCAAAAAATTATTTAAAACAAATGATGCTGCTGCTTACAGAGGTTGGTCATGGAGTGACAGTTGAATACAGTTGTGCAAGAGTTTAAAATAATGTGACGAAGCTTTAACAAGGAAATGTTATATCCCAGGAAAAGCATTGTACATGTCAAAGAAAAGGAATAAAAATGCTGAATATTTAGAGATTGTAGCCATATAAAAGACAGAAAATGTATATGAAAATAGAAAGTGGTTTCAGCCTCTCACTGGTGAAATGAATTGATATGTAACAGAAGCTGCCCTAGGCCCTGTGCTCACTCTGGGTAGGTGCTTTTTCCTCCTGAATTTGATGTTATCCTTTTGTACCTCCCTGCAGTGTCTGAGAGCATCTCCACTCGATCCCTCAATGAGCTCTCTGCTTTGGATGGGCAGTTCTGGGAACCTGGTTGTTCAACTCTCAGCATATGTCAGAAGCTCCAAAAAGAATTTACCAAGAAGATTGAGGCAAGACCCTTCCTGTGCAGTGTCAGCTGGGGGTACATGTGCATGTGGGGGATAGCTTGGCTTCCAGCACAGAGTTGGGTTTTCATGTCCCTTTAAGCCAAGTGCACAGAATGTCAGGAGATGACAGAATTCATGTTTCCTTTTAAGCCTCTTTCAATTCCTTTATGTACTAAACTCTCCAATGACTTTCTTTCCCATGTCTGTTTTATTTTTCATTCTATGTGTACTTTCTCTATTTTGAAGGGGTATACTTTCCAAATAATGCACCTTTACTTATATTAGGTAGAATTTCATCAAAAGCATACCTCAAATGTATTTACATGTCACTAAGAGAAATCTTTTCCCAAAAGGACAGGGGGACCATTTTAAAAAATGTGATATTAAGCAGTTAGAGTACTAACCATATTACAGTTTTTTCCCTGAAGTGAAAATAATCTGAATTTCATGTTCAAACACCCTCACAGAACCGCTCCCGGAAAATGGATCATTTTAATAAGCAGACATTGAAAGCTGCCCATCAGCATTTGACAACCATGAGTTACCAGCTCCATGAATGCAGGTCAGGAATGACAGATGGACTTTAAAACATCCTTCAAATGCAAGGAATACCTTCTGAAAGGAACCTGGTTTGTTTTGGTAGGATCAGGCAGCTGGACAAATTTCATTTTACTCTCGTTGAGGAACTGGAGAATTTTGAAAAGGATTCTCAGTCCCTGAAAAACATGGAAAAAGAATTCTCGGTTTGTATTTAAACAGCTGGATCGTGGGGAAAAGTGAATTCCTATGAGATCCATAGATTGTTCATGTCATCTTTAACTTTAGATTATTAATTTTGATTTTAAAAGCCTTTATCATTTTGCTTCAAGTTGAGGGAAATGTCAAACAGTGAATTTGAGGTGTTGGGATTGGCCAATGCTCTGAGAATTCCTTGGTCACTACATGTTTTTCCTATATATATTCACTATATGAATTCCTCTATGTTTTTCCTCCTAGGATAAACTGTTGCTAATACTTTATTGGGCTGGTTTTCCAGCTTCTGTGGGGACTGTGTAAATCCTGTGTAACTGCTGAGTCTGTGGTTGTGAGTTAGTTTGTTCATATGAGATATTGGTCAGTTTGGGCTTGGAAAATCAGTTCCTATTGATCAGCATCTGTTAATATTCTATCTTTCCAGACCTTTTGGAAAAAACAGACAAGTACTTTGAGTACTTACATGAAAAATGAGCAGCAGAGGTTAGTGGGCTCTGTCAGTTCTGGGATGAGGTTTGTGGGCTGTTCATTTGAGGTACAAGTCAGGCCAACTGATATTCCTTGTGCAGTTTCTTCCATTAAATAGAGATGGTAGATGAGATGAGACAATTAGATTAAAATATTACATTACAGGAAAAATGTAATGATTCTCCATCTAAATTTCTCCACACACCTGAGGGACTGTTCCAGCAATGATGATATTTATCCACACTTTAAAGTACAAATAGATTACAAATAATGGGACCTGTTTGTGGTTTGTGTGGGAAGTTTATACCTAGCAAAACTGTTTGAACTGTGTTTTGTTTCTTTAGAATTCAGGTTCTTAAAGCTTCATTTGAAAAGAATATCTACCATTCTGTTGACTATGAAGAACGTATTTTTACTTCAGAGGTAGGAGGAACTTCTGTTTTGTATGAGGAGCTTTTGTTTCTCTCTTGTTTTAATAATTCTTCAATTGCACCAACAGATACCAGTACTGACTTTTTTTTCTGAAGAAAGACTTTATCCTTAGCATTGTATTGATGATACTTTTTTAGGTTTTAGTTCTCATAAAATGCCCTAATTTAACAATATTCACTGTTTTAGGCCAGGATTTCACCCATTAGAAGACGTGTGCAGTTAACCAAGATTTATTCTGGATTCCATGGCTTTGTTTATTTTGCTTATGAATATTTATGTTCTTCATCCCAGAAAGAACAAATTTAAAACACACATCCCTTTCCATAGGCAGGTGGATGCATGTGCATCTCTGTCTCTTGGTTATAAAACATTTAGGGATGTAATTGTTTGCTTGAAAATGTGCCACCAGTTATGAGCAGAAGAGATGCATTCAGGATCTTTTTTGCAGATGCATCTGATGAAAGAAGACATAAAAGGAATCCAAGAGAAACTTCTAAAAGAAATGGTAAATGAAGTCATCTTGCACTCATTTTTATTTATTTTTTGCTGTTTGAACACTAAATTACTAAGATTTTAAATCCAAGTATCACTGACATGTTGCACTTTAGACCTTACCCGGGTGATAAAAGCCACAGGTAGATGTGAATGTCCTGGTTTGGTTCTGAGTCTTAATCTGTGGAAAAGTATCCTATTTGATCTGTTGAAAGCAGCATGTTCTGTGCACCAGGAGTACAACATGTTACATAAACCCTTCCTCTTTTCAAAAGCCTGTGATAAGTGTGATGTTTTTTGCACAGCAAGAAGAGGAGCTGTGCAATGTTCGCAGAGGATTGCAGACCCTGTTTCGATCAAAGACTGAATTCTGAAGGGATATTTTTCAGATTCCTTCCTGAACTTCAAGGTGAATATAAACACTCTTTTATAATGGAAAATTTGACATTTTTTTAAATTTTTTTACACTCAAGGAAACTGGTGTAATGAAACCATATTTTCCTTAATAATATTAAAATCTTTGCAGACAAAACTTCTCCACTTATCTGTGAGATTTGGGATTATTTTACTGAATCTGCTAAAAAGTAATATGTAATTTTATTTTAGCACGTGCTACTTTTAAATATGTCTTTAACAATTTGCATAGGTTATTTAAATGACTGCCAGAGAAGTCACATGGAATTTCACTGTGAATCTTTGGTTTGGGTCTGTATGTACAGAAGACCCACTTTGTCTGATCCCAAATGGAGTCAGAAATTATTTAGGGATCGAGTCACCTGGTTTGATCTCACTCTTGTTTGTGGTATTAGACTTCAGCAGGAGTTTCTGAGAGAAAACAACACTCTAAACACTTGTGTTTGAACTATGTTGCAAATAGTTGTATTAAGTCCAGAAAAGTATATATTGTCTGGTTTTTTTTCCCCACGATGATGTCATTGCTGTTTTGCTTCAAATCAATAATATGCATTGGCACATCAGTCAGATAAAGCTGCTGCACAAATATTTTGTGTAAGAATTTTAAAAACACAAGGCTGTGTTGTGTCTGGAAATCATTATACTGAAATTGCCAGTAAATAATTGGGTCCACTCATCCCACCTATGTAAGTGTACTAATGCTTTGCTCATCTGAGCCTCAGTTTTGTGTGGTTTGGGGGTTTTTTGGCCTGTACTCAGTGTGTTCTCCACTAGATGGACCTCCTGAGCTGGTAAACTTTCCTTTCCACTGGTCTAATTGAATTTCATCTGCATGAAACAGGAGTTTTCTCTGAATTGTACAAGGTTTTTAAAAGTGCACTGGAAGGTCCAAATTATCTCTTACAATGAGGGTACATTGGAAAAATAATACAAATGCCTTATTTTTAGTTAGGGACAGGAATTGGGCACTGCAGGCCTGTTTGCCTTTTCCATTGGGAAGGAGCTGCACAAGGAGAGCCTCCCTGAGCCCCACCTGCCTTCCACGGTGCCATCCTGGTTCCCAAGCCCAGTCCATGGCCCAGGGAGTGCAGGCAGTGTCCAAACATCCCCACAGCCTTGCCAGCAGCAAGCAGAGTGTCATCAGGAGATCAGTGGGATCGAGTGTGACTCTGGAATTGTGTCTCCACAGGAGCAGAGCAAAGGCTGGGCTGGTTGTGCTGGAAGGATGTGCTGGAAGGACAGCAGAGAGCAGGGGAAGGAGTGAAGCTGTCCCTGCACAGCTCCAACATGGTTGAGTTGCATCAGTGACAAAGCTCACAGGCACTGTTTGGCATTTAAACAGCTGCTCTAAGTTACCCTTATAATCTTTATTTTATTTTCCAACATCATTTTAATGTGTTTTATACAGCATTTATTAGCAATGGAAGTATGGATTGTTACTTTCATGGACTATAAGCCAAGTTTAGTTTGTAGTTAACAGTGGCTCATCTGCTGTTCTCACATTAAAAATGCCTCTGCTGAAGAAACTTTTCTCTCCTTTCTGTTCAACCTTCTTGTATATTGCATCTGAACTCTCACTATGTTGTTCTTAAGAATTAATACTATTGTATTAATAATCAAATTAAAATGATGGATAAATATAGTAGTAAGTTAAAAAGCTAGTTAATGATGCATATTTCTGTGAAAATCCAGCAAGTTAAAAAATTGCACTAAAGAGGAAAAAATACATCTTTGGATCAAGTAGTTGGGTCAGTCAGGTCTTCAAATGGCAGTCAGACAGGTCAAACATGAAGATGTTGGACAAAGCACCAGCCAGCTCCAGCAAAGCCAGCCAGTGTCCCCCATCCTGGCCAGCACCTTTGCCAGGAGTCCTCAGTTCCCCCTCGTTGCCTTGGGGACTCACAGTGAAGTGTTGCTGTGCTCTGACCTGCCCTTCTCCAGGAGCAGGGCTGTGTGTGAGTCCATCCCCACCCTGAGCACACAGCCCTGGCTCTGTGTGCTGACTGTGCCCCACCTGCAGCAACTCAGTCATAGTCTGTGCCATCCATTTGAAACACTGATTTTATTGTCACACTCCATGGAATCAGCTCAGTGAAGCTACGAGACCAAGAATGCCTTTCTCAAGTGTTTAACACTGACAGACTCCCTGAAGTTATAGCACTGAAGAGTCTTGCAGAGAAATGTTTGGGAGTGTATTCACCATTTTGTTCTTGTCTCAGGTGTGTTTTCCAGCTGTCTGTGTTTTATTTTTTAGTAGTAATTTGAGTAAATTCTCAGATGCTCCTCCATGTCAGGCATTATTAGAATGTCTGGCTTTACATTTTTCTCAGCCAGTTCTATCTGCTTTGTTATTAGCACTTAGTAACTTTTTTCTTCTTACTGTCAAGAAAGCATTAAAATCATTTGTTTGCTAAATATCAAAGTACATTGTTACATTTCTACCTGTGCTTGTCCAATTTACTCATTTTGAATGAGAATAACAGTGAACTTAATTGTCATTCTTTAGAGGGTCAGAGCCTCAAGTAGTGGAGGATGACAATCAGGTTCTGCTATTCCATGAGATGGAAAAACCTTAGTTGGGATCTTCTTTTTGCAGACTTCATGTTGATGAAGAAGTGCAATGGTCTGGTGCAGAATAATTATAATCTCTTCCCTTCCCAACTGTCCCTGGGAAAAAAAGAGCTTTAGGAAACATGTTCATTTCCTGCAATAAGTAGTCATTTAATTAAAGAACAAAAGTAACAGGAATCAAAAATGCTTGCAGCTGTGATTCTGTTAGACATTATATAAAAAAGAATGAAATTATAATACATTAAATTAGTTTTTAGAACATGAACTGAAGTGTTTTACAAACTAATTGTGGCAAGTTCAAAATGTCTCATCAACATAATACTGGATGACAGTGTGTCATGTCCGTTTATGTCAGAGGCCTTGGAATGGTAAAGCCTGTACATGCACAACATCTCCTCTTCCAAGACAGGCTGCAAAACAGTTCCAAACAAGTGTGAGAGTAGGAGGCTCTTCCAAGTAGCTTTGCTTCAGTCTTTGTCAGCAGCTCATCCCAATCCCAGGCCGTGGCTCTCCTGCCTCCAGAGCCAGGGGCAGCCCTGGGCTCTCTGTCCATAAGTGCTGCAGAGACCTCAGCTCAGAGTCCTTCCTTCACACAAACACCAAGGGATCCTGCTCTGAACTTGAGGGAAAGACTCAGATATTCCCTGATGCGTGTTCAGCAGCAATATCAAAAAGTAAAGACAGATTCTTCTCAGAAGAAAATTTCTATGGCCTGTGAAATCTGGGAGAGATGAGAGACATTCATCAAACCACTTTGAAACAGAAAACAAAAGGTAGTTCAATTCTCTGTTAGATTAACAAAAATTTAAAAAGCCCACAAAACTGTTCATTCTGTTTAAAGGTACAGTAACAGTGTTGAAGAATATCAGCACCTCTAAGTCTTCATTTTCACCATGTGCCAGGACTGTAGTGCAGGGACGATCCTCAGGGCCCAGTTTAACCAGTTACAGCAATTTGGGAGTGCAAATGCAAATACAGGTGTGGGGTTGATTTGAGGTTCTTTTCTTTTGGCAAATGAAGCCACAGGTTGTCATTGGTGGCAATATTCTTTATTGTGTGGTAATTTTGTTCTTTTGTAAGAGCTAACAGTGTTGATGTTTCATAAAATCTGAGGAGCTACTGTTGGTGGAATATGTGATTATGAGTCTGGACTAAATATCCTCTTGCTCTGTAGGCTTGTTCTTTAGGCTGAGATACACAATTAAAGTTCCAGTCATTTGAAATGCCTTAGCACTAACTGTAAATTGTAAGCCTGTTTATTCCTAGTATCCTGAACAAATTTCCAAATCTATCATTATCATCTACCTAAATTCCCCAGGTAGCTTAGAGGATGTAGGTGTCACTCTGAGACTGACACTGCAGCCATCCCCTTTGCCCCTCCCATGTTTCATTCCATCAGTGCAGTGATGATTTTTGCCCTAAACACTGAGTCTGAGTCCTGTCATGTTAAAAGGGCCTTAAATTGCAGGAACTGTCTGGAATTATATAAATATCACATTGGACATTGCATTTACAGCTGAAGTGTGTTTGCCTGGACCATGTTCATTGACCAGCCCGAGCTCAGTTAAGCTGGAATTCATTGTGAGTCCAGGAATAAAAACCTGGGAATGTGACAGAGAGTGACAATACTCCAAACTTGTTCCCTCTCCTGACCTGCTCCAGCCCTCACCTGACTGCCAAGAAGTTCCCTGGGGGGTTGCACTCCTTCCAAGAGCAAGTGGCCTGACAGGGGATCCTGAAATCCCCAGGCTGAATCCATTAGAACAAATCCAATTAGAACAAGTGCATTACCCAGGGGCATTAGGTGTGTTTGTTACTGCAGGTAGAGTTTTATATTTCCTAGCAGGCAAACTGCAGTGTTTGTGATAATGTTGCAGACTAAAGTATATTTGATTCAAAGACCTTTATAAAGTGTATTAAGTTGTTCTTCTGCTTCAAAAAACTCATATTGCTTTGTACATTTTACCCTACATTTAATTTTTTGTCCTATCTTTTGGATCTTTGGTGCAAGGAATGCTGGCTGAGGGGTGCTCTGGAGAAGGTCTGCTGGGTACATGCTATTAAAAGCCCCAACAAAATCAGAAAATCCAGATTCTGAACAGGAAGATAAATATTTCCATTTTCTTTTAAAACAAAGCTCCCTTTGCATATTCTTCTCCCACATCATGTAAGAATAAAGTGTACAGATTCAAGACTCAAGAGACTGTTTTTAGCAGGCAATGGAAGTAAATAGGTGGAAAACTGACCTTGTCAAATGTTTGCTGGATGCATGTACCTCCATTTCATTGCTTTTGTACTCATTCAGCTCTTTCCGAATTGCTGCCTGGGGATTGAAAATAGAAAAACAAAGAATTATATATGAAAAGTAATTTTATATTTGTGAGCATTGCAAAATGCCAGACTTGCAGAACAGTTTCCTACAGTAGAAATTGCAGGTATTGGGTATAGCAGAGCCCACTGTGCTGCCAGAGACACAGAATATTTAGGTTCTATGGATTGGTGACACAACCCTTCTCATTCATTATTGATTGCTGACAGGGCCACTGCTGTCTAGAAGCACTTCTGACAGAATAACACCCCAGGGCTTATTGTCTCACATTTAATAAGATTCCAGTTAAAATTTATTAAAGACTAACAGGAGTTGCCAAGCAATTGATCCTTTTCCAGCCCAGCTCCTGACCCTGACTCCCCGATGGGAGCCACCAGCATGTGCAGCTGAACTGTCATTTTGGTTTTGCTTATGAACCTGCCTTGTTAGCAATAATTGAAACTAGGAAAAACCTAATTTTAATAAAAGCTGAGTACCTACAAGGAAAATACAAAATCATTATTTATTGATTACTATAGAATATTCACCATTTTGCTCAGGAGAAGAGCTGATGGAGGAGAAATGCTCTGTTCCTTTTCCATATGAGTCCTCTGAATCCATTTGGTTTTTTTACTGAGGATGGAGACTGAAGGGTTTGAGCTCCACATCTCAGACCAAAACCACAAGTACCAGTCCTGTGTTTGCCACTTTGCCAGTACATCTCAGGTCCCTGCTCCTCCTGCTTCCTGCAGCCCTGAAACCTCCCAGCTTATCCAGCAGCACTCCCAGCTGGAATCTAGAGCTGAACTGCTCTTACTGCTCCAGGACCTCAATGTGACACTTCGACTGGGATGGAAATCAGTGAGTGGCAGGTATGTGACACAAACTGAGTGTTTGGTTGTGCTCCTGAGAATGTGGGTCAAGTGACTCCTTGAGCATTCATAGGGAAGAGGAGAGGAAATCCTTGCATGTTTAGAAACACAGTGGAGAATATTTGCGTGTCTGGGGCAAAACTTCCAGTCTGAGAAGAAATGTTAATGTTGTATTGGCTGAAAATGGTTTTGAGTTGGAGCCCAATGATTGTATCCACCTTTTTGGGTGGGCTGGGTAGAAGCCCTTCCAGCACTAAATAGGCATTTTTATAAATAGCATTTTTCCTGACAGGATGCCTTGGTCAGTGTGATCTCAGCATAGAAAATAATGGTGAACTGTACAGAGATTAAATGTCCCAGTGGTTAAATGTCATTGCAGAATGTGATGTATCATTCCAGACAAAGCAAGGAGAAAGCAGCTGTGTGTGATTTTAGCTCTGGCAGTACCTTGTCTGCTGCTGAGAGTCGTGTCCATGGTTTGTCTGCTCTCCTGTCGTAGTCCTGTGCCTTTGCCACTTCCACATAATCACTGAATCGAATCAGGATTTTTCTGTCTCTCAGTTCATCGACTGTAGGTCTCTGGTTAAGCTGTATTCAGTCATTTTAAAAAATAAAACCAGGGTTAATAACAAAGGTATCAGTAAAATATGCGATTTTTCTGCTTCTTACCCTAGTGTGCATTTATGTGGAGGGAAAAGCACCCAATCCTTGGAAATTTCAGGGAATATTAATCATTTGGAGGACCATTAGCAGAGTAGTAATGGTTTAAATGGGCTGCAGCACAGTGCCTTTAGAATGGACAAAAGAAAATATTTTAACCTGGCTACCAGTCAAATACACTTGCAAAATGTAAAGGAATCCTGGTGGATTTGGTAAGTTCTCTGGATGACAGTGGATCCTGTTGGGGTGTTCTACAGGCAGAGGCAGATTGTCTGGGTGAGACTCTCATGGCTGGATCCACTGTAAGAATTTCAGTTTGGCTTTAGCGAGTTATCGGCGTGTTTGGTTTGCAATTCCCATAGGGATTCCCAGGAACAGAACAACACCAACTAGTTCTGGGAATACTTCAAACACAAAGAGGAATGTTCCACTGGAGCACACCTGGGGCTCAGCAGGGACTCAGCTCTGCCAGCTACTGCTCCAGTGAATGAAAATGTCCTTTTCTAGCAATATATACCCATTTTCTGACTTGCAGTTTATATGTAAGTATTCTACTAAGTCTCATGGAGCTGAGAAAAGGTAGGGATTTTTATAATCCCTATTACTAAACACTGTGAGACACTGCTGAGGAGGTTGCATATTAAGGGAGGTTCTGTGTAATAATGACTGGTTGATGTTACAGTGGCTTTGCTAATTTCTAGAATTTCTGTTAGGTAATTTCTAAAAGCAAATAGCAGGTATTGCAAGTTTTTACCTTTCTTGTCAGTCTCTGTTTGATTTCCCTTCTTTCTTCCTGCTCCGTCTGATCATTTCGTTCTGCAGAGAATATAAAAAAGAAGATGACTTTCCTCATGAGGGAATTTGGTGTTTTCCCAAGTTCCAGGCAATAATGAGCACAGAAAAACGAGGAGCTGGTTCTTGGCTGTGTTCAGTCAGTTCATCTCTGTGTCATGTATCAGAACATGGAGCTACCTCTGTGGGAGGACAAGGCATTGCTTCCAATGGCAGGTTCCCTGTGCTCTGAACTCCAGCTCCAAGCAGATTTAATAAAACAGCAGCCACACCAACTCTCCACTTGTATAAACTTGAGAAGGAAAATCAAAATATCCCATAGCTGGTTAATGATCATGTTTTACTCTCCATATTGCTGGAGCCATTCACTGCTCTTGGATGCTGAGGAGCCTCATTGCAGCAACTCCAGGGAAAGTATGTTCTGTCCTCTCTCCTGCTTTTCTCAGGCTACATGGTGGCAGTGCTGCAGTGCTGGGCTGTGACCTGCACGTTTTGCTTTCCCTGCTCCTCCTGCCATGAGAAGCTCTTTATCCTCCCGGGGTTCCTTTGCAGTGCTCTGTCCTACCCCAGCCAGCCTGGCTTTGTGTGTTGTGCCTATTAACATTCAAGCCGTGAGAACTCCTCCACACTGGCTCTAAAAATAGCCTGGAGTGCTGTAACACTGCTGAAATCCATCCCCTGCCTTAGGAAACAAGTTAATGGCGTTTCTATTTCCAGTACTATCTGTTACTAAATCAGGAGTGAGCCCATGACCTGAACAAAGCTGCAGAGAAAGGTTTAACCATTGTGGGATTCTCGGGATGCTCCTGTGAAGCCTGTTACACCACTTGCATGAGATATTTCCAGTGTTAAACACACATGTGATTTCTAACGTGCCTCAAAAAACCACCAACAGTGCAAATGAGGTTCCAAAAAGCTATTTTTAATAATGAAGTGTTCTCCCTGATTTTTCTGCTCATTAGACTACGCTGAAATGCAATCATAAGTGTCTATTTAAAGTAACATAGTAGTGCAGAGCTACAACTGGCTGTAGTAGGAATGTAAATCAGAGAATTTAAAATGCTGTAATGTGCTTTATTACAGTTCAGTGGCAAGGCAAGAAATGTAAAGAGAACAGGTCAGCTAAAATTAGTGCTGTGTCAGGGATGAGCAGCTATTTCAGTGGGGAATGTTTAAAAAGAGAACAGGCTTTAAAAAGCAGAGGGTATTCTTAGATGTAGAGATACCTGCAAGAGGTTATTCATTCAGCTTTAATTCACCCCTTTTAGAGTAGATATTTCTATATGTATTTTTTATTAAAAAAAGAGAATTTTCCATGCCATGGTGCCTTTCTAAGACATAGTGTGATATGCAGTGAGAGAATTGCCCAGAGGAGCTGTGGCTGCCCCTGGATCCCTGGAAGTGTCCCAGGCCAGGTTGGACAGGGCTTGGAGCAACCTGGGCTAGTGGAAGGTGTCCCTGCCCATGGCAGGGCATGGAACAAGATGAACTTTAAGGTCCCTTCCAACCAATCCATTCCATGATTCAATGATTCTAATTCCTAAAGGAAAGCCAAAAATACACATTTCTGTTAAAAAAATGCTTTTCCAAGTATACTCAACATGCAGTGACCCATTTCTATTTGACATTCACTCGGGGTCAGTGCTTATTCCCAGCTCTGAGAAATAAAAGAAATAGTCCTTTTACAAAAAAAAAAAAAAAAAAAAAAAAAAAAAAAAGGAAGATTTGATAGGAAATGCTGGCAAGGGCATTTTAGAACTCAGGCATTATTACTGAGACAATCCAGAGAGGCTTTTCCCACCCCCATCACTCTGCCCACACAGATCCATTCATTACTGAGGGCTGGGTTTATAAGTCTCAGCAGAGATGCTCCCAATCCTGAGGGGGCCTGGGCAGTGCTATAATTCATTCTGCTGCTCTGCCAGTTCTTCAGGGAACCCTCAGCTCTGCACGACACTAAAACAATTGCTTCAGCTAAGAATGAAATAAGAATTGTACACAGTGGTTCAAGAGATGCCTCCTTGAATGTGAAATTCAGCTCTTTGTTGAGGACAGAGGACACATCTGACACCTGGGTTGTGATTTTAGTTCAAGCTTTTCATGCTTGGTGGGAAACCAGCAGTGTTTCTATAGATAAAGGACTTGGAAGATGAACAAAATTATAAGAAAGTGTTGGCTTTCAGTTTGCTTGTTATGTGTTAATCTCAGAAACATCTCCCTAAGGGAGATAAGAAATCACTTTTTGAAATCTTGCTGAGATTCGCTTTAAAATAACAGGAGGTGCACTTAGGCTTGTGCAATATGCTTCTCTTTTTGCCAGAGTTGTACTAATGTGACTTGTAGGTCCTTAAGAGAGCTTTGAGGGTAGCATTGCTTCTGTCAGCAGTATAAACTATGAACATCCAAGGGGTTGGGAAGTTCAAAGTTTAAAGCCATGGAACCCTTTGTACCTGGAGGAGGTTGTGGTGATTTCACTGAAGGGCATCTGTGCTCTACAGCTTTGCATGTCACACCCAATCCATGGAGGGGTTTTATAAAATCCATAACAAGAAGGCTATTGAAGTCTATTTTAAAAGCTATTTTAAAGTCCATAACAAAAATTTCTATTAATAAGAGGAGCCTTTACTAATTTCTGAGCTCACCCAAAACTGAGAGCAGAGTTGTTGCACCTGTCCAGCAGTTGAAGTTTATACCTGGCACAGCTCTGTGGTGACTGTAGCTCTTCACAGGATACTCAGCTTTTTATATAATGGCAGAGGTAAATAAAATGGAAGTGGTTCTGAACCTGTATAAAGCCTGAGCAACTCAACAGAAGTCAATAAATTTGCTCCATGCTGGAAGCTCTTTAAATGAGATACAAATCCAGCCCAGTATGTTTAGCTGGAATTCAGGAACTATCTTTAATTCTGCTTTATCTTCTTTCTGCTTTATCTCTCTCTAAGATCATTATATGAATGTATTCAAACTTTTTTATTATTGAAGCTGGTCAGTTTAACCCAGATTAAGGATGTAACCAGCACACTCCAAAAAGTAAACATAAAAGAACAGATTTTTCAGTAGAGATCAGCTCTTCCTTAGCCAGGAAAAAACCCAAAGAAACAGATTTTCAGAGATCTTGGTTATTGACTCTTGAAAATCTGGCCCAATCTATTTCAGAATCTTGGGTTACTGCTTTTTCTTGCCTCTTGTGGTGGATGACAGGTGAAGTTTGGCCAAGTTCATCCCTCACATTTCAAGGGGGATATCCTTTTCTCATGGAGCTATGCAAATGGTAAATACAGTTAATTTTACTGGGTGTGATCTGTGCATTGGAACAGTACAGAAAGCACTGGTAAATATATGTTGACTATGGAATTTCTTTGTGTTAAAACTGAAATGAAATCCCGGTAACTCCCATGGCAAGAGCACAAGGGGTTTTTTTTGGAAACCACTAAGAAAGTTCTGAGACATTAAATTTTAGGTAACACAATGTAGGTAACTTTTTTAGTAGCAAATTACAAGCCTGTGATTAAATATAAATTAAATTGCATAGGCAGCATTGCTTGTATGACAAATTTATGCTTGTTTAGTGAGAAATCATAGTTCAAATTATTCTGGGTTCTGTCTTTCAACACTAGTTAGACCATGAAAATAAAAGAAGCAATAAACTTTTCCTTTAAGCAGATAGATTCCCCCTCTCTGATGTCTGAGACAATTTCAAATCTCCCTCTCACCTTCCCCTAGCTTAGAGGGTTCCCAGTAAGGAAAGGGTTTATGTTCATCACTTGTTTGATCCCCTGCTCAGAACACCAACCTTTAGGAAAAGAGTTGGAAGTTTTGCTTTGAGAATTTGAGAGATGCTGAGAACATTCCCCTGTGGCAGCATCTGTAACAGTCCTGGGACTGTCCCTCTGATAGCTCTGACATCTCAGAATGATCTTTGACTTGTCTTTGGGAAGATCTCCAGTGGCATAACAAATGTATTTTAGGAGAACCACCCCTCTGTGAGGATGTTCCCCCTTCCACTGCAGCCTCCATGTGTGGTTTGCCTTGACAAGCCATGTCTTGAGAAATGGCACTCCCATTCTCATGGCACTGAGGGAATTGTATTCCCCTCTTGGACAGCCATAACAGTGTAATCAGAATGAAAATTATTTTTGAAAGCCTGAATCTGAACAGTTCTTGTCTGTCCTAAAATTTGTGAAAAATTAAAACTTTTAGGTACAGAAAATAATCCCAGTGAATGAATTCGTCTATTTAAAAATAATAGGTTCTGGAAATGCAATCACAGGTTTCAACAAATGCATATAAAATAGTTTAGGAAAAAAAAAGTACTCACGTTTAAGGATATTCCTTCTTTCCAGCTCCTCAACAGCGGGTCTTTGGCTGAGTCGCCTGCGGAAAAACACCAAAATCACATTTTGTACCATGCCTGGTCTTTGGAAAGTCTGCAGGATTCTGAGTTCTGGTTGGTGTTTTCCTCAGGAGGGAACTACAAAATCTCTCTCTAGGACTAGTGAGGAAGAAACTAAAAAAGAATGCTGGCAGCAGGATTCTTTCTTGTATTATTTTTCCCAAATGCCAGCAATGCAGGTGAAAGTTCTCCTCTAGTTTGCTCTGCTGCCAGTGAAAGGCTTCCTCATAACATGCATCCTTTCCATCCCACTTTCCAGACAGTCAGTTGGAACCAGTTCTCTCCAAGGGCAGAATTCCCTCCCGAGGGGGTGTTCAAGGTGGTTATCAAAGGAGTTCCACGGTGATCTTCTGTAGCTCTCACTGCCTTGCCCTTTAATCACGCGGAGCAGCGGATTTCCTTTGCTCCAGTAACACCAGTGGTGCACCCTGACAAAATGCAGACTGGCCAGAAATGAAGCTTTCCTGTGGTTTCCTGACCACACGTTGCCCAGCCCAGTCCAGCAGCTCTGCTCTGCTCTGCTCTGCCTGCTGGATGCAGCTCGTGTGCTGCTCGCAGCCTCACGCTGTCTGAACAGAATGTCTTGGTTTCACCTCCCCTTTTCAGTAGTGCTGCCTCAGGATTGAGTCTTCGGATCATATGATCGGTGCCACCGTGATTTTATTCCGCATACTAAATGAGAGTTCCCCACGAGACACTGCTCATATCTGCAGAGGATCTCAGGTACAGGGACCCTCCCCTAGGCACACACACAGGCTGCGTCTGCTGGTTTCATGGAATAATCCAGCCAGCAGACAGGGGAGAGTTTCGGATGCTCTCTGGGCTGTGTTCTGGCAGCGTTAAGGATTCTCACTGCCTGCTCTCAGCAGATGTTGCCAAGCCAGAGATGAAGTTACAGAGACAAAGAAACACTCAGAGCAGGGACCACACTGCAAACTGCTGCGGCAGTTATTCCTCTGCTGTGCATGGGAAATGAATGAATGATTATAAAGTCATGCTGTAACAAGATCTACATCTTATCAAACACACAAGAGATGGAAAAATGAAGTAACTGTTAATAGACCATAAAAGAACTGGTAAGAGTAACTGATTCCAGTTTCTCCTTGTTTTGTAAGCCTTATCCAATATACCTTTACAACCAACTCTGCAGTCTTGTGTTATCAGACCAACAACTCCTTACCCTTTTTTAATTAATTTCCCTGAGATCACTGGAAAAACTCTCATCTTTGGCAACAGGAAGGTACCACAACTACTACACAGATTCCCACAGAAAATTTAGATTACATGAGCTCTTGTGCTTAGGAAACACCTACAGCCTAACTCTCATTTTTTCTATGTAACACTCTGTATCCCCTAAACTTCTTCTCCCAGCCTCCAGGTTCTGTTGAGTAATAAGCCAGATATTCCAGCAGCAGAAGCTGCAATAATCCAAACTGGAATTACGCTGAAATGCCCTAGTAAAGAATTAAACATGTATTTTTAGTTCCTGTTACCCTTGGACTTTTCCATCCTCACTCATTTGCCTGTATGTCTCAGAAATGACACAACTCTGAATAGGTTTTGTTTGAAACAGATTAAAGTGCATTTTATAATATAAATCAGGGAAGAATAACTTACTCTGAGAGCTTATCTGCAAATGAGAGGTCTACCCAACCTGCTGCTCACACACCTCTCACTTAACCATTCTTAATTACAGCCCTGCCATGCAAGATTGATAGATTCTCCTGAATCTGTACATTAGATTCCAGAAGCCTCTTGTACACTGAGGGATTAAAAGCCTAACAGAAGTGATTAAAGCAGTATGAGAATGCAGATGTATACGAATGCTCTGTATTTATATATATATATATATGTGGTTATAATATGTACAATGGTTGATTATTTAAAACCCCGTGTCCCCTTTTGGCTTTGATAAATACAGACTAAGTACCCATATTTCTGTGCATGCCCTCAGCTTTACACACAGCAGAAGGAAAAGGTGCAGACGTGTGTACATGGGGGCGTGTGTACATGGGGGCATTACAGGTTTTTTCCTGAGTTTTTCAGAGCTATGGACCACACTTCCAAACTTTGTATCACAGCCACAAAACTAGACGTGGATTTTGCTTCAAAATAAAGTTCTAACAGGATTTCAGGAAACGAGATGGAGTGAAAACACCAAATAGAGCAAGAGTCATGATCAAATGAGAAGTGGTAAAAACCCACTGACACTGTTGCTACCAAAGCACAGGGACATTTTGTGTCTATGTGTTATTTTTTCTGTTCAGGAGAAGCCTCTCTCTGCCCAGACAAAACTTTCACTTCCGTTCTCAGCTGCTGTGGGGTGGCTTGGGGTGAAGGGGAAATGAGGGAGTTGGTGAAGGTGAAGGACTCCAGATGCTCCACAAGGGCTGAAACAGGGGGCAGTGACTGCGGGCACAGCCCGGGGGGACACACACATATCCTCCCTGAGCTGTGCTGGAGGCAATCAGGGCACGAGAGACCCTTTCTGCAGGGGCTTTCCTGCACCCGGGAGGAGCGTGGCTGCTTTTAGAGTGAACTCATTGCCTTGACTGGTCATCCCTCAGAGCAAGAAACACATGGCTGCTGTGGGTGTGAGCAGAGCCCGTCCTGCCTGAGCTGCTCTGTGGTCTGGGAGGATAGAGGAGGGGACTTCACCCCCCTAAGCCGCACTTGGTTTCCTCAGAAGGGGACTCAGCCCCCCTGACACCGCTGACTTCCCTCAGAACGAGGCTGCAGTCAGGCTCCGAGCGAGAGAACAAACATGTTCCTGAGGGCTCCTGGTGGGGCAGAGGCTCAGCAGAGCAGGGGGAACCCCTGTGAAAAATGCACATCCCTCCTGAAGGGAGCTTTAACGTAAGAAACCATTTCTGATGAGTTTGTGGTTCTGCTCGGGTGAGCTGTTCTCCGGGCACTGTGGGGCTCCGAGCAACAAGTGCTCTACTTTGGATATTTATTCCATATTTTCTCCAAAGCTGTTACAACGTTAAATCCTGCCTCTGGTAGAACCAGAAACACACCCTGCATGCTGAGCTGGACGTGTTTCCCTGGAAGGGACTGTCCATCCCTACGAACAGCCAACACCGTGGCCTTGGAAACCTCAGGGACGCCTGGCCCGGGAAAATGGCTGCCGGCTCCCCTCACGCCATGGCCGGGGAGCGCAGGCCAGGAACCTGGCACTGAGAGGCTGAGGGTCTGGAGAGGGGATGCTCAAATCCTGCTCGATGAAAATAAACTGAATAACAGTTTAACTGAATAAGCTGAATAACAGTTATCACCAGAGCAGGGGAGCCAGGGTGTGGAGCAGGCACCTGCCATGATGGAGGTGTTGTGAAGGCTAAAAACTGACCCCTCCGTGACTCTGGATGGTCTCCACAGGCTTTGCAAAGAGAGGGGTTTGTAGCAGACAGGTGCAGGCCATTTTCAATCAGAGTCCTGGCTCATTTCCTGTGGGTCCAGCAAAGTCCCTGCACCTGAGTGTGGGTGGTTGCAGGGTTCATTTTGCTCTCAGCCTGGCTGTGGTGCTGCTCGGCAACTCTGTAGGAGCCATCGGAAGGTCTGAGGTGGGCACAAGGCTCCAGCACTGCTGCAACACAGACGTGGCCATGGCTGGGTAAGTCCTGTGCTTTCCATTTCTGTTGTTTTTTCACTCAGGGACTCGCAGCCCCACATGGACTCACCTCAGTGAGGTGACTGTAAGCTCCGCAGGGAGGACTCACGTAGTCCACCACTCCTGTTGCGTCACAGTAATGATTTCCTTTCGGTTGATTTAGATACCTATTTCTTGTTTGTGGAAAAAATATCCAATTAATGCTGTTGTGTTCCTGGATGTTATTAAAATCTAGGTTTGAGTATTTTAGTACTGCCTGCTGAGGCAGGAGTGCTCCTTTAGCACACCTCTGCAGGGCCAGCCGTTGTTGGGGAGGTCTTGAAACTTTCTTGAAAGCTCTCAAGTAACACACAGGAAAGTCCTACCTCTGTCCAGATCTCCCACAGTGTCATTGGTATTGCTGTGGTCTCATGTTAAGAGTATCCAGTCCAGGAATTTGCTTCCTTGTTAGCTTAAAGCGAGGGATGCCAAGAGCAGCAGTAAGTGGAGCTGAACTGGCAGCTCCTCAGAGGCAACTGCAGCTGCCTTGGGGAAACTGGGCAGAACTGGAGGCACCAGTGTTGCTTTTCTGTAAATGGTGTTTGGACACAGTTCAGAGTTTGCTGTACGTGTGTCAGTGATGCTCCAAGTTTGGATAGACACCACAATCTGAATAGTTCCTCAGAATGCTGAAGTAGTCACCATAAGAGTGTGGGGATAGAAGGGGATGGGCACACAGCACTACATGTGCAGCTATTTCTTAAGGTCAGAAAGGTTACAAAGGTTCTGCATTATTGTTGTTTTGTGCAAAGTAAGCAAAAACCTCCAAGCAGCAAGTGTTCTTCAGCTGTTTAACCTTGCAGAGTGTTCTGGGTGTATTTTCAGTCTACCTTTAGAATGTTTTCTCGAGGAATCTGTATATTGCCATGTATATATTGCCATCTCAGAAGCCAAATACTTTCCTTGCTCCCATGTCCTCTCCACTGTTACTCCTGTGGGTGAGAGGAGCAGTGCAGGTGTAGCTCAGTCACCTGCTTGGCCCCAAGAACACCCCACAGGTTACAGCCATGTGCACTGTGGGTCTCAAAGCACCTCCGGTGCTGGGAGTTTGCACATGGCCTCGAGGTGTTTGTTTTCTCCGTGCAATGTGCACATGGGAGCTCTGTGACGTTGGTGAGGGCTCCACACTGGCTCCCCAAGGGGCAGTAAATCCACCATGTCTGGCTGTTCCCCTTGATGAACACGTGTGGTGTATAATTGCAGCAAAACAGGCTGCCCAGGGGGAGAGCAGGAGAGTGCTGCCCTACCAGCCCCATGCCTAGGAGGTTTGGTGGAGTGGGCTGCAGCCCTTCACCATGAGAGTCCAGGGGGAGGTCCCGCTAACAATGGTGTCTGACATGTGCTGGCATCAGAGTCAAGGGGAAAACCACAAACTGCTCGTCCCCTCTGGAGCAAGGTCACATGTCTGTGAGCCCAATGTGAGCACATGTGCCTGGGACTGCTGATCAGTAGATCGATATTTACTTCACACAGCCAGATTGACTCCTTCACATTTAAGGGAATGGGACCAGCATTACAGCAAGGTTGACAATATTGGACTGTTACAGGTGACTGAATCCTCAGCAGTCTGTGAATCTGCATGTATCAGGGTCTGCTGTCAGATGGGCAATGCATCAATATTTCCTATGAACAGGAGACACTGCCAAGTTCTCTGTCCTCAGAGTGACCCTCAGCAGTATCTGCCTTGTCCGTGTTGGAATTGTATCCCAGCAAAGCCACGGCAAGCTGTGGGCTTGCAGTTATGGGCACAGAATAGCTGATGAGGTACAGCCCACCTGTGTGCATATGGGGCTATGCTGACTTGCCACACCTCAGACAGTCCTTCTTTTCTAGCTCTTCTTACAGGTTTGCACTCCCCTGCCTAGCAAACATTCAGCAGAATCCAGTGAAAACAGCTCAGGTTCTTGATTTGTGTGGTTTCTTGTCTGTTCCCAAAATATGTTCCTCTGTTGTCCAAAAATATTTTTGCACAATATCTGTTGCACAGTATCTGGATGTATGACTGTCACAAAACTGAATTTCTTTCGGATTTGTCGCTGAAGCCAAAAGACATAGTTTGGAATCCTGTTGCTGCTCCTAGTTAGATCCATGTGATTCCCATAATCTTCTCCAAAGGGAGCAGTGAACTGGGAGACTTGGACACGTGCATGTGCCTGTGGACGCTGGACTGACAAGTGAGCAATCAATCCAGCCATCAGTAAATGAGCTGTAGCCAGAGGCAATTGCATTGATTGTCTTTGTGTCAGGTGGTTTTGCAGACGAGTTGGGAAGGGAGGTGGTGGGGAGGATCCCTCTCACAGGAGAGCTCCAGTCCAGCCAAAGGGAGGAGAAATGGGAGTGCCCTGTGCTTGCTTCTCATAAAGCTGCTTGTGTCTGCTGCCCATCAGGAGGCCAAGGCTCTGCCTCTTAAATTGGCATCTCTGTTACCAGAACATCATGTTCAATTCATCAAGCAGTTTATTTTCATCCTTCCTATAAGTAGCTGTGAAGAGGATGTGTGCCAGGGCTTTGAGTCGCCCACGCGCTGCACTGTGGCAGTGCAGAACTGCTGGCATGTACAATTATGGGTAGTAGTAAATCTGTGGTGGGAGGGACTTCTCTTTTACTGTCTGTGCAAAATTAGAAGGTAGACACTGAGACACAACTTGTTTTCACCCCAAGGTAATTCTGGCATGAGCTCAGTGATGTGCCAGGATTTGCCATAGCAGGAAAATCATACAATAGTTTGAGTTGGCAGGGAACTTTAAAGATTCATCTAGTTCAACCCCCCTACAATGAATAGGGACATCTTCAAATAGATTAGGTTACTCAGAGCCCTGTCCAGCCTGACTTTGAATGTTTCCAGGAATGGGACATCCACCATCTCTCTGAGTAACTTGTTCCATTGTTTTACCACCCTCACTGTAAAAATCCTCATTCTTATATCTAATCTAACACAATCTTCCTTCAGTTTAAAACTGTTCCCCTTTGAATACTTACTTTCTGACCACATGAAAGGTCATTCTCCCTCTTTTTTATAAGCTCCCTTTAAGTACTGGTAGGTCACAATAATGTATCCCCAGAGCTTTCTCCTCCCCAGGCTGAACATCCCCAGCTTTCTCAGCCTGTCTCCATAGCAGAGGTGCTCCAGCCTTGGAGCATCTGAGTATCATCCTGTGAGTAGTTGGTGCCATTCTGTGAATGGAGCTCAGAGCAGTATGAGAAGGGTGAGTTGGTATGGTAGATACTGTGAGTTGCATGCTTTAAAATTGCCCAATATTTGTGTCTATGTTCCTTCATGAACTATTTTTTGCATCCAAATAAGAAAACTGTGGATAAACACAGGGGCTGTATATGTTGCCTTAATTACATATGTTACTTATTCGTTTGGCCTTTAGTTCTCTCTGCATTTTCAAGGCTGCGAATCAGCACGAGTTCAGTTAATTATGTTGTCTCTCGTCTCCCAGGCAATTACAGTTGTCCATCACTATAATTTCTGTGATATAAGGCCTGCAATGAGGAGTTCAGATTTCAGTTGGAATCAAACCCACATACTTGCCCAGCGTGACCCTTGTATCACAACCCACCGTCCCTGAGCGACCCACACCCTGTGACAGGTCTGCTCTTGCACAGTGCTACTTAGTGATAAGCACTGTGTGGGCTGAGGTGCACCAGCAGGGCCAGATCTAATTATGGCAGAGGATTCAGATGGAGAAGGCTTTACCTAATCACTGTTTTCACCCCCTGTGAAAGCCCTGCTGCATTTGACCTTTGGGTCCCTGCTTTTCTCAATGTATGAGGAAGAAAGGCCAGGTAGAGCAGGGGAGCAGAGCCAGCCTTGGTTCAAAGGCCTGCTGCAAAGCTCAGTGCAGATGCTGAGCATCCTTCCATCCCCTTCAGGAGGCTTTTGCTTTCATACCTCTCCCAACACACAGATGAGGACTCTTGGAGGATGTTGTGGCACACTGCAGGACCGACGTCACAGAATGATTTTAATTTACTACACATGAACTAATGCTCTGACATTGGGGTGTGAATGTAAAAGAACAGGAATTTTCTCCTCTCCCTTCCATCTGCTTCCCCACTCTGTGGTTTAACAGAGCTGCTACATACTGGATCTGTCCTGTTTGTAATAGAATTACAATATTTAGTCACTAGGGTGACAAAAGTACAACTGATTATTCAGCCAGAGACATGTTCTGAGTCTGTAGTTTGATGAGTGCTTTGTTCAGTAGCAATGTCAGTGTGAGCAGCACCACTGCTTGTTCTTACTTCTGCTTTGCCTTGCAGCTGGGCAAAGAGCTGGTTTGGGGAATACAGTCAAGCTAAAAATAGCTCAGCAAAAAAGAGTGCTCAAAGAACAAGCTCTTGAAATAACAGTGCAAGTGCTGCAGCTTCCCAGTGCCCCTCCTCTGCTGAAGGCTGATCAGGGCTTAGGGCTCTGTACTAAAATGCATATTGAAGAGTGTTCCAATGGAAACCACATGGTGGTTATGACCTGGGTCACACTATGCAGGTCACTGAAAATGGCTAATAATATTTCATTGGAAGGCAATAGGTTTTCTTTCTTTTTTTTTTTTTTTCCCCTCTCTGAAACAGTACAGCTCTGGAGCCCTGTGTTCCCACAGAATGAAAGAGAAAAAAGCAATGCTACATGTCTCAAGTTTGGGCAAATTGAGAACATTGTGGGTTTGATGCTTCAGGACAGGCAAATAAAATGAATCATATAAATCCCAGTTCTATCCCACTATGTATGTATTACCATTATATTATTTTAAATAAAGACATCTGCCACTGCTGAAGCAATACCAAAATCAACTCTGATAGCAACTGCTTGAGCAGCAGTAGGGAGTCTGCAAGTGAATCATCAGTAGACCAGAAACAAATCTCAGCCCAGTGGTGGGGACTGTCACTGTCCTGAAACTTTCCCATCTCCTACTGAAACAGTTCCATGCTCCTGGGTGCTTGCTGGGTAATGATATGTACCAAAAAAAAAAAAAAAAAAAAAGGGAAGAAAAAGGAAGTTTATATCAAATAAAATTCAGTGTCTGAGGGCTCGTGGCTCAACTTCCCGGGCAGCCAGGAATGCAATGCCAGCCACTGCAGGGTGAGGGAACAGGGGCAGGATGACAGAAAGACATGTCAGTTTGGACTGTAGCACTAGCTGTGTTCCAGAGTGTATCAAAAATATACAGTACATGGATGGAAGTGCCCCAAAATGTCCTGGATTCAGCTGGATGCGCACTGCTGCACAGCCAGCAGTAAGATCCTGCAATACTGTCCATTTAACCTATAAACAGTTGCCCCTACCAACAGATGCCACTGCAGTGTGCAACTGTGGGATTTGGGTCACTGGAAGAAACCACAGCTGGATTTGCAGAGAGCAGACAAAGCAATCTTGGCATGTGTGGCCTGTCAGCCTGTCTCTGCAGAGTGTATCAGTCCTCTTCCTCCCCCTCATTTCATGCAGAATGGTTTGGGAATGGCCACTCTCACCATGGATACTGAGCTGCTGAGAATTCCCCATGCAGTGGGAGTTCTGTTCCCTGTAAGCTGCAGTAGTACATAAAGAACCCTTTGGCAATCTGCAAAGTCTGTGCAGAGACAAATAAAAGTCTGCAGGTGTATTTGCCACTGCAAGGTGTTGCATAAAGCAGCAGCAAGGATTTCCCTGGAGCTGGGGGTCTCAAGCTGTGTGAACCTGGCAGGGATGGACATCCTGGGGCACTTTCAAACCCCTTGTAATGTCAGTCTTCATGCCAAGGGATGGTTTTCTTGATTACTGAAGTAAATCAAGGAAGATGCAGTACTTTCCAAGCACTTTATGTAATCCCTAAAGAAAAAAAACCTAAATTATAGGGATTCCTAAAGTTGCAAATGCTGCTGGGATAGAGAGCTGCACACCTGCTCCCAATGGCAGGAATCTCTCTGGGAACATCCCCCCTGGCAAGGCAAGGACTTTCTAGTTCTCGCCTGTCACTCACCCACACAGCATCTCCAAAAGGATGGGATATCCCTGCCTTCAGACAGCATTCCACCATCTGTTGCACTATTTTTTGTCTATCTTGTGCATGCTATTGTTGGCCCAGTGTTTTTCAGGACAGACTTAGACCAACAGCCTGCCCTTACACTGTCGTTAGCCTTGGCTGGCCAGAGCCACACACAGCCTTTGCCCATAGCAGGCTCTGAACCCTGCTTCTTTTTTTCTGTTTTATTTATTTGATTTTAATATCTTACTTTTTCTCAGAATTTCTCTCGAGAGTGTCTTGATTTTCAGTGCAAAGTGTTCCCGTTATGAGAAATCCCACTGACAGCTCAAAGCAACCCAAACACTCTGTAAAGTGCAAGTGCTCTGGTCTCAACACTCCCCTGGTTTGTAGTCCTTTCCCCAGCAGCTCTCCCAGTGCTCTGTAAGGCTGGTC
This sequence comes from Manacus vitellinus, assembly GCF_001715985.3. Classification (NCBI taxonomy): domain Eukaryota; kingdom Metazoa; phylum Chordata; class Aves; order Passeriformes; family Pipridae; genus Manacus; species Manacus vitellinus. The sequence continues at coordinate 5,036,446 of NW_021939960.1, read as the reverse complement.
TATGTGGTTATCTCTGTGGTACAGAACAGGAAAGTGTGGCAAAGTGTCTTGTCTGGAAAACCAGATTTGCAGACCCTCTGGGGATTTATTCACTTCCCTCTGCAAATGGTATTTCAGTAATTCTGCTTTCCTTTGTTTTTAAATTGGACTGGGTGAGTAGTATGACTTGTCACTTGATGCCACTGTGTGTGACACTGAGCATTGCAGACAGGCTAACTTACAGGGAAATGCAGAGAGGATTTGAATTTTAGAATGTCATCCTCATTTTCTGTCTGCTTTTCCCCAAAGCTTTTTGGGACCCTCCTTAGCTTTGTTTAGGATCCTGTGTTTGCTCATGGCCATGTAAATCCGAACAGAATTTGCTGGCAAATTTCAGGCAGAACAGAATATTCTGAGCTTTTGAAACCTGGGTTCTTCAATTGAATAATATGTAAGAATTTAATTATGTAACATTCCCTATTGACCTGAGCATTTATTCTTGACAGTACAGCTATGATTTGTTATGGTACAACATGCACTGTCTCTTACTGTCAAAGCACAAGGCTGTGAGGAAAACATTTGTGAGTTCTCCGTGTTCTGGTTCTGTTTTCCCACCTCCGTGTCTCCTCAGAGCTGTTCCCTGCCTGTGGAGTGACTGCTGGGATGGGGTGAGCTCAGCAGAGCAGGGTGAGCTGGCAGTGCCCTCTCAGAGCTGGAAGAGGCCTTAACTGTGCAAACACTCTCCATCATGCCCTGCTTTTCTAGGCTTTTGGAGCACGCTTTTCATTGCAGCTGATGCACAGTGAGTCACAGCATTTGAGAGCTGGGCCCCTGGTCCACCCAAAGTCCTGCTGCCCCTGAGCTTCCTGCACACCTGAGCTTGCCATTCCCACATGCCATAACTTTCCCAGTTATCATCTTCTGCTAAAGGGATTTCTTTAAGCTTAACTGCATGATGCCTATAAATATAACTTTCCTTACTCCATTAGCCCTGGTTTGTTTAACCTTTCCTTGAGAAGGAGGATTTTGCCCCAGTTGAGAGGTATTTGGAAGTGCTGTAGCCACTCCCAGTGATCATTATAACGGGGTGCAGTGCAGCCTGGCCACAATATGGCTTTTGCAGACACCCTCAAATTAGCCTGATCTCTTTGCCCCGGGCCAGCTGCTCTCTGCAGACACTGCTAGGAGAGCCTGGCTTTTTTATTATTATTATTTTAAACATGGTTTCTGAGAAATTAATGACGTACTAATTCATTCAGAATTTAATTTGCTTAATGAATATGATCATCTCAAAAAAATGACACTGGTGGTTTGTCTGTGTGCTGTGTAGTCTTGATTTTGAGAGCTCTTTTTCAACAGTGAGGTACTCATGGTTTTATTCTGCTGTTTGTCTCTTGGCCGAGTAGTATTTTGCATAATATTAAAAACCCAAATAACTGACACATCTTTGCACAGCAATGGACTAACTACATATAAGTTCCTGTTTCTAATGTGATTTAAGACTCAGATTTTGCCATCTTGATGGTTCTTGTTTCCTAGTTGTCTTGATACAGTCCTCTGCATAAGTGGATTTTCAACAGAAGCAGGTTCTCAACCTCCAAAGGTGTCACCTGTTCCTTATTAACTACACTGGGTAAATACTTGAGCAAGGAGTGATAAATCTGGGAGTTCTTTTCTTTTGTCTTTTGGTATGTTACATGTCACAGCTAAAGAAAAAGATAAGAAAATAAGAGTGCTTCTCAGGGGAGAAAAATACTTTCCAGAGTCTGAAAAGGTCAAGGAAGTGTTCAGGCCATTTGGATGAGTTAATTATCCTCAAAAACAGATACTGAAGGAAACTTGTAGTGCTCTGTTTGACACAAGTAGCTCCCAAACTACAGGAAAAACCCCACAAGATTGGATTGTAGAGCTGCAACTCGCCAGGTGGGCACAGGCAGTGGAATCAAAAAGATTTAGCTAGAGTTGTGTTTTAATTGATACAACTGTACAATATCTATCGAGCAGTGGTTGATTGAAATCAATGACCTTTTGTTCTGACCTGTTTTCTCTCCTTCCCCCCCTCCCTATTTTCTAAATATTTATTTCCTTCATTTTTCATCTGCCTTGCCTTCTCTGAAGTTCTCTCAGAAAGGTAAAAACTGTGCCAGACTGACCCAGTTTTCTATATGAAAGCAGCAAGCCTGATTCCTGGAGGAATTAAGATCCTGAATGAACCAGGCTACACAAGTTGTGCTCAGAGCCACAGGAGGAGGAAACTGTAGTAACTCTCACAGTATTTGGAGAGGCAGCAACTGCTCTATATGAATTAATTTCCTTGCCTCACATGTGCTGAGACAGTTCTTGGAAGAGAATCCAAAAATACGCCCGAGTTGTTCATGCGAAGGTGCAGATGATTCATCTGCCAACGCTGCCCGTAAATCAGCCCTAACTCTGCTGTGGTACAGCCATGTGCCCTCCAGGTATGGGGGGTGCAGAGCTGACACCCCACAGTAAGGAAGTTTTGTCTTTTTTCCCTTCTCCAAACTAAAAGCCACGCTTCAAATTTAGTGGGAGAAGTTTCTCTCCACTTAGGTATTCTGCAGGCAATTCACAGCAACACTGATGGGGACACTCATTTATATCCAGTCTGCATTTAAATTTGGTTGGGTTTAAAGGGCAAGTGGCAGGAGAACCAACACAACAGCAAAACTTCCCCTCTCTCTCTCTTTTGTTCTTACATGCTTTCAAGTGGCACATCTGAAATGGATACGTTAAAACTGAAAAAACCATGCAGGTAAACCCCTTTCTAGCTGAGATTTTACTTGTGCCAGTTCATAGTCTCTCAGATACACACTGTCCTTCCTATCTGGCTTCTGTTCCAACTACAGTGAAGTAAGTGCTTGGCTTTAAGTGTATAAAACATTTTTCCTGAATTTCATTAATAGAAAACGAACAAAAAAACCCTAATCCTAAATAATCTCAGTAACACAGTGACCATCCCCACAAAGAGGATGAATGAATGAATGAATGTCTGAATCCCTCCCTGCTCAACCCTTGGGTTATCAGGAGCTCACAACTGTTTCAGCACCTTGTTCTGGTCAGGTTTGCACAAATCACTGTGACAACCAGAGCAGCTCACTTTGGTCTCTATCGATTAAGCTCTGCAAATTAAATTAAAGTAATTTCTTTCTGTAATTACTTATGCTGCAGACTCCAACTAGCTCAAGGACCTGAATCATAATCCAGTGAAAGGTGAAGCATTACAGAGTGGTATTTGCTTTCTCTGCATTTCCATTTTGGTTTATGACTGCTTGTCACTTCACAGTTTGTTCAAGCCCAGATCTCCAGGCCCATGTAGGTTCCCAGTTTCTGAGGAAGGATGTGAGCCTGAACACATGCTCCCATTTGTAGGCGGTTTGGCAAAGCAAGTGCACTCTTTTCTTCCCTAAAATGTTTTTTTCCTTATTTGCTTACACTTGCTTTAGCAGTTTTCCCGTAAGTTTATTTACGTAATTATGCTCCCCTGTGATATTTTACAGCTTTCTGAACTCTGGTTTTTATATTTCTAGTTTCACATGTACCACTTATGCCAGAAGATCTATTTGAGGAATTGACTCTGTGTCCCAGAAAAGGCCCTGTATATTCCTCTCTGTGTTTTCACCTGCTGCTCCTCTCTTCCCTTGCCTGCTGTGCTTTGACCTGCTGCCCTTGCCTTCACTGTGCTGTGGAAAACATGTTTGATTATGAATTCCCAGCGCTGCCAGAGAAGTAGAACAGAGCAGTGTGAGGAGATAGTGTCTTCCCAGAAGACAATCTTTCATCAGCTGTGCCCTGGGAATTTGGAACTTTATTTTGTCCCCTGGCAGAAGTTCCTGTCTCTGCAGTGACACTGCCCCATGTTTGCACAAACAGCCACCATTTTCAGCAGGAGGTGTGTGCTGAATCCTTAGCACAACACACCTGCCCTGAGAGCAGCTCTGGGTCCTGTGCATGTGTTGAAATCAAAAAAATAACACAAGATTAAGTCCTCCCTGTTTCAACCCTTTATAAATGAATTAGTGTGTTCAAAAATCCTTGCCAGACAAGCTGTGGGCTGGTCTGAGACAGCAAATTGCTCTTTGTGTTTCAGCTGCAGATCACGGCTCTTGCCCAGAGCTGCCAGGGTGCTCCATAATTAATTGTGCAAGCACTGCTTCATTGCTGAAGCAAGCAAGTGCCTCTGATTAAAGAGCCTCTATCCAGAGGGCCTGGTATGATCCTGTACTTGGGGTCAGGTTTATTTGCTGACCAGGGATTCGTGTTAGTGAAGATCATTCTATTTTTGTGGGTGTAATACCTGAAAGGGAACAAACCTTTCTCAAGAGCTCTTCAGCCATAAAGACAAGGGGACAGTGTAGCCAAGGTACAGCGTGTACAGATGTACTTGAAGCTCCTCTAATGCTCCCTTGGACATGAAAAGCCCTGTAAACAGGAGGCTGAACTCACTCACTGCTTGGAGATGATAAAAACACTTAAGGCTTCTCCCTTTCCTTCTGATCTTTATCACTGAATGCTGTCTCAGTACCTCTGGCAGCACACACTAAACCTCAGCCCCCTGGACCAGGCCAGTGCTGTCTGTCACTGTTCACAGCAGGGATTTTAGGTGTGTGCCACTGCCTGACACCAAGGAAGGGCAGAGGGAATATTAATGCCTGTGGGATCCGGCCATCTAAATCCTGGAGGCAGCGCAAAAAAAATCTCACCATCGCTTGCACCTCCTCCCTTCCCCACAGTATTTTTCTTTTCTATAACCTGAAAAGCAGAGGCCATAACTGAAAAGGGACAAAACATTTTAAAAAAAACCCCAAATCCTCACACAGCACTCAGGCGCTGTGGAAGCTCTTAATAAAATCCTGCAGCATGTACTGACAGCAGCCCCCAGCTCATCCCCCACCACCATCACGTTCTTCTGTCTGGTGCAGAGGAGACAGGAGACTCCCTGGGCTTCCACACACGCCCCCAGAATTAAACTGGCTCTATAAATAGCTCGTGTCTCATGTGAGGAGCTGAGGCTGCACAGCCGCCCACGCTGTGCTTGGGGTTATTTTTAGCATCAGGGAGATGCTACCTGGCTCATTGCTGCCAAATGAGAAGGAAAAGCATTAAACTGTACATAGCTAATTAGTGCTGACAGCTGAGCTGTTCTTCGTGCCTGCCCTTGCCTTTCTGTCTCTGCAATGAATCTGTGTCAAGTCTTCCCAGCCTTCTGAAATCAGGGCACTTCCCTGATTTTAAGTGCAATTACTGGGAGTTGGAGTTTCATCAAAAAACATTGCTAAGCTCCAGGTGAATTTAGGTGAGTCTCTAAACTGGGCTCAGTTCAGTAGCTACTTAACTTCTTCTTTAGGGCTACTAGTGGTTTGGGCACACACATCCCCTTTTTGGTCAAAGTAAAAAAAAATATTCCCCTAAATTCTGGGGATTCAGCCCAGTTTCCTGCTGAACCTCTCAATTTGGAGGGCTGATGCCTTTTCAGTGAGCAAAGCTGCACTGAGACATTTCTGCGAGGAAGTGGCACTGGTCGTGCCATCCTTGGGAAACAGGACAGCTTTTGTGTCATCAGTAGGTAACATTTCCTTTGTGATGGCTCTGTGCTGAACTGTCAGGCTGTATTTTAGGCTCCAAATCTGAAGTGCTTTTAGCCTGGTATTGTTCTGTCTCAAGCAGCACCGCAAACTTCACACTCTGTTACCTGAGGCTGAGGTACAAACCAGGCTCTAATCTGACTGTGCTTTTAGCTACAGCTGCACTTTCTGGGCAAGTCAACTTGAAAATGGCCCTCCAAGAACCTCAGGGCAGCACTACAACTACAGATTCCAGATGTGGTAAAGCACTGAATAAAGATACCTGCTTTTCACTTTGCTTTGCCAAGAAGCCTTGCCCCAGCATGATCCACTTACCCAGGCCAAGATTTTCAATGTGGTAAAGATCAGTTTTAGGTGCTCAAGTTTTGGTTCTGCTCTGTGTCCACAAACCCATCGTTCCTCCCATTTCTGTATGTGAATTCCTGTTTCCATAATCTCCGAAGTGCCACTTAACACATCTTGTCTACTTATGCAAATACCCAAGGAGGTGAAAGAGAACATGAAGTATAATCTTTTCCAGGAATTCATGTATTCATTGAACACTAAGTAATACTGGAGCATCTTTGTGGTTATATAAGGCATTCTTGAAAAGCGCCAGTGACCCAGGAAGCTCAAACATCAACTTTCTAAACAGTCAGAGATCAAATTTAATTAAGCAATCTTTTCCTGCATCACTCTTCAGTCTGGCAACTATTTTACTCCCCCAGGTTTCAGCTAAAACCCCCTCTAGAACAACATGAGCCTGTCAGACAGAAAGTAGATATTGCAAATAATTGTACTTGCAAATGTCTTTTCTGCCTCGTGACACAAAGAGCTCCAAATTCACTGAATTCCATCGAGGGCTTATTATCTGTACTCCAAGCACTTACTAATGGGAACCAAGATCTCCTGGGAGCCCTGTTGCCTAATGCACAGTAGAATATTGCAAGTGTGCACCATGGTTTGGGGCACTGGAGATGCATGAATTACTAAGAGAAGCACTACAGCATAGGGAAATCTGGGAAAAATGGAATCTTGCCATCTTGGATGGAGGAGCAGGGAGAAGTGCATGTTTCCACGGCAACAAGTGGTAGATTAAATTGGCTGGGAGCACGAAATACAGGAAATACACTTTCCAAAAGCAGCAATGCACATAAATGACTCCTGGAATCCTCATGCTGCTGTCAGTCAATAATAAGTCTGAAGTCAGTGGATTTGCACTGCTGTAAAAGTAGAATTTGGCTCAAAAGATAAACTCCTCAGTCTCTCTTTTGAGATGGAATAAGTGGGAAAGTGAAGAAAAAAAGGGATTTTAGCTTTGACTTCATAAAGACTCATCAGAGTGATAGCAGAGAGTTGATTTTCTCAGCAGGCTCACAGCTACTGTTGAAATGTGTTACAACCAGAACCATTTAAAAATACAGTGGTTTTGAGAAGATGTTATTCTTTTGTCTCCCCATTTCTGAAGTTACATAAACACTATTATTTGATGTATTTTGCACATTAGGTATGTCAGCACAGCTTTTCCTCCAGAGTACAGAGCTAGGCTGTGTTAGCTGTGGGACTGAGGCAATTTGCTAGACAGCTACAGACTATCAAATCCTACAACTGTGCTGAAAAATATTGATCTTGTTTTCTTGCCCTTCTTATGCTGACAGCTATTGAATAACTACCCCCTAATCTGCCCATACATTATTTTTTTGTGCTAAAGAACAGGTCTATAACCTGATGGGACACGATTTGCTGTTATCAAGTGTTACTACTATGGCAGCAGGAACATGCTCTCACTTGCACAGGTAGTGGCAAAACCCTACAGAGAGCAGACATCCCTAGTGGATCCCATTTCCTGCTCTGTACTTCCCACCTCAGCACTCAGCAGTAAGTTCCTTAGCTATAAACTTCCAAGTTGTCACAAAGAGATTATGCTGCACAAGTACCAGTGAAATGAATGAATGTAAAGACCTCCAAATCTCATCCAAGAATTTCCATTTCCACGCTGCTGCCAGACTGTGCTGAGTGGGGGCTCTGGGGTGGTCTGAGTTTTGTGGGGTGAGTCCTAGTCAGAAATTCCAGAGGGATATCTCTGGGCTTTAACTCTCTGGCCTTTACCAATACCCATTTTTACTTGGTTGGTTGGTGGTTGGGTATTTTTGAACACCTACTTGCTTTTCCTGGTGTAAATATTTTCCTGATGCATCCACCACCTGAGCTTGTCTGCATGCTCATGTCTATTCTGGTGGATGAGTTAAGAGCTGAGCTGAGCTCTGCCAGCCCACATATGTGCTGGAAGTTGTGTGGGAGAGGGCTTCCAATCTGTTTTGCCATTCCTGGCTATTCCAGCAATCTCTGTACCGTCTGTTCCCCGAAATGCGCTCAGTATTCCACATTCCTGGAAGAAGGAGCTAAATGAAGGCATGTTTTCCAGCACTTGGAACAAAGATGGCTTTTAGCCAACCTCTAGACATCACCAATGAGATCAATGGGCTGCACCCACAGATTGTTCCACAAAACCAGAGCAGACAGCATGGAGGGTCCCTTCACTGCATTCCCCTATAGACACTCCTGGTCATGACCAGCCCTTGCCTTCACCTGTCCAGCAATTTCCTTTTGAATTCCTTGACATTTGACTTCAGGCATGAACCCTTGAAAGGAATTCCTTAGGCTCATTATTAAGCAAGCTAAATGATGAATGAAAAGAAAGGGATAAAGCCTGTAGTTATACCACCTGCAGCTGCAATTCCATTAGACCTTTCACACTAACAGAAGTCAGGCTGGACTGAAAGGAGATGGGACCTTCCAGGCATTTCAGCAGTGTGAGATGTGGCTGGATGTGACATAACCTTCTCATTCAGTGAATACTTTGTGACGGGTGAACTTGGTTTTAGGGATGCACTGGGGCAGAAACCATTTTTTTTGTGTATTTTAGAGCAATCAAACTGGGCTCCTGACCTGTGAAGAGATTTTATGAGCAATTGACTGGCCATAATACTGGAATTAGCAATATTGCAGTGCAGCTTAAATATTCCCCTGCAATGAATACACAGGCTTGCAGGATCCAGATGGTCCAGGGCCGTGATGCTTTCCTTCCGATAGTTATTAATGGGACACGTCTGTGATTTGCTCTGCCTGTAATTTTTGGAACTTAAAGCAAATTGTAATAGGATCTTTTCTACTTGTATGGGATGGACATGTTTTTTGTGACAGGGTCTGGCATCTGCACTGCCTTGTGCAGTCACTGGCACGAGGCACCATTTTCCTTTGGGAGCAAAGTGCTGTCACGCAATCACTGAGATTGGAGGAAGGCAATGCCTCCATCAGGGGCAGGGGCATCCTGAAGGGCACCCAAAATCTCATCTCTGTTCACTGAACAGCACGTTCCTCAGCTGAGGACAAGCGTGGTGCTGGCAGGGATGTTTTCCTGCACAAACTCTGGTCCCTCAGGACTCGTGCTCTGATGCATGTGTGTGCTTCTCACTCCCTGTCCCCTGAGGTAAAGTTTAATCAAAAGCACACACACATGAATGAGCTAGTCTAAATATCAATAAATGTTTCTTTCAGGAGAGGCCTGAGATATTTAATATTTAATAAGCCTTGAAAATGAACTTCTATTCATGTTTCTCAATTTGATTCCAAGCATTTTAGCGGCGAGCAGCGCTCACTGTCCCAGTGTGGGCAGACAGAGCACAGATTATTTAACAATCCACTTTGTCTCATCTAAAATATTCATGTTTGCAGATATCCAAATGGAACTCTCAAAAAAAACAGACATACACAAACCAAATGCTGCAGTCTGAGCCTCAGAGTCATCTTAAATCTTTCCTTTAGGCTACAAGCCACAGAGATGGTTTTTCTCTCACAGCACTACCCTGTTGCCCTGGTTACTGAGGAAAACCAGAGACCATCCTGCTGTGCCTGCAGCTGGACCGACACAGGTACCTTCCCCAGGTGAGGGCAATGCTGCCTCTTCCTTAAAGCACCAATGCAACCCCCAATACAGCAGCTTTCCCCTGTGCAAGTAGCTGGAATGATTGCCTTTATCCTCAAATTCAGCTAGTGCTGACAAAGCCAAACCAGGTTAATAAATAATTATATTACTCTTTTTGTTAAAGCAGGACCTCAAAATCTTGATTACATCAGTGGGGCTGCAGGTAGATTTGGCAGAATTTTGTCTCCCACACTGACTTCTGTCTTGGTGTCTATTGGAATCAAGGCAATCCTGACTGAAGAGTTAAGATTTATTTTTTTCCTGTGGCTGATTGACAGCTGAAAATGTGCTGTATCAGTTTGTGCATGGACTTGGGGGTGGGTCACAGTGTCTCATCCGACAGGACTCAGAGGACACTCCCTTGCAAAGGGAGGTTCCTCCCTGTTCTCATTCCCAGCACTTACTTTGAGAGTTTCATTTCAATTTGCTGCCGGATTTCCTGTCTTTCCTCATCCGTCCTCCTCGGGAAAATATTCCTGTCTTCCAGCTCCTGCTTACTTGGTCTGTTCCGTAGTTTTACTGCCAGCAGTTCTTTCTTGCATTTTCTTGGCAAAGTACCTGGGACATGCATTGAAAAGAAAGTTATTAGAAAGACAGATCCTGGGAATGAAACAGGAATGTTTGAAGAGCGGGAATATCACAGAGTGACAGTGATGTGTAGGTCAGTGTGCAAGGAGCAGTTGTACACACTAATGTAAGTAAGGAGCACTACAGCTGAGCAGGGCTCAGACACAACACCCTACAAATGCAGAAGGATCATATTCCTCTGTTATCTTTGTTATCCATGATAACCAGGCAGAGCTCTCCAGTGAAAATTATTTGCAGCTGAGATGTGATTCATGTCACTAGTTCAGAAGTCAAAGACTCTGCATCTTGCCACAGTCCTCTGACCATCTCTGTAACCCTGAGCAATCCCTCTTTTCTGAACCACAGAGTTGTTCCCTTGCAAAAGGACTGGATTGCTCCGTGGCAGGAGTGGCTGGGACATGTACATTTTCCTCTTTGAGTCACCAGTACAGCCAGGAATAGATATTGGTGACTGAAACAGTGGAAGTTGCTTGGGCATGTCTGTGTGTATATGTATGTATAATGTATATAATATACACATATGTTAAATGTCATTCTGGTTTTCTGACATTAGAAATTAGAAAATATGAACTGTGATCAGACATTGTGTGTAACTGCAGCACTAAAAGCCAACCACTGTGTACATCTCCATCCTGCCCAGTGTGACAGTGTGTCATAACAGGATTTCATTTAGCAGTCAATACTACCCTATTGACATCAGACCTTTTCCTCTGAAGACAGCAGGGGCAAATATTCCAAGGAATGAAAGAAAAGACCAGTTTTTATGATGATTTGCAAAATGGTGGCAACTTAATTGGACATTTGGGCAATAAGAGACACAAATACTTACTGTGATTCCATGATCTGTTGTGCTTATTGTAAAAATATGAGACACTGTTTCCATCAAACCAGACAACCTAAACATTACCATTACAAAGGAATTGTTGATAGCAGAACATACAGCAACTGTTTTGAGCAGAGTGTGCTGAGTGTTGAGTCCTCTGACAGCATTAAAACACCCTTTCACTCTCCTTTCACTCTCATTAGAGGGAACTGTGTTTGAGTGCAGATGTTTGTCTCTCTGGTGTAACTCTTTAGTCTTCAGAAGGCTTAAGAAATGAAAATTTCCCTCCTGAGCTTATAAAGCCATTCTGCCATGTGTTTGGAAGGGTCTGTGAAGTAGAAAGCCAGCTGTGTTTGCAAATGCACCCTGGAAGTGTGGGGTGATGCCCGTGTTTGATGAGGGGGAGCTTGTTTGTGAGGGGGACAAAAGAAGAGGGAAGTGCTATTAAAACCAGTGAGCTGCTGGGTTGTACTGGTAGGGCTGCAGTCCTTCAGCAATCGTGTCTCAGGTGGCTTGTAGGAAAGTAAATTTACACCAGACCCCTCCTCAGCTCTGCTGCTGTGCTATCCAGGGCTTCAGCAGTGTGAACACTGTCCCTGCAGAGCAGCATCAGTCACACAGGGTTTGGTGCATTGCCAGGACCTGCAGTTAAATCTTTGTCTTTGCTTCATCTTGGGAGCTTGGGGTGTAACAGGAGGTTAATTTGTTTTGGTCCCTTTTAACTTTAAAGGGCTTTTTTTTTTTTTTTTTAATTTAATGTTTCACCTTTTCTACAAAAGGTCACCTCCTTTTTAAAGAAAATGACATTTAATTGGTATTTTTGTTTGGCATTTGAGATAGGATTAAAGTCTATTTTTAAAGGATGCTCTGGAGGTCGGCAAGATTCTAAATCCTAAACAGATCCTCCTTCCCAAATACTGGGGGTTTGTTTGCTAGGGATATTGTTATTATCATACTGATCTCAAATTTCTTTATGCAGAGGGGAGGAGTTTATACAACCTCCTTCCCACACATACCTCTTGGGAAGGTGGGCACAGTAGTTATGGTCTCCCTGTGTGAGCAGCAACAAGTCTCTTGATAGTTGCATTGATTTAAAACTAAACTTTTTAGAAACCATAATAAGCTCAAACCCCCTTTTAGAGTCTAAAAGCTGTGCCCTTGTTTAGCACCTTCCTTTGAATGCTTTCAAAGTCTGTTGGAAACATTAATTAAATTAAACCACACGGCCCTCTCTGAAGTGGTACTTACACATTTAACAGATGGGTAAAGAAGTTAAATGATTTGGCTGATGCCATGCAGAGCCTTCTGCTGACTGAATTCTGACTCCATCAGAAACATTTGGCTCACAAAGCCACAGACTTGAAACTCTGTCAAGGTTTTCAAGCCTCAGCCTCCCTGGGAGTGGGTGCAGAGTGGGCGTTTGCAGTGCACAGGGACCACCAGAACTCCTTCTGAAGCAATCTGAAGGACATTTGGAAAACTCCTGGGAATCCCTGAACATGTTTTCAGGTTTGACTGTTCCCAGGCTGCTCTGTTGCACACTAAGAGAGAGCCTACTACTTTGGGATATTAAAAACACAAATCATATCTGAAAAATCTGAAGTTTAACCCAAATCCTGCTATACTATTTGAATGGTAGAGAGCATATAACCCACTCAGGATAAGCTGTGCTCCCTCCATCCAGATGTCAGCATTTCTAAAAGGCTCATGCCATGGCCACTCCCATGGTCCAAATGCACCGAGCACTGATTAATCTGGAGAGTGTTTCACCAAACAAAAATGCAAGAGGTCTGGATCAGGCTGATCTACCAGTCTAAGGAGCCATTCCCACTGCCTGACCAATTGGGTTAATTCCTGAAAAATAATGCCTGCCCAAGAAAGTGGAAAGAGGGAGATGATGTTCCCCCCTTCAGGAACACATGCTCCGAAACTGTGCCATTCATGTGCTTTCATCCTGACCAGCCCACTTGACCAGGCCAGGTCTGTTATTCCACCCACTGCAGAAACCCAGAGCTGATGTTTCAGAATAAACAAATAAATAAAACTAAACCAGAGAATAAAAAGAAAATAAAGCCCCAAACTAGTTTTCCCCACATCCGTTTTTAGCATCCTGAGGCAAACTCCTTCCTGATACCTATCTCAGTAGAAAGTGAATCTGCAAATACCCTCATTTAAGTATTTTTTTCCTAAGGGTTATTTTTCCTGGGCAGTCATGCAGGTTCAATGCCAGTCTGCCCCATGACCAAGCTATCTCAGCCAGGATCTTGGCTTGTTTCCTGATTTATGGCAGCTCAGCCAGGTCAACAAGGAATGTTTGGGCAATTCACACCCTTTTCATGTTTGGGCTGCAGGTTCTTGAAAAAAGTTCCTGTTTTAATTCAGTTGAATCATGACATTCAATTTCCTGTATCTGTACTGTCCTTTCTATCATACTTGCTGTTCTTTCTATCAAGTAAAAAACAAATCCTAACACTGCATGATGCTGCAAGGACCTTGATTACACCAGTTATCAGTTGTGGGCTAAATTCTTGTTACGTTGATATTTAAGCTCATGCACTAGACTGTCTTGCCTTGTGTTTTTAGATGTTTCAAATAATGATTTATTGAGTAGGATGGTGATGGAAAGCCAGGGTAAGATTCCTCATCTGTCTGTACCAATCTTCGGTAGGCAGGGGGCTGTGGCACTGCTGCTCTGCCTCTGTTGGCAGTGGCAGAGAGTGGGTGACATGTTAAGGCAGTGCCCTGACTGCCAACAGCTCTGGATTAATGGATAGTTTTATTCCCTGACTTGGAGACCAACCCAGATTTTTTTCAAACTAGAAGGAATCTGGAGATTGTTAGGGAGTTGTTCTGGCTCTGTCCCTGTCACTGCTGCACCTCTCCCTCCTCTCAGAAACGCCCAGGCTGCGTTTGAGTGAATGCTGGCACCAGCAGTGCCGCCCAGTGTCCAGCCCGGGAATGCCTTGGGAATGGCCCAGCTTGCACCGAGGAACTGAGAGTAAAGCACACTGTGTCCACACCGGGAATGCCTTGGGAATGGCCCAGCTTGCACCGAGTAAAGCACACTGATGTCTTACCAGCACAACCCTAAACATCAGCTTAGTGTGCAGTACCTGGCAAGACAAACACGACCACAATCATATGACTCAAATCTAACTTTAGCTTCTCACCAAGATTCCTTTAAACAGGTGTGTGACAATAGAGGCATTGACACTTCTCTGTGCTTTCTGTTCCTTGCTGCCTTGTTTAGAGCACTCTGTTAGGCTCTGGTAGTGTACCTTTAGAATAGAAGTGACTTTCCTTACCAGAAATAATGGAGTCATTCAAAACTTCCTCATCCTGATAAAAAACAGAGTCTTCCTTGAGCTCTGAGTTCATGATCATGTTTTCTTTGTTCTCATCTGACTCTTTAACTGAGTTCCTCTTGTTTTCTGAGTCGCTGCTGTAACTCAGGGAGTTCTCCTTCTCCTTGTTGCGCTCCATGCTGGATGTTCTGGATGGACGCACATCCACTCTTTTTTTTGGAGAGCCTTTGCTTTCTCTTCCATGGAAGCTGTGGGTGGAAGATGCACAGCCCAGATTTCACAAAGACTGTTTTACTGCCACAGCAGAAACTTATCATTATATGTAAATGAACAGAATGTCCTGTAGCTCGTAAAGGGCAGGGCAGGGAGTTCAGCACAGGCCAACACAGGATGGCATTCTCAAGACTGTGCTGAGCATGGGTAATGTGGATCTACTTTGCTGTCTCTGCCACTAAAATAAGATATGGAAGGGTGGTGACTGGTGACTGATGTTTTTCTTTTGTATATAGTCACAAGATATACTGTGACTAAAAAATCCACAACAGCACGTCCTTCTAATGTAAAACATTCCTGGCATGAAATATTACCACTCTGATATTTTATGATTGTGAGAAAGGTTCGACAGGACCTGGAAATAATGTTGTATGAGTCTGTTCCCCATGGCAACAGCCGCTATGGAAATAAGAAATTATACCAGCTTAATTCTGAAGCTCGAGGAGGAAAAGGTTATCTCTTTCCTCCTCTAATATACAGGAGAGCTTATAATGAAAGCCAGATAAAGTACCCAGTGTACTCCCACAAAAGCATTTGTGTTACAAATGGATATTGTATGTGCTGCCATGTAAGCCAAGAGACACAGCCTGGAATAGCAGCACTCCTCATGTGTGGGGTGCTGGGGCTTAGAGCAGGATGTGCCTTCACTACTCTGACTTGGGGTCTCGTGGGGAGATTTTCCTTTGCAATAGGTCAAGGATTATCACATGATTCTATCTGTTTGGAAACCTACTTCCATGCCACAGTAGCCTCCTTATAAAGCAAGAGCACACTGTGAAGTAACTGCCAAATCAAGCACTTAAACCAGGGATGGATGTTCCAAGTAGTGCCATCGCAGGGAAGGCAAACCCAAGCTGCAGGAGCACTGAAAACACCAATAACAGGCTAGGCTCACGTCCCAGGTGAAATGATGTCATGCAATGACTGTCCTCATGCCCCCCTGTGGCCACGAGGCTGTGGGTACCTGTCCTGGCGGTGTTTGGTGGCCAGAGCCCTGTGCAGCTCCTCGATGACTCTGCTGGGAGGCAGAGGCAGGTGAACGGCAGCCAGGTGGGGGGAACCCGTTGGTGTCGTCACCTGGCCCCTGCCAAGGGGGTCTGAGCTTTTCTGGCCAGAGGGGTGGAAGAGGGCAGCTTGTCCTGAGATTTGGGAGGAACCAACAATGACATAATTCTTCAGGATGGTGGAAGGAGGAGATTTCATGGCTGGGTCATCACCTTCACCTCCTGCAGTCAAAACACGAGAGGATAAGAAGTTGAGAAATGCTTTTGGTTTTTTGCACACAGGCTCTGCACTGAAATGAATTAGTTGTGTTGAACAGAGGAAAATGGTGTTTTGCTCTTGCTATGAGGTAACTGCTCAGGCTGAGAAACTATTCGAGTTCAGAGGGCTCTTGCTACACGAATCCCTATCTTTGAACTAGCAAAATAAATACCTCCCCATTTCCCCTGTTTCTCACAGGATCAGATTCTCCTTTTTCCCAGCCCACCAAGGCATTCTTGATTCCCCCTTGATCCTAACCACCAATGACTTGGACTGTGGTGGCTTTCCAATCCAGCACTTTCTCTGCTGGACTCTGGCAGACTGTATTAAAATTTATGCACTGTGGTTCTCAGTCTGGACAGAATGTCCCAGTGTCTATTATCTGCTCCTCTGTGATTGCTGCATAGCTCAGACCTCTGCCTTTCATATGCCAGTAGAGAAAATGCCAAAGTCGTAATATGAGCATAATGTTTGCATAACAAAACAACATCCAAATGAAAGATGTGCTATTGAGCATTAACAACAAAAAAGAAGGGTGGGAAAATCTAATCTCTTTTTACCCCCAGATTCAGCTGTTTTCTGTGCAATGTAAGCATTTTGTTGAAATTTAGACTCTGATCTAGACATTTCTCTGTCCCAGTGGACATTTCACTGGTTGTAAATTAGTTTCACACCCTTAGGACAATTGAACATTTGACCTGAAAAAGATGCTGATTAGTTTTTCTGGTCTGCAGTTCTCTTTCCCTTATATCTGTGTCCCAAACCCGTGCTACACGGCGTTGTTTACACCAGCAGCTCAGCTGGGTGTAAAAAGCAGTGTGAGAGCCTCGTCCGAGAGTATTTCTTGTCTCTTGTTGCCACCTAGTGCCTTAAACAGGAATTTAAACTGACGCAGCTTGTACAGCTTTTGTACTAACTTGTTTTCACAGAAAACTTTTACTTTTTTGCACTTCATTTTGAGATAAATCCTTCAATACCTAGCTGTGAAAAACCTCTGCTCAGGCCAGGATTATTCTGAAATAACCATGTAAAATAGGACTTGGTTCCTATTAGCAGGGAACCTACTAGAAAACTATAGAGGGAGAAGTTAGGTTTGAATATTAATTTCAGTTATTAAATATTTTCTTATAAACAGCACGAGGAGGAAGAACAGCTCTTGTAGTCAAACACTGAAAATTTGAGAGTGACAAGGCTAAGGCTGGTCTCTTTTTCACCTGTGTGGGGTGAGGAGGAGAGCATCCCTCAGTGAGGACAGTTGCATCCACGGTAAAATCTCTCTTGCTCTAGGAAAGCTCTAACATTTTTTTCATTTCTGGGAGGTGTTTTTGCACATTTCTGCCCCTCCAGTGCAGAACCCCAACCAACATCCAGAGCTTCATTTGTCTCTGTGCATACAGGAGACAGGGTTCAAGGCAGGCCAAAAGTTACCTGTTGCCAAAAAGTCTGAAAGCACAGGGGCATTTCTGTAACTGTCTGTGCAATGTCTTGGCAATGAGGCACTTCCCACCCCGGAGCTCCTCCTGCACTGATCAGGGTGGTTGTCATGGCCAGGAGACAGCCAAGCTCTGCTGAGGAAAGGTGGTTTTGGGTACTCAGGGGCATTTTGGTGATGTGCTACTGTGGGGATGCACAGGGGACATTTATGATCAATCAAGGCCTGAGGAGGTGAACAAAGCCACCTCCTGAGTCACTTTATCCTGCTGCACAGTGAAAGGGGGTGTCCATGTTTCCTCAGAGCAAGGGGTTCAGTTCAACCCTAGAGCAGGAAGAGAGGAGACCTTGTTTTGTCTTTATACCAGCCTGTTCCTGGAACAGGTCAAGGGCCTGTCTCATCCTCATGGCAGCTTAGGACAATATTGAGAGTTTCCTTACATCACACTTTATTTGTCCTAATGACAGCTGTTCAGAGAATAATCTTGCAAAGTGATGTCTTGGCACCTTGCCCTGTCCCTCCTCTCTCTGATTAATTGGTGCTTGACTTACTCCTCTGCTAACAGCAACCCTAACATTGTTAAAAGGGAAAAAACTAAACACAAAAGAGCTTTTCAACCTCTTCATCTTCCTTTTCTTTCATAATCATAACCTTTCTCCCTACACTTTTGTCTTCCCTTTCACTCCCTGACGGTATTTGTTTAATTTTAACTTAGCACTGCCTCCACATCCCCACAAAAATAAAACATGTATAATCACTACTGAAAAAGGGTCTACAGTTATTGGAGTCATTGAGAAAATTAAAAGTTGTTCCTTGTGGAAAACATAGATGAGAATGAAACACCAAAACTCAGAATATTTTGGATGTTACAAGAAATACTTTGCAGCAAAATAACTCAAAATGCTGTCAAGTGCCTGGTGGAGGTGTAATCTCACTACCCTCCAGGACAGGTTCCCAAATCCACCTGATGCCAAGCATGGCCTTCTCAGCTGAGCAAAGTCACAGGAGGGCCTGGGTCTGTTCATCTTGCAGGGTGGAAGGGACAGGCTTCAGCCCGACCCAAAACACAGAAATGTGAAGCAACCTGAACAGCAGCTCCCAAGGCGCACTAAGATACCATTTTGAATCCAGCTCCCACTTAAATTCTTACAGCTTTTAAGCACGGACAAAGTATGGATAATTTCCATGGAAAACAAACACTTGTAATTCTCTTCAAAGAGACTGAAGAGCTCAGTATTTTCTGTGAGCCCCAGTGCTCAGGTCACAGTGCCCCTCTGGTGTTTGGTTTCCTGGTGACACTGAAAACCCTATTCATTGTGCCAGCAGATGAGTGTGGATGCAAATCAGAGCTGGGATAATGGCTGTCATTTCAAAGTCTAAATATCCAACAGGTCTGACATTTAGATGACAGGACTTGAGTTTAATTTGCAATAAGGCCCTTTTAACTGCTTTTACCATATGTAGGGGTCCTAAAATTGGAACCAACTAAAATCATATTCATTTTAACACCCTTTCTGCAGCGCCAGAATGTTGGAAAACGTAACAACATTGGCAATACATTAGAAAATCAGGCCCAGAGGAATTGCTTTTGGACTGTTCAATGGAGTCTGGCACAGAGGATTGATTTGTGGGAGCCAGGTGTATCACTCCTGTGTGCTCTGTTAACTAGACCAGAATTCATAGCTCTGGTTTAGGCCCACCCTAGAGAGCAAACCCTTCAGACAGAAACCTCTGCAGAACCTTTCACTTGAGCTCGATCTTGGTTGTTGTTCTGCTGTCCAGTGGGAGTGTAGGTAATGAAAACATTTAAATTTTCCCCGTGTTTTATGGCATATCAATATAAGCATGTGATTCAGCAGATTATTGCAGTTGCTTTGGTTTGGTTTGTTTTATATGTGTTTGGTGCAATGGACACACAACAGGTAATGCCCTGAGAGACTCAGATAAATACGTGATACAAAGATCAGGGGGTTGTTATCAGGCAACTGGACATGGAATCATTGGTGTTCTGTTCACTCAGTGTAACTGGCCTGATTTATAGCACTTTGGGGCAAAATGACCCTGAGAAAAGAATTAGATACTGTGCTGTGAACAGCACACAAGGGATGGGAAAGTGCTTCCTGAGCAGCAATGACTGACCTGTGATGCTCTTTGTGATTTTGGAGATTGCCTTAGGTGGTGGAGCTGGGAGCAATGGAGGGCTGGGAAGCTGTGCTGGGTTTCTTTCCATCTGTTTCTGGGGGGAATCTGTGGATTCAGGTACAAGTAAGGCTTGTGGACTGTCTTCAGATGCTGGCAGGCTGGCATCTTCTGATTCTTCCGTGGGTGCTGAAGGTTTCTTGGCTAGGAGGAAGATGAGTAAAATTAATGGAACATGAAGTTAATAATGATAGGCCAGGGGACAATGCCAGGAACATTCAGAAAAACAGAACACATGGCACACAACTGAAGCAGTTCTTTTCCTTAGTGAAAGTAATTACTGTGTTAAATAGCCAACCAGACAAGGCAGGAGAAGAATAAAATGTATGAGGATATTGAAGTGTTAGTTTTGATGTTTCTGAAAAAAACTACTGAGCTTCCCTTACTTCCCTAAAGCCTTTTCCCCTCTACTTTTTTATTTTAATAATGAAGAGAGCAAGGCAAAGCAGCTTTTGAGAACTGTAAGGAATTTTCTTACAGCACAGCTGCGGTGGCAGTTCCTGAGTGAGTACCTTCTGTGCTAGGAACACACAGCCAAAGGGCAAAGAGTACCAAACCAATAATAGTTCATAAAAGCTGAATTTCCAATAGTTTGATGGACGTGTTTATTTTCACAATTTTATTTTTATCTTATTTAATACATGACTTCAGCTTGCTTCCCAAGTCTTCTTTTACTGTACCTGACTCCAGAACTGTTGAGTGTTTCCTGAGGTTAATGTTGATAACCCAAAAGAACCTGCCATAAAAGAGATTTGCCCTTGGATCTCAGCAGCAAGTGGAACAGGGACTTGGTGAAGTACTTGAGAGAAAAAAATTGAATCTGCAAAGCCTTAATTTGAGATGGTGAAGCAGTGCTCATTTCAGGATTGTCTCCATAAAGATGGCAAAAGCACTTAAAGTTAGTGCAGGCTGAATCACTGAGCAATTCATCAAATTGACCAGGCTGTGATGAGGGCACAGGGGAATACATCCAGAAAGGCATGAAGCTGAAGCAGGACATAGGTGGAATTTCAGTCCAAAATTAGCATCCTTGAATTCTGCTCAGATACCAACTGGCTCTGGCAATGCTTAAACTCCCACAGCGCCTCACTGCTGGATTTCACACTCTGTTACACGGCCTGAGCTCTGCCTTGGCATATGTGGGGACCCCCACAGAGGCTCAAGGCTGAGTCTGAGCCAGGCCCCAGCCATGGGCAGGCTCTCTCCAAACTGCATTTCCAGCCATGGCGTGCTCAGTAGTAACATGAGGGTTATTGCTCCTGCCCTGGCAGGTGAAGCACTGGGGGAGATCAGTGTAAGACTCTGCTTAGCACAGAATCACAGAACACTCTGAGTTGGAAGGGGGCTAGAAGGGACTCCAACCTCCCCCTGCAGTGAGAAGGGACATCTTCGACAAGATCAGGTTGCTCAGAGCCCTGTCCAATCTGACCTTGAGTGTTTCCAGGGATGAGGCATCTCCCACCTCTCTGGGCATTCTGTTCCAGCATTTTATCACCCTCATTGGAAAAAAATTTCTGCCTTCTGTCTAGTCTGAATCTACCTTCTTTTAGTTTAAAAACATTACCACTTTTCCTTGTTAACAGGTCCTGCTAAAAAGTTTGCCCCTATCTTTCTTATAAGCCCCCTTTAAGTACTGAAGTATCTCCCTGCAGCCTTCTCTTCTCCATGCTGGATGACTCCAGCTCTCTCATTGTCTTTACAGGAGAAGTGTTCCATCCCTCTGATCTGTTTTGTGGCCCTGCTCCAACAGGTCCATGCCTTGCCTGTGCTGAGGACTCCAGAGCTGGATGCAGTACTCCAAGTGGGCTCTCACAAAAGCAGAGCATGAGAGAGGTCAAAACTACTTGGCAAATCCCACTCCTTTTAGCATTCCAGCTTGTCTAAACAGAGCACCTTTCCCTCCAAACCATTCCAGGGCATCTCCAAACATCTTGCTTTAGTGGGCACCCAGAGCACCCACAGCTGCAGCATCACAAATCTCTTCTTGGCTCAGTTTTCTGTCTCATTGGGAACACAAACTCTGTATTAATGAACATTCAGCAGCCTCGTGCTCAGAGTGCGTGGGGAGGCACCAAAGCACTTAGGCACTTGGAAACAATAGCACTGGCAAGATAATAGCATTTAATTTGTTGACAAACAGATTAATGAGTGTGCCTAGAGGAGGAGGAATGAGTATTTATCGCTCAAAAAAGACAGGAAAGTAGAATAAATACGTATCGTTAGCAGGAATTCTTGTGAAATTTGGCTTGATAGGAAAGCTGCCATATGTGGTAATTGTGTGAATTATAGAAGGAAATCATTTTCTTTTAAATGTACTTCTAGGGAAATGCCTTGCTCCTGGCTGACATCACTTTGTGTGTTCATGCCACTGCATAGAAGACAAAATGTGGAATAGAGGAAGAGAAGAAAAAAAGTCACTAATGGGTTACATTACAGAAAGATCAAGAGCCCCCGTAGATGTTGGGGGCTTGATGGGAAAATTAGTGAGATTGTAGTGCATTCCCCTGAGTGGAGCAATGCTGTCTCTGGCATTAACTGCTCTGAAATCAGTGGATCTCCCTGGGACATGAGGTGCTGCCTGGCACAGGTGATGAGGAGCAGCCACAGTGGGACCTTTGCTGTAGAGAAGGTGGGTCTGACACACACTCAGCCTCAGTCAGAAAGACTTCTTTGATTCTGAACTCCATCCTGTTCTGAGAATCCTGAAGCAAACTGCCACTGTGTGCTGATGGCTAAAGAATGTCCACTTTACATTCCCTGCAAAGAACTCTTCACTTCCAGGTTAATTTGTGGTTGTTTCTGGTATCAACAGCATGTTTGGGTAGGTCTGAAGGAATGGACATGCCTGAAAGCAGCCAGGGGCTGGACCCCAGGGAAAGCAGGGCATGAGGGGTGGGACAGAGAACAAAGGGCAGCCAGGGCAGATGGAGAAGGGTAAAGATTGACCAGAGGCCAGGAAGATCCATAATCACTCCGTGGCAGGAGTGGCACAAACCAGGATAAAGCATTATCTCTGCAGCTTTGCAATTCTTGGTTCTCAGGAAGTGAATAGAAACCCTCCAGCTGCTGGGTTGTGCCAGGCTGCTCTAGTCCCAAGGAACTGCTGTCATGGATAAGCTCTGCCAGAGTAGAATTGCATGAAAGGAGCTTGGTTTAGCTTATCTGTGCTCCTGGTATTGAACTTCACTTGGATTTGCAGCATGTTGTTCCAGGGTGATGATATGGGCTCTGTGGGCTGTGTATTGACATTGTTCTCCCAAGCCAGGAGAAACAATTTCAGCCTTGGCACAGAAGTTTAAGAAATGTTTTTAAGGGAAGCTTGTCTCATCTTCACAGCAGCCACTGCTAATACCAACGGGGCACCATGCCAGGGCTGGATCGTCTCATAATCCAGCTAATCCCATCACACCAAGCTTTGGATTGTCCCTTAGTTTGGTAGAAGTCTCAAAAATCACTGGTTTTAAGTACCAATTGCTAACCTAGAATGGGCTGAGCTGAACAAGGTGCTCTGACCCTTTAAAGCAGTGACATATTTGACTCCTCACAAAACAGTTTGGCAGAAGTACTTTCATAAAATTTTACAGTTGTTTTAAAAACATTCTATATCCAATACCTGCATCTTCTTTCAGCTCCTCCAAATGCAGCTCCTCACCAAAGGAGGTCACATCAGTTGTGGCTGCTGTTGGACTCTCTTGCTGGTCCTCTTCTGGAGCCAGTGCCTGGCACACAGGGGCTGGAGGGTCACCCTGTGTCACTCTCGTGGCATCCTCACCAGGGCAGGCTTTGCCTTCGGTATCTGAAACAACAAATCATTTCATCTTAACTAAAGCACGAGCAGAGAAAGCTGACACTCCCTGCTATCCTCTTGAGAGGAGTGGGTCCCAAAGCTGCTGTGCTCAGGGGACTGAGGCTGCTCTTAGAGCAGCACCTGATCTCTGGCAGCGTTCACCATCTGCAATGCAAACCCTGTGGACACCAGCCCATCTGGATGCTAAAACCCACTCAGTTTTCTCAATGGGCACCTGTTTCTGTGGGCACCCAGCAGCCCCAGCAAGTGGCCACTGGCCTCTGGAAGCACCTGCCATGTGGGAGATGAGCAAAATCATGGGCAACCAGAGGTCTCTGGGAGAAGGCAATTCCTTCCATGAGTAGAGCTCCTGGTGCAGCACATTCCCAGGCTGGTCTGACATGTGTGAGCTGTGTCAGGCTCACAACATGCTGCCATCCAGCTGCCCCAGCAGCAATGCCAGAGCCTTGCCCAAGGAATATTCCCTACCGAGCTGTAGGTTTTGAGCACACTTTCAGTTACTCAGCTTTGAAAAGCGTGTCCTGTGTGATTGAGCTGATCAGAAATTCAAATCCCTCTTCATGCAGACCTAGAAACTGCTCCCTTTGCTTACTCTGAGAGATTTTTGTGCCAGTGATCCCTGCAGCTGTACAAGGCTTGATGACTGAAGCTTTTCTACTCTTCTCCTATTCAGGCAAGAGTCCTTGGAATACAAACTATCCTTTTACTCTCTCAGAATCTACAAGATGTACATCACTGTTGCAAACCACAGAAAGCAATTACTTCCCACCCTGGGCAGTGTTCCATGCTGATGGCCATGCCTGCTGTCCACCCCTCACCTCCCAGCTTGTATTTCTCAGCCCTGGACACTCCTTTCTGGAAGCTCCTGACAGGGCTGTTTTCTTGCAATGATATCATGACAAGTTTCTTGAACATTGATTTTAAATAGCAAGCATCTACAGCTTTTTAATGCTATCTGGACAATCTGCAGAGTAATTTCTTGTGCTTTTGGGTGAGGGTATCAGCTTTTGGCCCAAAGATGCTGTGGAAGGGATGCAGTATTTTCGCACACTGAGCTCACTCAATCTGCCTCATAATCACGTTTGGTGAAAAGTTACTGTTCTTAAAATAGCCCTTGCAGTAGCACAGTTGCTATGATACAGGGAAGGGGAGGGGGAAAAAGTTCATTGCCTATATTTCATCTCATTGTGAAGGCAGCCTATACATAATCACCAGTGCATTAACAGCTGCCCCCATCGCTTGACAGCAGCCCTCAGCCCTGGGGCCGTAAGCACAGATACACCTGATCTCCTTTGTGCTCACAGTGGGGAGAAATATCAGGGGAAGCTCCCTAAACGTTTTTGAGGTAACTCTGCTTTGCACATTCCTCACATCCCAGGGAAAGGCAGGCTGCTGACAGCTGTGCCTCAGTGAAACTGCAGGCAGACATGAGTTCCTTCACATCCTGGACCATGGAAAGTGGAATGACTAATGAAGTAATGACAAACAGAAGACAGCCCTGCTGGAGAATTTCTGTTGAGGAGCATCTGAGATTCACAACCATGATGTTCTTGGGCAGGAATGATCAGCTAGTGCTTAGATGAAAGTGGGTATGCTGTGAGTAGCAGTGGGTCCCAAAACCATATTAGAGAGATCAGCTGGGGACAGGAGAAAGCACAGACCTTACATCCAGGGGTAAGGAAAAAACCAGTCTTGAGTGTTCCAAAGAATCAGAAGTAGGGCTGTGATTTTGTTGGGAATTAATCCCACTGTATGCCAGACCCTGCTCCATGTAACCTCTCCCAGAGTGCAGGCAGGTTGCTGGGAGAGCAGCTGTGTCCCAGGAGTTTTCAGGGGGCAGGCTGGCATCGCCCTGTGGGAGCAGAGCTGGGGAGCACAGAAGGACAGAAGGGGCCCAGGCAATGGCACAGCATGTCTGGGCAGCTGCTTTGGGGTTGTGTGAGGAGACAGGGTGACATAACCTGGCAGGATGACTCATCACCAAAGCAAGGACGGGGCAGTTTCCCCCTGGGCTGCTCCCAGCCCGCTGCAGATCCTGTGCCAGCCTCGTGGTGTGCCCTGAGCCAGACAGAGCTGTGCTCCAGCCCTGAGTGACACAGGGCTACTGGGAAGGCACGAGGCTTCTCAGGCTGCAGCATCAGCCCAGCTTGGCTATTTATGAAAGTGAGCGGGAATTAGGTCCCTGGAAGCGGAGTGAAACCTGATGAAATAGAGGGATTTGAGGATTTACTGCAGTCTTTTAGCACAGTATTGCTGCTTTGACAATTGCAACTTACGGCAGAAACGAGGACTTAGCCTTGAAACTGCTGCCGCTTCAGCTCAGTCCAAGTAGGGCACTAATCACTTACTGAGAATTATTTGGGTCAATTTTTTATTCCAGTTAATAAGCTGCTTCTCCTAATAATACAATACAATAACCCTGGAGATTCACAACACTCCGTAAAGAAAAATAACTTGCAGGCAGCTGCAGTGTCCTTCAGCTGCCTGTCAGCCATTGTCCCCTCGCTGGGCTCAGGGAGGTTCTGGGATTTGTTTGATGTTTACAGGAGCTCTAGGCAACTTTTTTTGCAGACAGGTAAGCAGTCTGCTTGCAGCTGTCTAGTTAAAAGCACAGCTTGTCATCACTCCTCACTGGACTATATGTATTTATTTCAGCTTTTCATCACTCCTCACTGGACTATATGTATTTATTTCAGCTTTTCATCACTCCTCACTGGACTATATGTATTTATTTAAACTATTTTAATTTTGTTAAAAGGATCTTGTAACTTGGCATCATCTGTTTTCCTCCCAACCAGTTCATTATGTGTGCAAGAGGTTTATTGATTCATCATTATTACCTTTTAACGTGCTCTACAGAAGGTTTATTTTACTGTTCTTTTGCGAAGCTCTAGATAAGCAAGTATTCAAAGTCATGGATTAAAGGGAACATTCTATTCCTAGCAGGAATAGGTTGTATTTTTCTATCCAGTAGTACTAATAAGCTAATAGGGCAACTAATTATCTAGAATTATGAGAGACACAATGAGTTCAATGGACAAGAACTAAAAATGAGCTTTCTAAGAACTTCCATTTTAGAATAAGCTGATGGTTTGATAGATTATTTTTTTGACTTGAACATAAATTCATCTTAAAATATATCAAATAAAATAACATGAAAATTGCTTTACTGCAATGAAAAAAAAAAAAGCCCTGTTTAAAATTCTTTTTTTCTGACTCTCCATTTGCTTGGTTACACTCCAGCATGGCATCACTGAGTATTGTCCCACAGGCTGTTCATAGACATGGCATTTGTTTTACACCAAGAAACTCAACTATGGTTTGTAAAGAACAGAACTTCTACCTCTGAGATTGGTCAAACTCAAAAGACCAGTCTTTCTTCAGGACTTTCTGCTATAAAGTTTTCAAAGTAAAGATGGATTTATGGTTTTCATCTCGGTTCAGGTGGAAATGGCAAGTGGGATGTTGTAACACTGGGAGCTCACTTGATCTCACAGAACAGTCACCCAGATCTCTCTCTCCCTTGAGCATCTGTCAGGGCTTTGGAGCAGGGCTGCACAAGAACCATGGTCCTTTGTGCATGTTTCTCACACTTTATCATCTTTCCTTCCATGAATTCTGCTGGTTTGGACTCAGGGAAGCTTTAAAATGACACTCCCAAAAGCTTCACTTTTCCATGTGAATGAAAAGCAGGAGCAATAGTGATGTGTTCTGTCACAAACTTGGTTTACTGGGAAGACAGCTGAAAACATCAGATTAGTATCATTAGATGGGATTTGCACCCCTGGCTTGTACATGTTAGCTGACTGCATCTGTGTGTTGAAGTTTGTATTTATCCAGCTTTAGCTGGCTTTCTTGGCAGTAGGATTTAACTGGCTTTAGAGCAATTACATAAAATATACGGACCAGCTCAGACTGCACCATGTATAAATCAAGTGAAGATGGAGCTGCACTCAAGAGGGTAAAGCATCAAAATTAAACTACATGGATTGATTGCAGCAGGGAGGAGTTTGAAGAAAGAGAAGTCTTAATTCAGACACAGAGTTTTCCTCTCTGTTTGGATTGAAGGTTTTCCTTTTTATTCACTTGCTTGTTAGGTTTCTGCTTTTGCAATTATGTGTTTCCCATGTGTTCTGAGAGAGCCTCTGACAAAAAAGATTAGGAATTTTTCCTTACCTTGTTCCATCATCTCCAGAAGGCCTTTCTTAATGAGCTCATCCCGGCCTTGCCGTGCTGTCATCTTCTTCTCCAGCACTGCACAAAGTAATAGCACAACAGCTCCAGTTAAGAACAGAGTATTCATATAATGGAGTGAAAAAGATGCAATATGGGAATTCCCTCTAGTCTCAGCTACTGCATGCTTGGAAAGAACTGCCAGGATTTTGTCTTGGGGAGCGTGGACTGCTCAGCCTGTTTGTGCCTTTTCCTTTGTTCAACCAGCTGTAAAATGACCCCTGTGTAGAGCTGAGGTTTATGGTGTGACCTGCTGTTGGATCACACTGAGTGCAGAGTAACAGGGATATCAGAGCCTTCCTTCTGTTTAACACAGCACCTTAGAGCTGCCTCAGGAACATCCCACAGGATATCAGAGCAAGTGGAGGGAACTGCCCCATCCTGTCTTAGGAAAAGGCAAGAGAGTTTGTCTCCTTACTGATCTCCTGGGACATCCCTGGAGACCAGCAGGCACATGCTGTGCTGTGTGCTGGGCTCCTTCCCCCCAGGGACAGCTGCTGGAGGGAAGGTTTTTCACATGCTCCCTCCTGTCACTTCTCATAATGTTACTGTGACCTATATAATCTTCACCCCAAATAAAAGGGGTGATCATACTTGGGGCCATAAATGTGTAGCCTATTTGGAGAAGGCAGAGCCCATGGAAAGCAGTCTGTGGCAAGGCTTGTGCTTCACTCTCCTGTTTCGACCTGTTCTTCTAAATGTAATCTATTGTATTGTATAGAAAGTCAGCACATATGGGCTCTTTGTAGCCCTACATGTTATTAACCTGTTGAATGCTGAAATCTCTGAATCAGGTTTAGATCAGGTCACCTTTAGCATGTCCTATGTAACCAAGTTTCACCAAACTAAGCTCTGCTCAGTGCACATCCCTCTCTTGTTCCCAGCCTACCTGCAGACGTCTGCTTTAGCTTCTCATTTTTCTTTTTCCTCCACTTCCATGGTTTGAAGATCCTGCCCAGTGTTGCCAGTTTGCTGTTCCTCCTCACTGGTGGAGTTCGAATCCCTGAGACCAAGTAGTCCGAGCGCACTGCCGGGGATTGCTCCATCTCATCTGGAGGGAAGAGGAGGGATGGCTGTTGGACACTGAGTTACCAAGGGCAGGCAGGTGGAGCCTCACCAGATAACAAGCAGAGTCTTGTCACCCAAATAAACAGTGGAGCCAGTGGCCAGGCCGAGGGACACCAGCCAGAGGTGTCCAACCTCTCTGTGCCAGCCCAGGGCCTCCCACCAGCTGCTCTCTTCACTCTTACACAGAACCTGTCTGGATGCCAAATATCTCAGTATCTCCATTCCTGCCATCCCTCATAGATTCATCAGGGCTACCATGCCCAGAGAGAGGGGGATGTGCTGAATTTGTACACCTTATGCTTTTCCCATCCCTTCCCTACCTTTGCCCGTGCCTGGTACCCACCAAGGCAATGGTGTCACTCTCCCCCCAGGAGCTGCATCACAGCCTTTGGAAACCTGGAGAGCTGAGAGCTCCCCATGGCTTTAGTGGGAGCAGGAGGAATTTAACACATCTGTAAATCAGGCCCATGTGGCCTCCAGTTAATCAGAGAAATGGAATGTTCATTTACAAAAATGCAGACCTTTATGAAAAGCTGAGAGGAAGTGTGAGAAAGCTCAGGTCCCTTTGGAATTCCCAGCTTCCAGTTCTGTTCTCAGGCCACAGGATATTGCTGCCTTTTAAATGAACTCTTCACATAAACTAACACAGAACACACTGACTTTTGTGAGCTAATGCAAATCTTTTATATAAGAATAGTTTGTTTGATATGTGCTACATAAGTAAAATCTTAGAACTTTGGTGAAAACTTATTCCTTGAGGAAGCTAAGGGAAAAATTCTTTCCCTTTGTCCAGCCAAACCACAGTAATTCAGAGATAATGCTTCAGCTGGAAAATCAATTTAGGTATTTTTAATATTTTGTCTTGAAAATACACTGTACGTTTTACTTATAGACAAGCCTTGCATGAAACAATGCACACAGAGTATTCAGAGTTGTGTGCTAACCAGTACCATGGAGGAAACCAGCACAGCCCCATAAATGGGGTTATTGATGTCTATACTGAGCACCAATACAGTAATTGTTAAAAGAGAAGCTCCCATCAGATAAATTACATGAGTAAAAACTAACAACAATTTGTATTTTCTTTTCAACAATCAGTTATGATTTAAATGAGCAATGTGAAGCTGTGAACTTATGTACATTTCCAAGTAATTTTCCCCTGGAACATCAACACTTATCACAAATTGCTTTATGACTGCAAGAGAAAAACTCTACAGCATCTTCTAGGCTTTGCTTTTGAGTTAACAGGGTGAAAATGTCTAAATCACAGCATGGAGGTGGGGATTTCCAAGTAAACAGGAAACAATTTTTGGAAGATTATTAAACACAGCAGGGGAATGAACACATTCCTCCTCTTCCATTTAATTTTGAAAATACTGGTAATAGAGATGAATCATTCAGTGGAGACAAACTAAAATCTTGGCCACGTGAACCATGAGAGCAGAGAAAAGCTGTAACAGTTCCCCCCACACACATCATGCATGCCCAGTGAAATTCTCTTTTTTGTACTGAATTTAGAGCACCTTTTCTCTCATCCCACTGAGTTTATCTTGGGGTTTAATTTATGAAATATTGAAAACGTACATAAAAATACATTTTTGCCTTTGAAAGCATGGTGTCTACCCAAGGTGAGATTTATCATTTACAGTTGGGAGGTCACTATTAAGTTGAGAGCAGAAAATAGCCCAGAAGAAAGGCAGTAGCCTACAGAACACAGCTGGAGTGCCAAGATATCCTTCTCCTTTCCTAACAGCACATTCAAACATGAGAAGTATCATAGAAATAAGCTTTGAAGCAGTAGAGCTACTCTTGATTACAGCAATGGCAATGAGAATGGAAAATGGCTGAGTGGATCTCCTATTAATATGCTATTATGATCACTTTAAAGCTGTGATAGAAGGCTCAGAAAATAGCATTTGGCCATTTCTTGTGACATCTCTTGAGTGGGAATAGAAATGTTCACAGAATTAACTCATCTCAAAAGAGCTGTAGATCAGACTGGAAATCACAGCCCTGTCCCTGGAAGCTGCAGAGGAGCAGGACAGGCTCAGCTCTCCCTGGTCCTTGCCTGTGAGACTGCCCTGCTGCTCCTCCATTCCAGGGGTTTCTCAAGCATGTAAGTGAAGATTAAATAAGAAGCTGATTTAAAGGAGTACCTTGGCAAGTTACAGCACTCTGTTCAGGATGTAGGTGTCTGCAAAGTGCTTTAGACATCATCCACATGTTTTGTTTAACACTGGCAGCATGAGATCATTTCACCTTTTTGCCAGATAGGGGATGTACAAAGACAAAGAAGTCCTTGAAACCCAAACCTGTGTGTCTTTAGCAATGCTTATCATCCCAGATATTCCCACAAAAATTAGAGAATTGGGAGAGATTGCAAAGACACCAAACATTTAAATATAAACTTCAACATATATGCCCTGTAGCAATCAGTCTTTCTTTAGTTTTTCCAGCCCTGCTAATTGGGTTTCTTCCACCCCCTTCTGCCTTCTTCATTGTGGAAATGTAAGGATAGACTTGGATAACAGAGGAAACAGAGATAGAAATCAAATGTCTAAGATGGAATAGAAGCTAAACCAAATGTTCCAATGGAGGTTTTTGTGGGCTTTTTAACTTTATTAATGCTTCTCTTATGGTACAAACAGTTCTTAAGCAAATGGATTTATCACCTGGTACATTCTCACCATATGCAGTTCCTATACTGTGCATTTGGAGAGATGGACACAAATATAAATAGATAGAGACACAGCAAGACAGATGTCCTGAAATCAGAAATAACAAGGAAATGGTCTCACTGGCAATAAGAATCACAAGAAAGCCTTGGAGCACCTCATTTCCAGTCAGTTCATCTTTTCCTGGTTGTGGGTTGGCTGCCTGGGAGATAAGAAGTTGACAGCACAAAAAGCAGTTCCCACGTACAGCAGTGAATGCTGAAGGAGAAGGAGTGCCTAAATATCAGCCAGCTCCTGCAGCCAACAAGCTGCCAAGGCTTGCCAACCCTCCAACCACTCTGTGAAATATTCAGCACATTTTTTTAATCTGCAGTCAATATTTTAATTATGCTAACTGTTCTGTGGAATAATGTGGTTATTCCTCCCAGAGCCTGAGAGCCTGGGGCCAGGCCATGCAATTACAGAGGATGTCTGCAAAATACAAACAGCCAAGAGCCAAACCCTGACTCTCCAAACCAGCAGGGGAAAGGAGCAACAGCTTAACTGTGTGTAATGGGGAAGGTTGAGGGGCAGTTGTTGTCAGGGGCCAGTGAGCACAAGATTAACCCCAGCCCAGGGACCTGACTGTCCCCACTGCCCTTAGTGTCCTCACTGCCAAGACAGACCAGTTGGTCCCACACACCATGGTCAGCCCTGTGGGGAGCTGAGTGCTCTGACTGAAGCTTATTGGCTCTTTACATCAAAATTACTTTAAATTCTCTGCTGTGCCCCACTGAGGGCAAAGGCTGCTGTGCTGGAGCTCCAGCTCCAAAACAAAGCCCTTGGATATCACACACTTGTCCTCTGCTCTGTGTGTGTCAAAGGGGTGCAAGTGAGTGTGGCTGTGCCCCTCTGATGATGCTGGGCAAGTGCTTCTCCCAGCTGGAGTATTTCTAGAGCTCCTAACAGTGACCAAGTGTGAATGATTTAAAGTCTGAGACTCCCAAATCAGATGAGGGGAAAGGCTCCAAACTGATGGGTCCTGCTCTGCAGAGCAGCCCTGGGCTGCAGGATCAACCAGGCAACAGAGAAGAAGCAAACAAACCATAATATTCATTACATTTGGCTGCAGGGTCTGACCCCTCAGAAAGTCTGAGCAGCTTCTGTTCACATCAGCAGCAATTGTGGCAATTGGTGTTTCTGAAAAACACCTCCTTGCTTTCTTCTTTAAAATACTGTGGTGCCATAAATAGACCACTCTTCCTGTTAGTCCTTTCCCTGTAGGAATTGTGTGATGGTTGTGAAGATTTTCTGCACATAGAAACTCTCCCATTTACACGTGTCAAATCCTGACTCTTATTCCAGGAGTGGGGCAGGTTTGCTGTGAGTTCTGTGAGTTGTGTCCTGGGTGTGTGATGGAAAAGTGCCCTGTGCCTGCCCACAGCTCTCATTTGTACAGCAGCTGGGGCTGAGATGACATGGCAGTGCTGTTAAATTGAGCACTGGGTTCAGTGAGTTGGGTCCATCTTCTTGGGGTTTTCATGATGAGCCAAAGAGTCTGTAGCTTGATCCCTGGGTTGCTGATGACAGCAACTGCAGGCTGATGGATGGCAGTTGGGAACATCAGGGGTGCAGAGCTGAGTTCCACTGTCCTTGGCCACAGAGGGAGGCTGTAAGAGGCATGGGATGTCCTCTTGTGACTACACAAATGCAGCAAGAACTTTGTGGGAAGATGAAGGATGCCGAATTTTAATGTGCTGGGAATTTTGCTAACTTAAATTCGTGGCAATGAGACTTGTGCCTTGCTAAATCCTGTGTGTACACTGGCAGGAGAAGGACCACTGAAAAATCTGCAACCTGCAGGCAGTTTAAAAATAACACAGTAGACAGGAGCTGCAGGCAAATTCGTAAGGCAGGCGTGCTCTGTTTGCTGATGAATTGGTTTGTGATGCAGCTCTGCATGTTTTCCCCTTTACTGTCATTGCATCTGCCTTTGCAACTCAGACACAGAGTGAAAACAGGTTCCCCTTGGTCCATTGCAGAGGGTGGAGACAGCTAGTGGAATCAAAATGACCTTTTGGGGACTTTCAGTGCTGCCTAGAACTCATATCTGCCTCTAAAAAGGGTGTGAGGGACCCAGACACGTGTGAGGGGTGATCCTTACAGAGAGTATTTGTTATCTAGTGAAAGAAACCTGCAGGGTAGAGAAGGCAGAAGAGTGGTCTTGGTTTCAGACTAAGGACTATCCTGAGTTTTTTGAAGGAGAATTACCAGCAGGAACAATCCCCCTTTTCCTTAGTTTAGCATCCTAAAAGATAAAGAACTGATCTCAGTGATTGAATATGCAGGATAGGGGTAAATCACTTGTGCCTGGGAGCCTTTGAACACTTCTGTTATGTTCCAGAGAAGCAGAATTCAAACTGAGGAGCTTTTTTATTGCACTAGTTAGATGTTTCCTGTGATGGAGCTCTTCCTTGTTCTAAAAATGTTTTCTGTCACCTGCATTTCTGCAGACACTCTCTCTTTCTTGACTCTCTTTGAAAGAAAACTGCAGCAGAATGTTCCAGTTTGAAGTTTCCATTTCAGTTTTTTGAGCCTAAGAGTATTTTCATTTTCCCAATTCTGAATGACTGTTAGAAATTAGAAATTAAGATCAGATAGGAGAAAAAAAGCTTTTTATGAACCTGAAATTTATTTAATTTTTGAAGGGATTTTGTATTTGAAGCCATGAATGTTTCAATATTGTTTTGGGTTGGTTTGGAAAAAATTTACACAGAATCCTTTGTAAAACAGAAAACCTACTTTCTAGCTGTTTAGTTATTTAGAAAAGGCAAGGTACCTGTAGTAGATTATTGAATGTAATTATAAGTTGATTTTGGATGCACAGTTGTTTACATGACTTGGATTTTTACTCTGACACATCATATTTGTTACACCAGAAAAATACTGAAACAAAGTAGGGAAATTACAGGATTGATGTGGAAACTCAGGCATTTATCTGTCCAAATTTTTGGAGTTTGTCTGGTCAGTGGTGTAGGTAAAAATGGCTTGAATTCTTCTCTCTCATTGTAATCCTTTATGTTCTTGATTTCCCACCTTGGATTTCATCTCACCCAATAGTTTCACCCCCTGAGGAAGCAGATGGACAGTGGGCCGGGCTCATCCACATGGTAACTACAACATTCCTTGAGTTACCTGGGGGGGAAATTTGGCACAGGAAATTTGTGCAGACTTCAGATTCATAGAGGTACTTGAAGGCAGGGGGAAAATGCAAAGACAAATGGCAGAAAGGGGAAAGCAGAAACAGCTCTGGGTTCAGCTTCCACTGAGTAAAGGCTGTTCTTGGGCTCAATCACTTTTCTTTTAGCTGGTGGGATGAATCCTGATTAGGTTGTTGTACTTCCCTGCATGAAAATGCAGGTTTACTGTGTGGTCTCCAGAGTCTGAGCTTCCATTTTCACTTCATACTCAAATGTTTGCCATTTGTCCTTGTTCTATAATTTCCACTGCTCTTTAGTGTGTTAAATTATGATTTAACATTTTTCTTTAATTGAAGGGGGAAAAAAACCCCAAAACACAATTTGTGGGTGGTGGGAGGGGGCTGTGCTTCCAGGGAAGTTTATTTCCATTCTGTCATGCTGAGCCTCCCTTCAAAGTATTTGGATTTCAAAACCAGCTTTCACTGAAAGGAACGGGGAAACAGATTATGCTTATCAAAGGAAAGAGAGCAGGGAAGTGGCAACTCCAGCTAAATCTCTTAGATAAAAATACTCCTTGTATGCTTGAAATCTGTGATTTCTTTCAGAAAACGTTCCTTTGGGAAGTTAACATATCACCTAACAGCATTACCACCAAGTGAGCCAAGGTGCAGGGACATTAATCAGAAACCTTTCAGGCTTTTGGATCATTGTGTCAGTCCCAGCACCACTTGCTGTGATTTACAATGCATGGTGTGACATTAGCAGTTCATTAACAGAATCAGTTTGTCAGTGTTTGCACAAAGGAACCCCAACATGCTTTACCTCGGTAAGAAAGAGCTAAGTAACAATAAGAAAACGAGGCTAATGAAGGATTGCAGTGTAATCACCGTTAATTCGGTTACCTGAGCCTGTACAATATCTGCTTTTGAGAGGGGACCCTCGCCATTTGTATGCCCGTCACCCAGGGAGAGCTGGCTCAGGCAGCAGAGCAGCATCTCCTGAGAGTCACAAAAAATCCATTCAAATCAAATAAAAATCCATTGAAATGGGCACTGCCTCTGCAGAGGACCAGGAGCTGTGCCAAGCGTGTCCCTCCTGCAGCTGCAAGGGGCTTTGGGCCACAGACACATCAGGAATTCCCAGGGCTGGGCAGTTTCCCCAAGCCTCTTGGAGAGATGCTGCTCTGCAGGACACAGGGAGCCAGAGCCGGGAAGCACAGGAAGGGCTTGGATCAGGCTTGCCATGTCCTCATAGTAGTAAAGCTGTTGTCTGCACTGCAGGAGCAGCGTTTCATCACCTGCAGTTGTTTAATTAGCTGTAGCTTTGCTGCAAACCTGTTGCAAGGATGTTTTTTATAGCTTCCTCAGGGAGTCTGCAGACTGGAACACACCCTGTGCTGTCTCCAAGAGGCACCTTCAAATCCATGCACTGCAGCTCATCCCTGACAGCAGCTGCCTTTGGAGGGACTCAGGGAAGCCTTCGGTGTAAGAGCATCACCTTTGCTAACAGGGACCCACGTACTGCTTTTTTTCTGGGATTCATGGCCCAGGACTGATCTGTTTTGAGTTTCTTCAGTTTATAGGAGTCTATGTCTCTCAGACATACAATCAGCTCTCACTTTATATCCATCCCAAACTCGTCTATTCGCGAAATAATCAAATTCTCATGTCTTGTGCACTTTTATGGCTTTGTAATTTAATGCATAATTTCCTTCTTCCCTCAAACACACCACAGCTCTGTTGGTGCTCTGTCACTGTTCAGTGCCACTGCTGCAGATGGAAAACACTCTTTCTGCTCTGTGAAATGCAAGAGCATCTGCCTTTTGTTTTGTTTTCTCCTTTATCACTCCTGCTGCTTTGCACTTTCACTTTCCTTGCACCCACTGGCAACAAATACACATTATTCAACAGTCCCTGTGCATACTCCAGAATAGGACAGATATTTGGAAGAAATCCTTAGACAACAAAAATATGACATAAACCAGAACAGCTACAGGGAAAGGCAGATAGAAAACAGGCACAGTGACTGAATTCAACTTTTGTCTAAGGTTATGCATCCAGTTTGGCTCCTTGTAAAACTTGTTTTAAAGCTACCAGTGATTTACACACTTGATTGGTAGGTAAACTGTAATGAACCCCTTCTTGGGAGGTCATGTCACTAAGAATGAATGGTTAAATATTTTCTAGGGATGGTTTGCCCTGCTGCATGCAGCAGTCTATAAATAAGAGACACATGTAGGAAATACTTTGAAGGGAACTTTGTTTTTAAAAGATTCACTTATCCCATTGTCTACTGGTATTTTTAGGAAGCAATAATAGCAAATACTCAACAGTTCTCAAAAGACAGCAAAGGTGCCACAACACTCTGGTGCCCTCAGCACCTCTGTAAAGGCACATTTGGGCACACACAGAGTGCAGAGCCACAGCTACCAAGTCCCCAAGGGCAATGGCACTTCTCACCTGTTCAGTCCTGCACTGAAGTCAACATGAGCCTTAGCATGGGACCATCTCAAGGCTCAGTAAGGGCTTTACAACACTGATCTGACCAAACTGCAACATGCCTTCTAAAATGAAATTTCTCACTGGTCAAAGGCCAAGAGAAATAATTGCTTATCAGATTTACTGTCGTGATTATCACTGTTTGTCTGAACCAAGACCACAATCTATTCCTAATGGGAATGGCAGGCTCTCCAGAGCAAGAAAAAACAGGGAAATTACTCAAAATACATGAAGCTGTCTCCTCTCCAGCTCTTGGAATGACTCCATTCCAGGTTGTTCCCTTCTTCTATTACAAGACTAGGAAAAACAAACTCCTGAGTTGTAATCCTTGCCCTGTGTAGAAGAATAGAGAGACAATATCCCAAATGGCAACAACAAAATGAGAATTTGGCAGGAGAACAGCAGTGTCTGTCCATTAACTCTCCCTGTCACCCAGCAGCCAAGCAGGGGGAACAACCATGGAAGTAACTGCAACTTCTTTTGCTAATGTGATTTATTGGTGTGTCTGCATTAGCAAGAAAGGCAGGGGTAGAAGTGGGTCTGTGAGCAGCTGGTGCTGAGGACTCAACATTTTCTGGTGCATTTGTTAAGTGGTGTGATCTTGTGACTCCAACTCAACAGAGAACGAGCTCTCTCCTTACAAAGTGCAAAGGAAACAAGATTCTTCACTATAACAAAAATACCAACCAAACTAAACAATCATCCTTCCAAAACCAAACTAAGAATTTCTGTATTCTCTTTCCAGAGGAAGGATAAAGATCATTATTTCTCTTACTAATTTACAACATTCAAAAGCCCCTAATCCCACATGCAAATTCCTGTGAGTTGTTGGTACCCAAAGTCACTAACTTGCAGCAACACCTTGTCTTTTAAATTTCTGGTAAAGTCAAAGTGTTTTAGCCCATCCTAAAGGTTATTTGAAATGTCCTTATGTCTGTTATATATCCCTATGTCCAGAATGGCAGATACCTTCCTAGAGCCTTTCAGCCACACATTTTAGCATCAATGAAAATGCTATGCATAAATTAACATATAATGGCAATTTCAAACTTGCTAGAATGATGCTGTGGTTGTGACAGAACAGTCAATTTACTCTAACACACAGATGGATGAATTTCTTTCAGCTTCTTTCCTAGGGTTTGTAGTACACTGAATTTAGTGGAGAAAGGGCTCTGCATTTAACCAGAGTTGTACTGGTTTCTCAGTTGGAGTGAGTTTTTATGTAGTTCAGTGTAAGAATTGAGTTTTGTATTCATTCTTTCAACACAAGCTAGACAATTGTTGCTAAAAACAAGTCCAAAAATGCCCCATGATCAATTATTGAAATGGTTACATTTGAAAGAACAAGAGAGATATGTCTTAGAGCCCATTTTAATATTGATGAGCTAGTTAGGTTGTACTGCTTACAACTGCAAAGGTCAGAGAACAAACCTCAGCAATGTGTCTGCAGCTGGTTCCTGTCTCTAGGAATATTAGGCAGCAGTATGAACAAGCAGGATGTTTAATGGCTGCAGTGCTTCCACCTTAAATGGAAACACAGGAGGAGGAGGAGGTAGCACACAAACCCATCCAAAGCAGGTACAAAGAATGCCATGAGCTGAACTAAAATGTAAATCATAACTGCTGAGAAATGGCTTTTTTTGATATTTTAAAAGCAGCATTTGCATTTAAAAGTCTACGGCATCATTGGTGAAAGTTCCCCACATATCCCATGAAGTGCTGGGAGGTTTCCCCAAGTGTCACCACGTGGCAGATGCACCAGGAGTTGTCCTGCCCCACCCTGGGCCAGCCTCTGGATCAAGAAGGGGGAGTTAGATTTGCCTTGGGACAACAAACCCTCTCTGCACTGTGTTTCACCTACATCCAAAAACTCCTGCTCAAAATCCTGAACAGGCAAGGGGAGACTGGTTCTACATTCACAGGCTTCAGTTTATAATGTAATGGTGTAAAAAAAACCCAACTGATGAGATTCTACAATACTGAGGCTTCAGGGAGCACATGATTACACTTCTATTCTTCTGGCCAGGGCTTATGCAAAAGAACAAAAAATAGCTCCCCATTCCAAAGCTAAAGCGTGGCAGGGGGCTCTTTCTTTGCACAGACAAGTTTTGTTAATTTTACTGGCCACAAGTTTTAAATTCACATTTTTAAACTAACAACCCCTGGCAGTTCTTTGGTCTCCAGCTCTTGATTTTCATTCGGGACATGTTTTTGAGATGGAAACCTCTAATGAATGTTTTTCTAACATTTGCCTTTCATCAGCAAGAATATTTGACTTTCTCCTCTTGTTTTCTTATGTTTTTAATTTTTAATTTATTATTTTTTACGCAAAGGGGATAACCAGATCTGTGACAAAACCATCGTTTTAAAACCACCATGGAATATGAACTGAATTTCTATTTCAATGCATGAGGTTTTTATTAAACAAGTAAATCATAGTCTTGTTCACTTCAACCATATCCTGGGCCTATTTTTCTAAGTCTCACAAAGCCCAAATAGCATGGAAGGAAAACCAGCATGGAATATTTTTACCCTGTCTGACCTAAATTTATGTATTTTTTAGTTCTTCCAAGAGAAAGAGAAGTGGAATAACTACTCCCTCTTCTCAGTTTCTTTTCAGCTCTCATATTTTAGCTGTGTTCTCAGCTGCTTGCATGAGTCATGGAGAGCTGGAAACAAGAACCCCCCACAATATTATAATAACTGCTTCCCTAGGAGGGAGCCTATGTGTGTTTTGGGGTAGACCACTAAAAAGCCACAAAAATCTCCTGAAAGCTTCTTTGTGCCAGAAACCTCCATGGGAACTAATAGAGGAAGGGCCAATATCTCAGCTGCAAAAAGAGATTACTTATGAGGGTAATAAAAATGAAGATATTTTAGGATTCCCGTATCACTGTCTTGAAATTCATGTAATTGTTCGCCGGTGTTTGCCGAGATTTCAGACTGCTGTTGACTTCGGGGATTGTTGTGTGTAATGATGGTGTTGAATTTCACTGGTCTAGGCAGAATTTGGATTTGGTCCTGTGATGTTCCAAGAAACTTTAAAATCCACAGGCTTTTGTAAGAACTGGGTGTTCAGTGCTTGCCATGCTGATCCACACCATTCCAAGTTAATATGTTCATCCATTGCCTGTTCCTTCCTATACATCCAAACTGAATCTCTGCTTGAAGCTACCTATGAAATAATTAGAAACAACGGGGGAAGCTCCTGCAGAAGCCCATCCTTCATTCTGAAATGCTGTAAGTTTGTTGAGAACAAGCCAGATCCCTCATACTTTGGCACATGTCTAGACTGAGCAGAGCAAACCAGGTCAAGGATCTTGTGCAGTAAGAGAGGAAACAGAAAGAAAGGTCAACTTCTTCAGAAACCAAACTCACTGGCAGGTCAAACGGATTCAGACAGCAAACACAAGAGGAAAAGAATGTTGTGGAACATATGAGAGAGGGTGTTGGTATCAAATGTGCCTGTGAGCTCCATGGCATTTATAGGCAGGTATCATTCTGCCTTCCACTGCCCTGTTTCAGTCACGTCAGCTCAGGCTTATCTGTCTAACACGGAGTTTCAGTCCCAAATTCCTGCACAGCAGGTCAGACACTGAAATCACATCTCCCTATCAGAGACTATGCTCTTCCTCACTATCCCTTCTCTTCTCAGGGCACAATCTGCTTTCACAGCCCTGTTTTTGTTGTCATTTTATCATTTGTACAGGTCTGACTTCTCATCTTTCCCTCCCTGCTTGGTGCAGTTTACTGAGCCTCTGCACAGGAACAGTCTGACTTTAATCAAGACTATGCAGGAAAAGCCTTTCTTCTCTGAGAAAGCTTTTAGACTTTACAAGTCTTCAGGATTCATTTACAACATTGGGTAATGAAGCAGAGCTAAAAATACCATATGTTCCTTTGACATTGCCCATTCATTGCTATAAATGACTGGAATTTCTGTGACTGCAGAACAAAACATGTTTTATGTTTTTGCTTTTAAGTGAAGCTGTATATAAAGCTCTTTGCCACTTGGAATATCTTAGTGTTTTACATAAGAGGATAACAAAGTTTATTTGGAAAAGGCGGTGAAGCCTACACAGCTTGTTTTCCTCTCATTTCCTTAAATGAATGAGGAGAGATGTTAGAATGTGAAATCACAGGAGTGGAACTGGCCAAATTTTCTCAGTTATGAGAAAATATAGTGAGGAGATTTGCTGAGACTGCCCTCCAGAACATCACCTCTTATTGGCAATTCTCTGCCCTGGATAAGCAGAAGGCTTTTCAATCAGCTCCAGGCCTCCTGTGCAATCTGTGTAAGGCTGTTTCAACAACGGAGATGAGATTATCAAAGCATGAGAAAGAACTGACACACAGGGCCAGATTGTTTGAAGATGTTTATTTTAAGTCATTTCACATATTCTTATTCACTATTTTTATTTTTTGAACTCAGAGAATTTTTTTCTCCCTAGTAATTAAAACTCTGAAGGCGGATGCTCTTGCCTGCACAATAAAAGAACTTATAATATTTTTTAAAGTATTTAAAAAAAACCCCTATAAAAATCTCAACTAATTTCTTCCTTTCAAGTGCTGAAATGATCTAATGCTATTAATAGAAGACTCTTTCTCTGTGGAAAATTTATTCTTCTATTTAAAGCTACTGGGGAAAAGCTTGAAAGAACAGAAAAATATGATTCTGACATCTGGCTATCAGTGTAGCCTTTGGATGATGAGTTCAGATAGTGGCTCTGAAATGCATACATTTATTTGGAGATAAGGCAGGATGATAGACAAGGCATCATCTGCCCACACAGTTGCATCTTTGCTAGAAGCCCACCCAGCTTGTGCTGAGGGAAGCAAATTTGAGAATACCGGGTTGACTGCCCCCAAAACCACAGGTCTGTCTTCCTGCCCAGGAACAAGCCCAGCTAAAGCAGCAGCAGAACCTCCCCAGCTGCTGAGCAGCAAAGCCTGACCCAAATCCCCCAGGATCAGCAGAGCAGGTGCCACTCTGTCCCCAGGATCTTCCTGACGAGGGAGGACACTGATACTGGCTGGGCTGACATTTTGTGTGGGCACAGGACTGAGAATTCCTGTCCCAATAAATCAGCAAACTGAACACCTCCCCAGGAGTTTACAGGGACATTTTATACTGAATAGCTCATATCCTGCTTCCAGGCACCTGATCCATGAGGCTTTACTTCCTTGATATGTGCTGGCACTTGGTGATTTCCTTCACATGTGACCATCAATGGCACCCGGGTGCCGTTCTAGGAATTCACTCCAGAGTTATGGGAGTTATGTGCATTCCTGGCGGGATCACCCAGAGATCATATCTGCAAAAACACATGGGTGTGTTGTCCAAAACATGTGTTTCACAATAAACCTTCTAAAATCCAAATAGAATCCTTAAAAATGAAAATCAAAAGCACCTTATGACTTTGTTCTTTCTTCAGTAAGGAAATGGAGACAAGATATTTGTAAAGTGAACGGGGACACTGTGCTAGAGATCTCTGAGTAGTCCAAACCCAATTCTGCAGCATTTGCATGGCTGTGAGCTCTAAAATGGAGAGCTGAGCAGCACTCTCCATCAGCAGGGTGCTGGATGGGAGGAGGTGTGTATCTCCATGATGCTTGCATGGCATGGAATTAGACACAGCAGCTCAATTCCCTGACACAACTTTTCTTCTACAAGGTAGATAAACCCTTAGAAGATACAGACACAAGTAGGCCTTGGTTTACAAAGCCTTGGGCTGGTATCCAATAAATCAAGTTTTAGGGTATTTAGTATCAGATCAAACAGATCATGGTCCCAATGGTACAAAATGCAGATCCAGTAGAAATTCATTCTGCCTTCTCAAACATGT
Organism: Manacus vitellinus; assembly: GCF_001715985.3. Taxonomy (NCBI): domain Eukaryota; kingdom Metazoa; phylum Chordata; class Aves; order Passeriformes; family Pipridae; genus Manacus; species Manacus vitellinus. Next base: position 4,993,710 of record NW_021939960.1, on the reverse strand, counting down.
TTAAAATACACTGATCAGTCAGCCTGGTTCCTGCAAGGTTTTTGTGGATCAGGTATCATTTTCCTGCACCAATTGCACATATCAGGCTTTGTCTGTCATCTCACAGTTGGCATCGATCTGGCACAAAAGCACAGAGCTGGCACCAACTGTATCACAGCTCTGGCTGATTTGACAGGAATATGGTCATTTGCCCACGGGGGATGTGCAGGAAACAGGCACTGCTGGTACAGGCACTCGTGCACAGACCTGGTGTGAACAGCAGAGCCTGGCAGGGCCAGAGGGTGATGTGACACCAACACAACTCTGCCTGAGCCCCAGCTCACAGGTCTGGGTAGAAAGAACCAAAATGAGACATCACGTGGTGGCTCCAGCCTCTGAACACATCTCTTCTGCTCAGTGACCTCAGCTCTCAACAGCAGCTACTGCTACAAGAGCAGCAAGGAGAGGGTTTGCACAGGGCAGGAGCCTGTGCTGTGCAGACACAGCCAGTGAGGCTCGTGCAGAACAAACCCATTTTCAGAGCAAAACAGACCACCCTCTCCTCATGTTTGCTTTTCTTTGGGCTTTTGGCTTATGCACTAGAGCATTCATGCTCCACCCTCCCCAAATTCAGCAGATATTCTAGAGTCTGTATCTATGCATTGCATCTCTACTGTGTCTACGCAGTATTACATGCTGTATTACGTAACTACATGTTAAAATCCAAAAAAAAACCCGTCAAGGAGCCTGTTGGTAATATGGATTAGCATTATAAAATAGCTACTTCTCACGTAGGTCAGAGTGAGAGAGGGGTTGGGAGCTTGATTTTAGGGTAGCACCGTCGGCATCAGAGATCTCATAAAGCCAACAGAGCTCCCCAGCAGCCACGGCCCAGCAGAGCCCAGTGCCTGGCTCAGCCAGGCTGCTCCTAACCCCTTCTCAATAATGCATCTAACTCATGCTGGGAGCATGTAAGTTGACTTTCAAAGAAAACAAGAGAAGGCACAAGTTAGAAGTTAAATTTTGGCATCTCTTACAGTGCTGTCTTGAATCTTCATATTTCTAACGCTCGAGTGACCAAATGCACAGTGATAGGATTGTAAACAAGAGTTAACTTGTTCCCACTAAGGGTTCTTTAGCTCTCCTCACCTCTCTTGGTATTTTTTTCCCTCTGACTTTTTTTGTTGGCCCTCTTCTTTTTTCTTTATTTTTGTCCCCCGCCTTGCCCCCCCCATTTGGCAGAAGGGCAAGGCGAGAAGGGCAGTGCTACTTTGTATTTAGGCAACATTAAAAGTGAAAAGCTTTGACAGTTAAGCATCTCCCAAGCCAAAACTGGCAAAGCCAGCTGAAAAAAACACCCCACATGTTCCTGTTTAAATTGCAAACCTCTTTTATTTGTTGAAAACGTTCCAGGGTGGCCTCGGGATACACTGAGCCTGCCTAAAGGCAGGTTTAACTTATGTTTTGACCATTTAAGAAGGAAAACAACTCTCTTCTTCCATGATGCTCTTTGGCACTCAGCAAAGAAATTTTACCTTGGCAACTGAAAAGCCACTTTAGACACACAAACTCTTCAGTCAAGTGGTCCTCACCATCTTGTCCTACACATCAACCTGGATGCTCTATGGTCATTAAGGGTTATCTAAGAAACCCACATGAAATAGCTCAGTATCATGTATTTGTATCATGTTTGCCAGTTATTAATTTAACTTAACAGCCGAGTCTTACATAATACTGTTTTGTAATGATGCACTCAAGTGCTTTACAGGGGAGGGAAGCTAAAGCAGAATGTGCAGTGTGACCTGTCTCAGGTTCATCCAGTGCTGGAAGGAGAACCTTCACCTCTGAATATTGATCCAGCATTCTGCCTTTAGGTTCTTCAGCTAAATCCTGGACCCAGCAAATTCTGACTGTGGTCACAGGCTGAGGGAGTTCCCCAGAGCTGCCCAGTGACACAACACCTTGTCTTGCTCTGAACACGATGGAGGTTGTGAGGTCTGGAGTGCAAGAGAGCTGAAGGTGCACAAACAGGTAGCTGGGGTGTTTAACAAACGTGAATGGGGTGCAGAATGTCTGCACTGACCATCAGAAAAACATGTAGTGTGCAGCTGTACAGCAGCACGTGCATATTTAGCCCAAATTTGAGCTCCAGTTGCCACAGCTGTAGGTATGAATCCCATAAGAGCTGCTCTTGGGCAGCTCACTACGTGTGTAACCACTCAGCCACTCCAGCAACACCAGCAGTACCAGTCCATGCCTTTGTGCAGGCTCAGTTAATCATCCCCCTCTGACACTGTGGCCTTAAATTAGTGCAAACAGAAGGACAGTTCCACGCTTCTCACAGTTTGCAGAATGAGACCTCGCTAAACAAGCATCATTTCTTGCCATGATTCTTCTCAAAATAGATTAATCTTTGCAGAAAAGAAGAGCAGGGGCTAATGAGGGTTGAGGCACAGATGGGATGGCACCAGCAGCTACTTCATACAAACACAGCAAAGTAATAGTTTCTAGCATGACATTTAATAAAATCAAGCCCTACTAGGATGCACAGCTACAGGGGAATTTAGTTTGAAGTCAAACATGCTGCTGCCTGGCTATCTTCAGTGCAAATACAGGACACATGGCCTACCTTATCTTGCTTCTCAATTTAATCACACTTTTAATGAGCAGAAACATAAAAAGCAATCAGCTCCTTTCTCTTCTTACAATACTAATTTTCTTTCTATGCTGTTTGCTTTGAATAACCAAAGTTCATTTTTAGATCCCTGTTCAACATTTCATTCAAAGAATTTCACGAGCATCTTTCAAATGCTGTTTTGAATCTCCAGCAATGTCCAGTGCAAATTTCCTGGGATTTTCTGCCCTCTCAAACGGGGCTCTGTCTTTCAGGGTATGGGGAGGGCTGCTTCTTGCTTTGCTTATGAATCCAACTCCATTCTCAAGTGAGAGAAAAGTGAGAACTAGGTAGACCAGAACTATGTAGACTAGACCTTTGTAGACCAGAATACAGATGCAATGTGGGTAATTTATATATTACCCCCCCCCCATTTATAGATGGTCTCTAAAATCTAAATATTATTTAGGGATGGAAACTAGTCAAAAAAAAAAAATAAAGTAGCTCAGTGGAACAAGCATCAAACTGTTTTTCAGTAGTTATGGAATGACAGATACATATTTGTATCTGCATTGATAATGGTATTTTAAGTTGCTGTGCAATTGTATGCTCAGAAGAAAATAATATGGTCTGTCTTTTGGGATAAATTGCCTCCTCTGCATTTGCAGATTGTTGCAGTTGCTGGTTGGGGGTTTCACTGTGCCCAAGTGTCTCACTTCTCACCTTCCAGATGATCGTTAAAGGCTGTATTGAAAGGGAGTTACCACCCATCTTTCATCTTCCTGAGACAAATAAGAAAAGCTGGGAAAAGTTCTCATTATCTGGGGTAATGGGAGAGGTGAGAGGATCCTGCTGTTTTTCCCCACTCTGTGTAGTGTTTTTTGCTGCCTCTCCATGGCAGTGCAGGGGTAACACCCAGGTAAAATCTACTGGGCCACAAAAATAGGCACTGAAAAAAAGGGAGAAGACTTTTGACTTGCAAACATGTAGAAAAAAACTCCTTTAGCTTTATCACCATTGCTTGATATCTGAATTGTAACATCATCTTGAAAATTCCAAGTATCCCCTTCCTTTTTTTTTTTTACAGTGGAAAAAGGGCAAGGGACAGGGATGGATCTCCTTGGTTGTCTGGTTTTGAACCCTTGGATCAAATTTTTAAGGCTTATTCTCCAAAAGTAAAAACCAGAAATTCTGAAGGTTTCTGATACTTGAATATATTTGTTCATCTTTCCAAAGTGCTGCCAGGTAGTGGTGCCTGGTGATCATGTCTGGATAATCTTGCCATAGACTGAGATCTAATTTTGGCAAAAAAATATAGTGCTGCAAAAATAACATTAGGGTCTGATAGCTCAGTTTTCTGTGAGTGACAGAGCTCATTTCTTCTGGAAGAACATTAATAGATTTTGCAAATAGACAATAGAAATTAATTAAATTTTCTGGCCCACATGGTTATTCAGCAGAGCTTGGTAAAGTGAGTCATAAAGGTTCAATAACCCCTGGTTTAATTTAAGTTACATGACTTCTAAGAAAATCTCAAGATTTTCTGGGCAGGGAGATGAACTTTCTGTAGAAAGAATTAAAGAACAGAGAAGGAGTAAATCTGAAGGTCTCTGGTGCACAAATCTGGAGAAAGTTGGCACAAGCACCTCAAGGGAACACAGGATGGAGAGACCCATCCTTCCTATGAATTAACCCTGTCCTTTATTTTAGATTTAAAGCAATAGCTGGTAGCAAAGTTATACATAAATAGATTAAGCAGAAGCAGAAGGTAGAGAGGGGGCTGGCTGCATTAAATATTACAAGAACTGTCAGCTTACTCACACTTTCCTCTTCAACCACTGCAAGGGGTGAAGTTGAGCATTGGTTGTATATTTAACAAATCATGGGATATTCAAACAAATTAGTACTTTCATCAGGTCAAGCTTCCACCATTTCATCACATTACTTCTGAAATGGATTTTATACTGTAGGTCTATATATTCCCTGAAATACATCCCTCTGCACATGTGGAGCATGACAAATTAATCCATTAACAGGTATTCTTTAACTAGGTCTCCAGAGTGCTGTGAGCCTGAATTATGCTGCATTTTCCAGTATCTTTTTAATTTTGCATGTTCTAGATAAAAAACAGTTTCCTCTAAAAATCATTGCCCTCTTCTCTGTAATGGTGACAAGAGGGGAAGAGGATATTGAAAAGTTCCTCATCAGCATAAATAAATTAAAATCCCCACTTCATAGAAGCCAAGAGGAATGAGGCTCTATTAAATGTTTTAAGAGGAAGCTGAAGGCAGAGATGACCAAAATGAAGCTCCCCAGTCTAAATATATTAGCAACTCTCTCCACACTTTTATTTTTAAATGTCAGATAATCTATTAAAACTGGAACATCTTTGAAGGCAGGATGGCTGGAGAAAGGATTGTGGTATTTAAATAATGGGAGATCACGTTTGCAGTTTTCAAACCTGTATTTGCAGGTTAAAATTCATCTTTGTGTTAATAAGGCCAGTCTCATATTTCTGTCTCTATCCAGGCTTCTCCTCTCTTTGTCATCTCTTTCTGTGCTGCCTGATGATGTCTCATTCTGCAGGATTTCAAAGAGCTGCAAAAATTTCCCAGCAGTAATCCTGTGTCATCCAGCAGGGGAGATCCATGGGCACTATTTATAAACTGATACAGTTCTACTGGCTGCATAACAGCAAACTGATGTTTAATTAGATATTTTTTGGTTTTTGGTTACCCACTTTGCATAATGGTCCTAACTGTGCCCATGGGGCAGGTTCACATCTCAGACATGCACTGGACTGAGGTGTCTGCTTGCACAGCTTCTCTGGAACTTGGGAGCTGAGATGGAAAAGCAGGTACTTCCAGACAGCCCTGACAGGGACAACAAAGCTTCACATGCACCTTCCCTGCAGAATGAGAGCAAGAATCCCTCTGCTCTGGCCCTGCTGGGAGCTGGGTGACACTGAGGAGGAGAATGTCACTGAGAGTCCAGGGCAAAGAGGGGCTTCCAGGAGCTGCTGTGGCACGAGGCACACGGTTCCCTTCCTCAGGCCTTCCTGGTTTTCCATCACACCACAGGCAGAAAGGATGTGGTGGAACTGCCCACGACCTCTCAGTGACTTCTCATGGATTTATCAGGGAATTAACAGGTTTTTCTTTGCTGGACATTGTTATACTATTAGCTTTGTGTTGTTTGGCTTCTGATAAGCAAAAGCCCTCTGACAAAGTTAATTCCCAGAGCATTCCAGGCTGGAAGCAGCTCCATTTGAGCCGACAGCTTGTGCACCCTCACCCAGGCTGGGTCACCTGCCGACCTGGGGCAATGATTCCAACAACTCCTCATTCTCAATTCCCAAACCTGACACTTCAAAGATGCATTATTTATTTGTAATGACATGTGGTAACACAGGTGTTGGTGTGGCTGAGAGAGCTCCATGGCAGAGTTGGCTTTGGTGGATGGAGCAGGGAAGGTGTTGCTAAGGGGTAGCTCACTTATTTTTCAGTAAATCCTTAGCAGAAAAATATTATTAATCTTCTAACACACACAGTGTTGCCAGCTCAGGATTCAATCACAAGTTTTATGGGATTTATGCTTCAGTGTGGGGTTTTTTCAGACAATAATCCATAAATTGGACATTATTTACATTTCTTGTGTCTCTTCATCAAGATTGTCTTGTGCATGGGCCAAGAGATCCCAAACCTGGGAGAACTGCTGATTTTTAATTTGTGCAGTCCTGCCACTGACTTCTCTGGTGGCCTTGAGCAAACTTTCTCTTCCCTCTGGGCTTCATTTATCCTCTTGGAGTAAAAGGGATACAAGAAATTTAATTTACTTTGAAAGGTATGACTATCATCTGCAGTGTCCATTGGAGTCTTAAGACAATGGCTGGATGAGTGTTTAACAGAGAGGACATTCCTGGCAGTGCCTTTGGCAGGAGGCTCCTTCCCTGTCACAGGAGCTATTCAGCACCATTTCAGTGCTAGGGAAGGGGAAATGAGAAAGATGCACAGAGTTTCTACCTTCATTTTGGTAAACTTTAATTTTTGAATACCAACCTTTTCCCTCCAGCATCTCCTTAACTTTCCCATTGCCATTCCTTGTGTTTTATGACAGCTCTATCCTGAGTTGTGGGCATATATTTCACCTGGGTTTCAAATACACTCTATTTTTATCAACTTAAAGGCATCTTGTAGGCATCTCACTTTTTGGACTGTCTATTTTAGGGTTTCCTTTTTTACCTAAATACCTCATTTTAACATAGTTCCTTTTCTAGAAATTAAGCACAGGGATGCACTGGGCCTCCTATCCCTCTAAAATACAATTATGTTTTGGCTGTTACCCCCTAACACCCTTCTGAACCCAGCCCTAGGCACCACTCCAGAAGAAATTCAGGATTGTACCTTTTTTTGTGGGTTCTAAGGTTGCTGTTTGATAAAGCAGTCATTTACTGAGTCCAAAATTATTTATCCCTATGCTTTGTCCTGAAGACAGTGATCCAGGCTATATGAGGGGAAATGTAATATTCTACTACTGACAGCATCTGCAATTTACAGCTTTTCCCTGAAATGTTTTCTTTCATTGAAAACCGAAATTTCCAGAGTTACATTGAAGTCTGTTTTATTCACTTGACACATTTTTTCACCGAGATGGTTATGCAAATATTAACAACCTCTGTAAACAAGACCAAACCACACAGGGGAAACTCCTCCTTAACCTGGTCCCTGAAGAGCCATTTGGAACAAATGGCTTTGCATAATACAGTTTTTTCCAATTAGCATCTCTGGCAATAAGCCACCGGGGGATATTTGATATGCTTTTATCTTAAGATTAAATTTACACTCGCTGCTAGGTAGCTCTGACATCTTCATTCTTGTTTTACATCTCTGTCATAACATGATTACTGTGTGATCACTACTCCCAGCAAACCAGCCCCTGTCTGGATGTGGCTCAGCCTTAACTACACTGATGGGCTCTACAGTGGTGCCAAGTAAGAAGGTTGGAGGGTTTTTTTGCAATTTGCCTCTTAGAATTCAAAGAACATCGTTGTAAAAGCTGCAGGGCAAGTTTGGGGTATTTTTAGAGCCATATATTAGCTCCAAGAAACAAGCTGGGAAAACAACCAAGATAATAATTAATAAATAAGAATATTTTTTTCTGAAGAGATTGCAATTTAAATATTTTAAAAGAGGCTAGTCAAACTTTACAAAACAGACTGAGGCTCAGATTTTAATGATTTTTCCAAAGTTTTGAAGAACTGGATAGAGAACAGACCCTTTCCTTAGCCCAGTATTTTAACCACAAAACTTTTTCCTACCACAAACAACTAAGCACTTTCAAAAAGAATTTTCCAAGGGCAGATTCACTATCAGTGTTATAAATTGTTCCAGCTCTTATGAAATCAGTGGATCTATTACTGCTTATATCTGCTAAGGATCTGCCACAGGACTCTCCAGCACAAAATAAGTTAAAAAAATATACATCATATGAAAGTGCTTTCATAAAATGAAACATAAGAAATACTAACAGTATTTCCTGTGCCATGAAAAATGCAAACAATTTTCAAAAATTTTATGCTAAAATACAATCATTTTCTTCCAACTCTTGGAAACAATGAGAAGGTTTTCCCAGGGGAAAAAGGGATGGAAAATATCCCGCCATTGCAAAGTTACCTCTCCTAGACATCACTTAGAGATTGGAAATAGCAAAAGCAAAGTGCAATGCTGAGGTAAAATGGCTGCTCCAAACCAAACTGCAAACCTAATTCAGTCACCACACAGGCCTTTGGGATTCCCATCCTTCATGTGCTTAATCAGATTTCAGATGATGCCCATCCATTAAGAAAAACATTTTTATTTCCCCAGGTAAAGAGATTTCTCCCTCCAAACAGCTTCGTACTCCACTCTCTGCTTCACCACAACAGCCTGTCAAGTGTTTAGGTGGAAACCACAGAGCAGGAAAATACCCACACAAAACTGGAAATCTTTTACTTGTTCACCTCAAACAGCACCAGGAGAGTGAGGGAAAGTGTTCCAGTCACACAAGGCTGATGTTGTACTGGGCAATTTTAACTGTGACAAGGCCATGCTGAAGTAAATACTACAATGGTATTTATTTAAATAAACCCCATGAGGTTTACTATAAATCAGCTCCTTTTCAACCCTCCACAATTTATGTTAATCACATTCTGTTTGCTCAGGGTTCCTTTGCAAAATAGTGTCAAATTTCCAGCAGAAACAAGGAGTTGGTGGTGGACAAGATATTTCCACACATTCGAGATCCATAAATTAATCAAGTATAATTTATCAACTCATAATATCAATAATAATAAGCATTCATAGCATGCTCTTATGTATAACACTTAATGCTTTCAGCATAGCCACTATAGATTATTAAGGTATAAAGACTGGCACTACTAGGAATTACATGTTATAGATTCAATCTATTGACCAACACTATAAATCCAATGGCAAAAAAATATATTGTTCATTTAAAGGGAGATTAACATACTTTTCCCAGGCTTACTTTTAAAAGATGTTAACCCTTTAATGTGTATAATTCAACTTCTTTTTCCAAGGGTCCTCTAAACCTGGGTTATTTCAAAGCTACACTTCCCAACATTGCCTCAGAAACCATTCAGTGGGCAAAAATTGAGGACAAGCAGCTGAGTGCAGGATGATGAACTACAAGTGGGAATGGAAACAAACAGCTAAAGGCAGAACAACTTCTTAATTGGCTTTGCCTTCAAAGCACGTGCCCTAAAAGTCTGTCCCACACTTAAACTGAAGGGAAGAAAACTTGTGCCTTGGAGTGGTGAAGTGTAGGATTAGAAATATGAGAGAGAGAGAGAGAAAGATCTGGAGCCAAAATTTCAAGAGAGACAAAACTCAGTTGGAGAGATTTAAATAGAATGAAAAAAACTGAACTCAAAACAGTGTCCTCCAGAACCCCATATGGAATCCAAGATTTCAGACACTATTCCTCTACTGGGAAATGCCTGATGGGTGCTGGGAAAGGTTTCCCCTTCATTCCCATGCTGGTTCAGTTGGTTACCCTGTTATTCTCTGCAGTAGATCTGACAAAACAGATGTTGATCTTTGTGGCAGAGGGTCTGGGGCTGCTTTAATTTATATTCTGAAGTCTTTACTAGAACTCTTACATGCCTCTTGTGAGCTACATAATCTTAGTGCAGTGTTCTATAGGCATTCCCTGAGAAACTGTATAATGGCTTTGCTACAGAAGTTGGGAATGGGGAGTGTGGAAAAAGGAAGATGGAGAAGGTCTTGGAGAACTGGGATCTCTCTCCTTCCTCTGCCAGACTGCTTGTGGGGGGAAAGAGTAAGTCACTTGAACAAGGTGCTCATCTTCAACCTACAGCTGAGATGTAAATCCTCAGGTAGTTAAGAACCCACAAGAGAATTCAGTAAGCCATTATTCTCCAAGCACATAAAGTAGTGCCTTATCTAATGGGTCTGGAAAATCACAGTAAACATGTCTCAAGCGAGGCAACCAAAATCAGCGTTTTTAAATCCCTCTCTGATGCTCTGCACACTCCTCAGATCTGTGGAGTGGACACCCCAGCCCCACACCACCCAGAGCTTTAGTGGAGCAGGTACTGCAGTGATGGGCACTACAGAAAAGCTTCAGAATGTATGAATAACTTCTGCCTTCACAGATTACTGGAGACAAGAGTGCGTGATGTGCACTTTAAGGCTGCCTCACAATGCACAAGGAACCAAGGGAAGATTTCACAGACAACCATAATTCTGGAGGTTTTTAAGTGTTTAGTTCTTGCCTTTAAAATCTGAATAATGTGCTCTTAACATAGTGGCTTTCTGGTATATATCTGAAAGCACCTATGTATTTTCACAATATATGGAGAACATTTTGGTTTGTGCTTTAAAAGGATCCTGAAAATAATCGTTATTTAACTAAAACATCCTTGGCTTTCTTTTCACTTTGCTTTTGTGTGGAAGCCACAGAACAGCTTTTCACATACCAGATGAATAATGTGTAGGAAGAGTGAGAGAGGAAGGGAATTGATGGCTTCTTTTAAAGTATGTGAATTTAATTTCACCAGGCACTTTATTTTAATCATAATGCAGATCCAAATGTATAGAAAAAAAAGAACCTCCTGAAAGCTTCAATATGTTGGTTTATGCGTTACTGAAAAAGATTGCATTTTATAAAATAATACATTTCTTTTTTGATTTTTTAAACTGTAGGTTGAAAATTAAAATACATCAATATCCAAGTACTAGGTAGCATAAAAACATCTGCATCTTCAAACTATATAGCAAAATGCAGTCACAGGCATGCTGGACAACTGTTAGATTATCTGACCAGATTTAAAGGTTTCATAGCAATGAACTTTCTTGCACTGCTGGATTTTTTTAGCAAAACTCTTTTTCTCAGCAGTGCCAGGAGGAAAAAGTCCAGCTATTCCACACACACCTAAACTAAAATGTATTACGGCACTTGTAGTGGGAAAATTCTTTTTATTGCCCCCCAGCTTCTCTGCCACACAACTGTAGAATAAATCTCTCTCCCTATTGGAAAAGTGTCTCTGTCACCACTGAAATGAAGCACATGTAACTGAATTGTGCAATTAATCTGCCAGCACCATCCCTGATTCCCAGGTTGGGAGGAACATATTCATGGTTATGAAATGTATGATTTGCAGGGCACAGAGTATGAAAGAACAATCTACTTTCTCAGGTGAAACAGAGCCAATGGATTTTTTTTTCCATATTCCAAATGATCACAGAATAACACAATCTTGCATATTGTATCACATGCAAAACATCCTAAGAGTCCTAATTCCTTCATGTTAAAAGCAGCGTTCCCTCAGTACAGAACCACAGACATATTTTTAAAATACCCTGATGTTCACTCACCTCAGTTAAAACTCCAAGTAGATATGATGGATCAGTTTAACAAAATAAAGCATCCATGGCAGGAAGGAAGTATTTCTCCATGTCTCTATTCATTTCTTCTATTCCTTCTACTCACCTCCGAGTGCTGCTGCTGCTCGGAGCACACGAAATGCAGCAGCTCAATCCCAGAAGAAAATGGTTCTTTCCTTTCCCCTGTTCCTGCTCTCCCTTGAAACTCCTTCACTTTTTCAAGTTGCCCAGGAATAGCAGGATGGACCCTTTGGGCTCTCTCCAGGGCTGTGTATCTTATGTAAAACAGATGAAGGCATTGCCTATTTTAACCACGACGATCATGTCTCACTGACAGCGCCGGGCTCGTTAATTGTGCTCTGTGTGCAACTGGGAGAACCCACGGAATGCTCAGACTTGGGCTCAGCTTTCTAAATGAAGAACCAGATGAAAATCTGCAAATCAGCTTCTCTTTGCTGCAAAAGTTGCTCTTTTTCCTGTCCTGTCAAAGAAGCTGGGAGTCACTGTTTAATCAGTGTCTCTCACTGGAAATGCTGGAGGAGAGCTCTAGACTTGGTCTAACACCCGAAACAAACCAACCAGAGATGTTTTGGCCATTAAAATGCCTCGAACCCCGCTGTAACTTTTGGTCAGCTACCACATCAAACCTCTGATTCCTTCCTCCCAAGGCAATTTTGTCTTATAGCACTGTCAGCAAACTGCTTGAAAAGATTCCAGCCTAAATTACAGTAGTGAAAGCCTGTCTTGGCCTTTTCCCTTACTGTTTGTTTTTTTTATAGAATATTTAAATTTCATATTAGTCCTCACCCAGTCTTAGCCATACTTCCCAGAATGCAGGAAAACAGTCTTTCCTTCCTGCAATCCTAAATGCCTTCATTAGGGAGACTTAACATTGAAGTGTTTTGGAAAGGCAGATGCTCCAGATTTAAAAGAAACAAGAGAGGACTCTCAGTGAACAGCTGCATTGCTCTCAGCTCCGAGCGAGCCATATTTCAGAATGGTTTGGTACATTATTTTGTCACTGGGAACATATTATTACCATCTAAATTTAAAAACACTGGCTTTCTTGCACAAAGGCAAAAGCAGGCTTAAAACCACAATGACTGTTCTGTGCAAGTATTCCATGCCAATGATGCAGAAAATGAGATCAAAGTGAAAAACAATTCTTCTTTTCCAAGGTCTTTGCTTCCAAGGTGTCTGTACAGAACTGGCCAGGAACCACAGGTACAGGAATTCTTGTGCGCTTCCAAATTAATCACTATTCACAGTTCTGTGTTGAAATTCCATTCCACGGATGCTTCAGCTCAGAAATACCTTGTCCCTGCTAGTGAGCACTATTGTATTCCAGCTGCAGTAGACTGAAATGCTGGATATCAAACCCATGTTCCAAAGTTATCGTTTTTCAGTTCTAAAGGAAAATATTTTTAAAATAAACTGAGCACTGTCTGCTCCTGTAGATATTAAGTCATGTAATTCCTGAGACAGTGTTCTGGCAAACAATTCCACTTCGGAGCACAGGGCACAGCTCCTGCTGGTGAACTGGCAAAATCCAGGGAGAAATTCTAAGTATGTTTTCGATAAAATCTTACAAATTTAAAGGAAATCACAATCTCTTTTTTTGCCCTAGGAAATACATATTAACAAGTTTTTCTCTTATTGAGTCTTCTTATGCATCATCTACAACCACCCACGTGTATTTTCCAGAATAGTTTAGTGGGTGACTAAAGGATCCATTGCAACTCAGGTAAACTGCTGCTTCTGAAAACATGCACTAATCATATGGATAACAGAAAATTGATAACAGAAAAGTGTTTTAATTCAATGAACATATGTAAAACAGAGGCATGGACTTTCAGTCATAAACAGGACTTCAGTGGATGGCCCATTGTTTATTCCCTGAGGGGTATTTTAAGGAAAAAATTTAATGAAGTACTGGTTTAGTGACTGTTATCATTGGGAGACTTTTAATTAACATCAGTGGCGTAACCTGGATCAATTCTGTATACACATATACTATATATATGTTTGTGTGTGTGTGTGTATGTTCCAGGTAAGGACTTCCTTATATTTCCTGAGTTTGACTTTAGCATTTTGGAAGAATCAGATTCTCTCTAGAGGGAAATCCAGCCCAGAAAGTTGGGAAGTTTTTGATAAGTCTGAGTTTCCTGGTTGTTTTTATGTAATTCTGTCTATGTTGTCATGAGAGATGAATATCCCACAGAACTAAATGCAGTGACAAGCTGAAAAAAACCACTTTTTTAGTAGAAATTTGCTAGTGAGCCTTATCCTGACCCATCAGTCAGCATCTGGCCATTAATCTAATTGTTATTCATTAAGTTCTTCCATTAGAATCTCTCAGGCATGTGCTGCAAAGTCTAATGATCTTTGTGTTGTATCATAAGGCAAAGGAGGTTGTTCAATTATCTTGTCTCTTCACCTTGTTGCTGGCAACACTAACCTTTCCCTGAATTATTCCTGAATGGAGGAATCCTAAAATTGGACAGATAAATAACATAAAGTAGGGAAAAGTGGAAGATAAAGTCGAACAGAGAAAAGGACAAACACCCTCTTATCAAAAAGTGCTTCCTTGGTTGTGTTGAAGTCCTTAGTTAATTAAAAAAAAAAAAAGACAATGACAATCTCACCATTCAGAATTCATCCCTTCTACTTATTGAAGTTCTGGAAAACACTATGGCAAACAAAGGCCCAACTTTCAAGTGTAAATAAAAAGTATTAGGCAAAATCTTTAATAAAAATTAAAGAGACTGACCCAGCAGAGTTCCCAAACATGTGTTTGAATTTAAGTGCTTAGTCTTAACAAGGTTAATAGGATTCATCTGTCGGGGAGATGCCTTATGTGCAAACAGGCTTTGGGTTCTAAAACCATGTTTGCTAAGCTTCTGAACACTTGGAATTTAGGCACTAGAGTTTGAAAATCTGGCAAAAGCTTCTTAAAGGTAAGAGAAAAATAAACAGATCTTTTCTGGTGCCGAAGTTTGTCTGAATCAGTGGTTGTTAACCAATGGAGGAGTTGTGTCACAGCCCCCCAGAAAATGCTGGAGGGTTTCTGAGGCTGCAGCAACCACTGCAAGTTTTTGATATAGGACTGAGCTATGAAATGGATAAACATACTGAGATAGTTGATGTCTTGTACTCTTGCTGATGGGCAAAATTCCCCAAAAGCTTAGAATGGCTTAACTTCAGATTCAGATTTTTCACTGCCATAAATAAAATAGAACTTCTCCTCTCTAACAGGACCCAGACTTTAATCTTCCCCTTTTGCCTGAGACTCAGAACTCTCATTTTTATACTTCCATATATGAAGCACCTCTGGCTACTTACACTGCAGGAATAAATAATCTCTGCAGTGAATATATGCCTGTTTAAAATATCTGTTTAAGAATCTGAACCCCACTCAGAGTGTGTTTGTCTGGAGAACAAAGCTTTTGTTAAGCTTTTCTTAGCAAACATGTTTCAGGTATGTGAACTAAAGCATCCTGAATGTCTCATGTTGAATTCTGTGCATGTGGCAATAGTTTTGGATATAACAGTCCACATTTCAGATGCCAGTGTATTTCTGGTTTAGAAGATATTAATTTATCTGTGAGATCATAGAACTTTGGATTATAGCTAAAATATAAGTCTTTGCTGGTAATAAATGATGACTCCTTTCAGTGAAGCTGGGCAACTTTCCATCTTCCAGTGTTTTATTGTTTAAAAGTCTTCCAGTAAAAAGAGATTAAATTGTCAGAGTTACCAGGTAATGACTTGTGCAGTTGACATAGGATGAACTTGGCATCCAAAACATAGGTGGACACTGAAAAGCTTGTTTCCTTACTGGGGAAGGGGTTGGTGGGTGCAAACTGGCTCTTATCTCTTGAAAATCCAAGGTGTTTTGCTTCTGATTTCCATTTTTCAGGGAAAAAAATGATCTTGAGAAAATGTATCTGTGTATCAGAATGCTGAGTGCTAATTTAGAACTCTTCAAATAGAATCAGAAGACTCTTTGAAACACACTGAAGAAAAATTGGCAATTGAGGAATCTTTCCTAACAGGTTTTAAATTAGGTGAAATTAGGACTATAATATTCAGTGTTTCTTAAATAGTCATAAATTGTGCTTGGACTCAGTTTTGAGATTTTTTTTCTAACAGATTTAATGAATACCTATACAAGAGGCACCCTCATAAAATTGCAAACAACTACTCTTTAAACCAGAAACTTTAAGATTAGATTTAGAAATACTGCAGAATGAAGCATTTGTTCTCTTGTTGTCATGAAGCTGAGGAATCTCTCTTATTTTAAAGTATTTTTCATTTGAATACACTTAACATGTTTGGAGTACTTTGTTACTACTTCAGTAAATAACATTTGTAACCTTTGCTGATTTGGAATTAATGTTATATTTAGTAGAAAAAGAGAGAGTAGATATTCCAATATATTCCTGGAAGTATCTTTAAAACGTCCTACGAATAATTTTCAAAAGCTAGAAAATTCATATACCATTATCCCTGTGTGTCTTGATCAGTCTTAATTAGGATATTTTAGGGTTTTAAATGTGGCAATAAGTTCCTTTTATTTTCTCAAAAAGGCCTTTTTCAATTTTTATTTTTATCATCTGTCACAGAAATCTGTTGTATGTGTAAGCAATTTAATGGTTCACTGGAAGGTTGTTATGCAACTGAGTTGTATAAAATCCTGTCCAAACCCAGAAATTACTGTAAGGGGGAAACAGCACAGTGGTGAAAGGCTGAGAATTTAAATATGTTTCCTGTTGGTTTTAAATCTTTTCTCTGTGGCTTTGTAAAGCTCTCCTTGATATGCTGTGGGTGTAAGAGGGACGAGATTCCACACCTAAGGTTGGGATGTCAGGAACAGAAAGGTCGGCACAGGCAGGACTCCAGAGCCACAACGTAGCCAAAGGGTCTGAAGTGATTATTCCAACACAACACCACTGCTTGCTCCATTTCATGGAGAGCTTTCCAAACAGAAGCCACTCAGTGTAAAGCTGAGCTATGATTAAAATCATTAAGCCTGGCTTAACAGTGGAGGTGAAGAATGATAAAAGCAGTTCTGCTGCACAAATGGGAGAACCCGAGGGCTTTCCATCAACACCCATCATAGTCCTGTAAGTGGATACAGTGCCTGGGGAATGTTAGCCATTGGCAGAGCTTACTGCCCCTGGGACAGCACACACAGCTATCCCAGCGGGATCAGGGGGCAGTTAATGCCAAGGGCAGGTTCTGCCAGCACTGCTCTCTTGTGGCATCACATCCCACCTAGTCCTGTTGAGCACTGCTGTGATTATCATACAGCCAAGCACTGCTCTGGGAATGAGGGCTGGGCAATTTACTCTAAACTGATTATACATAAGTACTACTCCAAAGGCAGTGGAAGACCCAACATTGTTGTTTTTATTTCCCTGGCACTGATTTCCACAGGAATAAGAGCTCCTCTTAAGGTATGTGAGAGAATAGAGAATTATAATCATGTTGTGCACTTGTTTCTGCAAGACATAACTTCATGATTCAGTTTATTTTCCAACCATAGCATCCTCTGAGAAACTAGAAACTCTTCCTTGCAAAGACCCTTTATATTGGACCAGATGATCTTCTGTGATCCCTGACAACCTGAATCACTCTGTGATCCTATGAGCAGTTTATGTAACCCTTACAAACAAAATCCATGTCCACATCCATCAATTATTTACCTATATTTCTACAGATGTCCCAAATATATGTATTTGACCTTCAGGCAGAAACACTGAAGCACAACAGAAAATTCCACTTGGCCAAAGGTAGAAAAGCTTAGAAGTCTATAAATTATCCACTCTTCTGGATTGCAAGAGTAACTTTGGTAAAACAAGAAATGGTAAATCACGTTCATTTTAGCTTAGTACAAAAAGGAACCAATTGTTGACAATAAACACCTGGTATTGTCTAATGTCTTGGGATGAATTTCTGTATTTGCAGTTGAAATTATTAGTTTGAGCTCTAAAGAAATTTTTGAAGGAAGCTTTTCAGACATTACCTAATATCACACACAATGTGTATTTCCCTTCTCACTTGTTAAAATAAGATCCTTGTGACTTCTAACAGTCATCACTTGAAGTGTATCACTTGAAAGAGGGATGACCATTTTTTCACCAGCCAACATCAGAGAAAGTGAAAAGAGTGATGTCAAAAAGCAGGAACACTGAACTGTAATTCCCTTTAAGATTTTCTCTTATCTCTTCTCACATTATATGAGCCTTACTTTACAACTTCCCTTGCCTTTTCACTTGAAATTGTGATGGTCTTTCAAGAGAATAATCAATGAGAAGGCAATTTCTGCACTGTGTAAAAGTAGGAATTTTGATTGTAGTCAGTTCTGAAAACATGAGTTTCTGTCATCCCCATATAGGATAAATCATTTAACAAGTTCAAATATAAGCATAGGGTACATGGTACAGGCCTTGAAACCATATTTCCATTGCTCTGAGGACTAAACTGGCTAATCTTTTCTTCCATAAAAATAGATCCAGATCAGCATGTCATGAATTGTTGACTTTACTGTCTAGCAATGCTTTTATGGACTGCTGTTCTGGCCCTCTTTTCATCAGCCTCCCTCAAAAACTGCCACAAGAATTTGAGGCTGGCTCTCCATTAATCAGCTAATAAGAGTAAGGTACCCCAACGTGGTCTCTATCCTCATAAACACCCGTCTCTCCCTCACACCGGGAGTACCAGTGATGCTGGAATGCAGAGCAGGGAGCACCACGCCAGTGTTCAGCACCAAGGTCAGCTCAGGACTGTGCACAGCCCAGGAAAAAAAAGGACCTTGATTCATCAAAAAGTCAAAACTCCTGTCAAATACATAGAGAAATCTTGAATTCATAAAACACTTGTTGAAATAGAGAAGATTTTAAAAAAGCTAAAGCTTATATTTTATTCATTAACTGCGTTCTTTACAGACCATTCTATGTGGAATATAATGCAAACAGTGAGATGTGAGACAGAGTCTGGAACATTATTTACTTTTAGTAATGCACAATGCAGCTGCAGTGGAGGAACAGGCAGATGAATTGTGCAGCACTCACATGTACTTTCCTTTGAACTCTCTATGTACAATATATGGGCTAAATCGTGCCTTTAGGCACAGTCTTGAACAAAGATCATAAATTGCACAATCTCCAAAGACATGATATTGTAGCACAACTCCCTCTTTGCTCCATGATAGGCCAGCCACAAATTGCCTTTTTCTGAAGCAGTTTACAGTGTGTGTGCAATGCCTCAGACCCACCCACCAACCAGGGCAGTGCAGAGGCACAGAAAAGCCTATTTCTCTTTCCATTTCTTGTCAGCTCCTCAAATACATCCCCCAGGGCATAGGAACCAGATTTCCTGTGTGCCCCCTTGTATGAGACTGAGACAGACACCCATTTCAGTCCCTTACACAGAGGTATGGATGTACCCAGAGATTCTTTTTGTGTAGGTTTAGCTGACTCATATTCCCTCTGAGTGTGGACTTGAAACATGGAGGTGCATTGGGTAGATTGAGATTAATCTATTCCTGACTTTAAACTGATCTAGAGGCATGTGAGATGCTCACTCAGAAGGCCTCTTCATATATTTTAGACATGTAAAAAGGCAGATGAGGTCCTGCTGGATTTATTATGGATCAAGCCAATGAGTGTTTTAAGATTTAGAGAAGGAATTGTCACAGGTTCTGAATAAGTCCTTTGGCCATCTACTAGTGACAACAAAGCCATGCTGACAGCTGGAAAGTCTCAAAACTTCTAAGTGTTGTGGGTGCAGCAAGGTCAAAAAATCTTCCCAAATAAATAGCCTGTAGTGTAGCAGCACTAGAGATAACATGGCAATAATATGGGAAATCCCAAAACAAAGAGAGAAGTCAGGCACTGCACATTTACTGAGGTGACCAGACTGATACTGCTCACAAAGACATTTCAGCCTAGAAGTTGTCCTTTACATAAATCCCAAGAGCTTTTTGACATGGAAATGCTTACAGAATCTAATCCAAATTACCTAAGTGCGTGAGCTTGAAGTAGCTTAATTAAACCACACTAAATTTGCATGAACACTCTATCCTAGAATTAAAGTAATCTTAATTCAATTTAGGTTCATTTACTTTGGAACAGAATAAAGCTAAATTAAATCAAGCTCACTTTAATTCTCAACACGAGTGTCCACACAGATTTTAATAGTTAATTAATCCATTGTACTTTCGTAAGTGAAACTCCACAGAATTTCATAGCCCATGTTTATGTAAACAAGCTCTAAACACACTCTACTGTTATTTCAGGACTGTTCTATTTTCTATTACACTCCATATGGGCTAATTTAACAGTCACTAGGAGGAGCCAAGTATCAGCAGATTGTTCTTAACCAGGACTGTATTTTTCAGCACTGTATATAAAAGACAATTTTTTATATATTCTCTTAATTACAGTCCTTAATGTAGCCTTTTGGACCCTAAAATCTACTGATGATGAACAAAAGAAGCTAGGTATGATTTGATAGAAAAAAGAGTCTTGAAATTCCAAGTCTAAAAATTATGTGCCTAAAGATGTTCCTTTGCAAAATAGATTATAGCATAAGAATTGGATTTTTTAGACAACAGATGCACTAAAACCACAACTTGAAACAATTTTTGGACTCTGTCCCAGCACAAATCAATCTTATGGATTCTGAAAATGCTAAGACAGATCTTGAAATGGTAATTAATTTGATATAATTCTGATGTCAAAGAAGAAACTCTGATTTATAGCTGTTAAGGCTCTAACTCAACAATTATAAACAATGTTTTTCTAAGTTTCACTGTTTCCAAAGTTGTTGGGTCTCCTCATTAGTTTCAATTTTTAAAATGTTCTCCTGTTCCTGGGGTGAGAAACTATCTTTGGCTGCAGCTCCATTCAAATCACAGCTTGCTGGGCACGGCTCGTGTTAGCTGTGATTTCAGTTGGCAGGGCACTGGATTAGCTGTTGACATCAAGCCAACATTTAATTTTGTTTTCTTGAGTCATCTGTTGCCAGTTCCCATGACAACTGATCTCCTAGCCTTCAGATTTACTAGAGAAAGCCATTAAAATGGCCAGGAGTTCAGATAGAGACTCTTTGATGTGGATGGAAGTTCAACTATTTTCCTCAATGGAAACGGAAAGATCTTTTCAGCTCTTACTTCAGCAACACGGAACTTCTGCTCATGAAAACACAGATGTTCTTGTATTAGAAAAACAGACTGAATAGTAGTTTTTAACAGGAACCTGTCAGCATCTTTCTACTACAGAATGAAGGTCTTTGTGCCTAAAAATCACGTGGTGCAGAGGAGAGGCAAAAATATTTTTCTATTCTTGCACAGCAGTAACAAAAGATGAAATTTAAGATATGGATTCTTCTGATCTTCACTGAAGTTCCTGTACATTTCTACTTCTTGTTTCACCAATGTGTGACTTAGGCAAAGGAAGTACCTCAGGAAGACATCATTAGTGTGCCAAGTCAGCCCAGAGGTTGTGACAGATCAGAGCAAAAGGCCAATCCCAATGTTATGAGACCTCAAATCAAAAATACCTTTGGCTGAAAAGAGGAGTCAGCATATATAAAATATGAAATATTTTAAGAAAAAAACAGCAGAATGGATCACAAGCACTCCTTCTAGTAGAATGTTAATTCTTAGTGGTTATTTCTAAGACCCATCTCCTGTTGACTTGCACTGGTCCTTGCAAAGCCTGAATTCCACACTCCTCTTATACACTGGCTGTTCAAAACCTTGCAAAGCACTAAGTACCCTCAAATCCCTTTGAAATAAAAGGAAGCACAAATATAACAGACAAAGGTGCACAACTGGTTCAGTCACTGTTAGAGACTTCAGAGAAAAGCCTGCATTTCTTCATTAGGTAAACACCTGCCTCCAGTACACGGGCAGAAAACAAGGAGCTGCACAACTCTGTGGTTTGATGTGGGTGTTCCCCACTGCCCAGGAGCCTGTTCTAACAAGCACTATTTGCAGGAAGATGTCCAATGACCCCAGACTTCCCCAGAAAGTGCAAGCAACATTTGCAAGCTCAGATGTGGATCCAGCACTTGTGTCTGTGTTCTAAGAATTAATGGCCCTCTGCTAAGGCAATACACTACAGGGTTTTCTGCACCCCATTTAGTTTATGTTTCACTAGACATATCTGGATGACTTTTTCAGGCTGGTTCAACAGCAATTCAGGATTGTTTTCCTAAATGTTAGGATTCATAGGCTTATCATCTCAATTAAAACTGAGAGAACAAGGCAATTACTCTGACAAAAAGCTACCTTCTCTTCTCCTCCTCTGCCTGGCTGAAGCAGTTAAAACATTTTAAAGATAATGGGGGTGGATGTGGGAGAGAGTGAAAGAGAAGGAAAGAGAACACACCAGTTCCCCAGCCTGAGTTAACTCTCCTGATCCCACTGGAGACAGACATTTCCCACCAGCTGAAAATCCATCCCATCAGAGATCAGGGAGGTCAAGTATGTTTGGTACCAGTCACACTGCATGGACTGAGTGGCTTCCCCTTCCAGCTGTCCCCCAATTTGAGTATAAAAGCACCAACACTAGATTATTGTGACTGGTAAAAATTGGTGTGAATTAATGACAAAACAAAGCACACATGATTGTCCCAGTGCAACAACAGGGATTAAACAACCCCACTAAATCTGGCAGGTTTTGCTGCACAGGTTCAGGCTGTGGATCCAGGCTCTGTGGGATTGTTTTAGATGCAGTTGGCTCGTGGATGCCATTGATGCATTGATTCAAAATGCTGTGTTTCATGTTTTGCTTTTATCTTTAAATGTATTTGAGTAGGTTTTTCTCTCTTCCAAAACAGCTCACATAATAGGTAGAACTAAAAACGATCTAATAGCTCCAGTGCCTTAGAGCTACTGCCATGCATGAAATTCAAACTGTGACTATAAAAAGAAGCAGGGAGGACTTTCTCTCCAACTCACATTTTTAGCTATTTCTGTATTTTCTGAAAAGGATAGAACTTGTTCATGTTTCAAGTCAGCATCAGTTAAATAAAATGCAATCTGAAAGTTATTACAGGTCATCTGGGGAACTGGAGGCAAAAGTCTGGGGGTTTTTTGCCTGGTTGAGAAGGTAGTAAGTTTAGCAAGATTAGGAGTTACTAATTAATGTGATAGCATGACCCAAATTTCATTTTACAGCCCATCCTGGTTTAGTCAGATTCAATGCCATCCATTATAGCTGAGCAAGTAGTTCCTCATGGGTAATAATTTTGCACCTTCATACTTTCTATCTGCATGTTGCCTTTGATTGTGTGTTTGAAATGTGCATTGTCTGAGTTCAGCAGCCAAATACAAGTGGCATTGCTCAGCCCTAGTCCAGTCCCTCATGTCAGTTCACTCTGTGACTGAGTGCAACTCTTAATTAAGTTTATTTGCATGTGTGCAAAACATATGCTTGCCTATTCAAACCTTGCTTTGCACAGATGTTGCCTAATTTTGTTAAATGGGAGAGACCACTATAATTTTTAGGAGAAATTACCCAAATTAGAATAGATTGATCCACTTGAGTGTGTTCCCAGACTAACGCGACCATTTGGTACCTTGTTTGTGACAATTTAAATGCTTTATCTATTTTCAAACGCTGTGAAATGAGAATTTGTGATTTTCATAAGCACAGATTTTTATTGGGGTTTTTACCACGTGCTTCATCCCAGCCCAGGCTGACTCGGGGAGTTCTGAGACATCAGCACACTGAGATGTCCTGGAGGGTGTACACTGAGACACTCCTGGAGACTGATTTGAGGTGGAATCATAACCCCCATGACTTTGGACGAGCCCACTGAGGCTGCACACTGTGGGTAGCTGGTCTGTCCAGTGGAGCATGCTTTAATTATGTCATCAGAGCCTTGGGTCATACTGGGAAGAGGTAGACAATGTCATATCCCCTAAACGTGTTCTGACCATTCAGGCATTTAATCAGAGACTGACATATTTATTACAGATAAAAGGAACAGGAGGATGCTAGGAATTGCTTTAAAGCGGCTTAATTGACAGTGCATTGGGTAATGAATAACTAATTAATAAAATGAAAGCAGAATATAATGGATTTGTACGTTGTTTGTACACAAAATGCATCATTAGGACTCTTCAACCATCATTAGCTCTGTCTCCTCTGCAGTGAGTCATTGTGCTCCCTGAAAGAAGTCTGGGGTGCATTACAGAGCTGCCAAACCATACACTGATGGAGCTAAACCTTCTGGAATGTCCTCCTGTGCAAGCTGCTTCTCTGAATTTAGGGGATTCCTTCCCATTTCTTTTTTTCCATTTCATGGTGAAATGGGTTCTGCAGATTGCTCAAGGCTGATCTCATCAGAATTGCCCAAAAGTGAAGACATACAGAGAAAAACCCTCACTCTACCAAAGAAACAGCCACAGCAGCTGTGGGCTCGTGGGGGACTCTGCTTGGCTCACTCTGGAAAGGAACTGGCACATCTTAGGTGTGGAGAAACCAAGAGGAAGGGAAAGTGGATAAGCTTAATGACATGTAGTAGCATGACTTATTCAGTCTTCCAAAAATAAAAACAAAAAAGGAACACTGAAATAATGAAACAAAACCAAAGGAAGAAAAGCACTCTGGCAAATTCTGGCCTCTGTGCTATCAGCTCCAGTAAGTTCATTCTCAAGAAAGGCCCCAAAGACACATAAAGGGATTTTCTCAAAGTTCAGTTAAAATTTGTGTATTTCTAGTAAATAAGACAGCCCTTGATCTACCAGACAGCTAGACAAAAGAATCAGCCTTTGATGAAAAAAAAAAGCATTATTCATCCAATCTGGTTCAGCAGTTAGTCAGTCATAACATATATATCAGTGGGAACTGTGGGCTTGAATTCTTTGAATGTTTAGTATAAAATGCTGTGCAAAATGAAATAGGCAACAACATATAAGGGAGTTCCTTTACATACAATGAAGAAAATTTGTGCAAGATATACAAATGATTTGTATGCACAAAACTCCCATGAGTGCCTATGCAAAGCACTTCATTATGCCTGTTAGTTACTGTAATTGCCATTAACGTGCAATTACTTGCTCTGCATCACAATTCCAGGTGAATGGTTAAATCAGCTGCAAAATTATGAGAGCTGAAAAATCCTGTTTCAAACCCCAGACCATTTCATTAATCTCTTATTGTAGAGTAAACAAAGTGCATTTCATGAACTAACAGATTGCAAGCTGTATTATTTCCTGAAGTGACTGCAGTATTCCCAGAAGAACTGAGGTGGTTGTTTATGGAACAAGAGTTCCCCATGCAATAGCACTGAACTTGTCCTTCCAGTCCTTTCCATCAGGACTCAGTCACATCATCAGGAGGGGTTATTGGGCCTTGTCAAACCTGGGGTGTTCTAGGGCTGGTTTTTTATGCTGTCTGTGATCTGAGTATTTAAACACTTTCTGCATAAACCCATTAGTAAGAATTTAGTTACTTACATACATAAGTGCCTGGCTTTTCTGTTTTTTGGGAGACCAAACTTGGGATGGCATTGGGTTTTCTGGAGTCTTTTTCGGGGAGGAGAGGACTAGAACATTACAACTGTTAAAGTAATTTTTGGTGGGAAAAATTGGAAAATGAGGATGGTTATGTAGTATTTCTTAAGGACTATCAGACTAGATTTGCCCAAGCACTTCTAAAAGAATGTTCCACAGTTAAATCCTCTTGAATCTAAAAGCTTTGTTCTCATCTCTTATGATGACCAAATGGCTTCATTCTTGGCTCTTCTAAATTGAGAGGAACAGCTCTTACAGTAGTACTTCATCAGCTGAAATTCAGTCCTAAATATAGCTGAAGTTTGAGCAGCCTCTTCTATATGGATATTAGGGGTGAAATTGGTGCTCTAGGTTGCCCTCACAGAGGCTCACTCCGAGCTACTTTGAGGATGTGACTGCAGGGATGACAGATTTATAGTGACAAGAGCCATGAAGGAAGAAAATGTCAGAAATCCAGACTGGGTTGTGCTTTTCACTTAATAAGTTGACAGAAAAACACACCAAATATAAAGGTAAACAGTGATAGCTGCCATCCCCTCCTTACCTCTCCTTTTCCCACCTCCCTCCACCAACAAAGGCTGCAATTATTATTTTTTTTCAGCAACAATGGGGAAAAATGAAAAATTAATAAAACCTGATGGCGACTCTCTCTTATCCCATAGATTGCCCTAGAGCTTGCCCAGAGCTGCAGTGCAGAAAAATCCAGCCAAATACTTTTAAAATTTAGATTAAAGCAACAACATCAACAACAGCAAAGCCCCAAACCCCACCCCCTTGCTCTCCCAGGACCTGGAGCACATGTAGACTGTAATTACCAGAGTTACTGCTGAGGAGAGAACATCCAGAATGCAATTATGCTATTAGGACAGGGTAATCAGAATAACTTGCTTATTAGAGAAAACCATATACTTGTTCTACACCATTATCTTCACTTCTATAAAACAGCCTTCTTAGGAGGTACTATAATTAAACAGTGATTATGGATGTCAAATCAATTTTCAATGGATATGGATTATGTGATAGCACAAGACCTGAAAGGGAATCACAGTTTCATGTCCAGGCACTTAAATTGTGCAAAGAGTTTTCCAGTGATGCACTGGTTTACAGGTGCAACAGGGAGTTCCCATTAACCTCAAACAAAGTGATGGGCAGTGCTATCAATACAGATGTGAAATGCCCATTAAAAATGCATAGTTAGAACTGTTAAATTTCAGACAAAACTCTAAAAAATATATAATTACTATTCAAACATCATGGATGTTGGAGCCACTTTGAATTCAATGATTTGCAGATAAATGGATAAGACCAAAGAAATCCACGTGATGCTCCCAAAGCTGCCCACAATTTATGAAAATACCACTATGTACATCCTTGGGATACAATTGCTGTGAATAACCCATCTGTCATGAGAAATAACCCTAAATAACAAGGCTGTCACCTCAAGCACACTTAGATGGCAGTGAGAGAGATGGAGTTTTCTTTGCATCTCAGAAGGCAGAGTGTGTTTTGGGCAGAACAACAAGGAAATAAAACAGCTGCTTAAAACCACTCCAGACATACTATTTTGGAAGAGTTGCTTTGAAGTCCTACCTCCTGAAAGCTCTCCTAATGACAAGATGAGAGCAGTAGCACTGGGTCAGTCCTGCTTGTAGCAATGGTAAAATGCCTACAAAGGAATCTCAGTGCCCTTTCTGGAGGTTACAAAACATCCAAGTTATCAATGCTTCTGGCTTTGCACAGATCTAGGTTACACAGGAAATGAGGGAGCAAAAAATTGGGCT
Source organism: Manacus vitellinus (assembly GCF_001715985.3). Taxonomy (NCBI): domain Eukaryota; kingdom Metazoa; phylum Chordata; class Aves; order Passeriformes; family Pipridae; genus Manacus; species Manacus vitellinus. The sequence continues at coordinate 4,966,896 of NW_021939960.1, read as the reverse complement.
TTAGAAGGTATAACTAAAAATTTCACAGGAACAGTCATGAATTTAAAGTTTGGAACATGACTTGGATGTTTAGTGGCCCCTCTGAGATGGGACTATTGATTTCTGACATCGAGGGACTGTAATATCTGACCTGGAAGCTGTAAGGCAGGACATACAGCACTGCCATCAGCAGCACATACGTGACAAATTTTGCAGATTTCAGCATGTAATATTTGTTATTCTCAGGGGAATCTCCTAGTACCAGTTTTTGACCTCTTCTACAGAACTTCCTTTAGCTGCAAGACCTGAGCATGCTTGAACTCTGGCTCTGTGTAGCTTATCAGTGTCCCAGTGTGATCAGCTCTGACTCTGCAGGAGACATGAGCCCGTGGAGCAGTTACCCAACATTTTCATGGCTCAATACCAACACCTGTAGAGTCGTTAGAGGCTCCTTGGAAAAGTCTTTGAGAGCTGGATAATGGCAGAGCAGGATTTCTGTGCTAAAACAGCTCCCAAAAAGCTGCCGACCACAGCAATGTGAAGCAAAAAGGCAGCCACTTACTCCAGCTCCACAGACCTTGCCTGTAGCCTCTTTCAACAACTCATAGATGCAATTACACATCTATTCACCACCACTGCAGGTGCAAGATGAGCAACAGCACGTGTAGAAATGTGTGTGGGTGTGCAAATGCCTCATTATGTGATTTGTTAGCACAGTAAGTGAGGCTTTGTGTCCAATGAATGTGTAAATGAGGTGCTCAGCCTACTTGAGGGAAGAAACATTTAACTTTGCCTCCTTAGCCCATCCCTCCCTCTCAACACACATTGGAAAAGTAGTTTCATTCCCTGTCAAAGTAACAGCTTCCATCTCAAACCTAATCCTGCTTCCTTGTGCTGTCCTTGGGTCTCTAACAATGAAGAGAAGTGAATCTTGAGGAATTAGTCGTGTTGAATCATATCTTAATCATATGCATGATATGCTCTTCTGTAGCATTAGAGTACGAGACGTCACATCTTGTGTTGTCATTTCTGGGACAGAGAACTGGGCCTGTTTGCTGGCTTTAAATCACTTCTGGCATTAACGAGATTCTGACCAGAGGCTTTATTTCATGTTCAGGAAATGTGCTGCATTATTCCCTATTATATCACAATACGTTGCAAAGGAACTGCTAAGTTACCAAGACTAATCCTTTAAGTCTTTCTTTCTTTACAATGTCAGACAAAATAAGACTATGCCATATTTCTGTAATCTCTGTTGTATTATGAGAATATTATGATCTATAACAACGACAAAATCTCTAAACTGCAGGATTCCCATTGGCTCTGATAGGCTTAGTTTCATCTCCTTCTGTCAGAAAAGATATTTCTAAGTCTGCATGATTTCATTTTAACAGACACTATCCGGCTAAAAATCAGATTATTCATGTAAAAAGTTTTCTTCTGCTTAAAAATCAGTATTTCTGAAAAAACATGATGTAATACCCAAAGTTCTCTTTCTTCAAGAAACTACTTAAAATGAAAGTTAGTTTTGAAGAATCAGGGTATCTACTGCCACTTTTTTTCTTCTTGGATATGTACATTTAGATTAATCTGTTCAAAAGTAGTTTTTGTTCTCAGACAACTTTACTTCAGCTACCAAGATCTAAAAAAGATTCCTTCAGTGCTCTCCAGGCAAATTGCAGGGGAATTTCTTGAGGGAGAATGGGAATTTGAATTAAAAACTAATTAATTAAACCCACCAGAAGTAGACTTTCATTTCTTTTAATAGGATGAGAAAATAAATGAAAAAATATCTATAAAGGTGTATCCTCCTGCTGAGAGATCTGCTCTTTTGGACAGAGTGAAACCTTCATTCCACACATACCTATTCAGAAAGTTTGGGGGTATTTCTCTGCTGATATTTTATGATGTCTAAGCCACTAAAAACATATTCAGTAGTTTATCTCTTTTATAATTCCTTCATTAAAGCCACCAAAAAACCCATGCTCTCAAAATGCAAAGCTCTTGGCAGCGTGGGTTTTGTTTGAGTTGGGGTGGTTGGGGGCCTGGTTGAGGTTTTTCTTGTTGATTTTTTAATAAGTTACCACAAAATGTGTTTAAAATCCTCAAAAAAATAGATGAATAGACAAATATTAAATCCCAGGACGGGGAGCAGAATAGATTTTCTGCAGGTGCAGGACACAAACTAGCTGATTATATAAAAATCTCCTCTCCCAAATAAGATAGATGAGTAATGCTTCAGGTCACAGTGCAGCTTTTTTAGAAGAGGTTGGTAGAACTAGAGACCTTTGATGTGTTGGAATAAAGCCTAAACACATCCTAGAAGTTGTGTGAGGAGAACAAGAGTGAGAAAAATATAAATGGAACAGCAAGTTACTGAAAACGGCTTCTTCTGGTTTTTGCTCTCAGGTTCTTTCAGAAACAAGGTTTATTTAACCACTTTTCATCTCATGTCACTCACAATAACTTTGGAGCTTATTGGCAACTTCCAGCAAAGGATTTAGTTCATGAAAAATGACACTAGTGACCCTCATAAGTCTCACCTGTAGGAAAAGCCTCGGTGTGGGGTGAGTTTTGCTTATACACCAAAGCATCCACTCAGGAGAGATGCTGTGAGTGCCCTCAAGGGAAGAGAGTTCAGTCAGTCTGACACTTCATTAGACAAGAGAGGAGCCAATCTCAAGTCATAAGTCTCATAAATCTGATAAATGAGATTTTTAACAGTTTAAGATCTCATTGAGCACTGACAATGCTGGAACTGTAGGAAGGCAGGCTTTGTTGGCTTCTCTGTTGTTACAGTAGTAACACCCATCCTACTTCCAAAAGAATCATTTGGGAGAAAGGCCTCTGGAGCAGCGAGCTCCTGCATGTGCCAAGGCAGGAGAAAGGTGCAAGCTAATAGAATGGACTCAGACTAGATAACAGGAAAGTGAAAAAAAACGTAGAGAAAACACACTGAAAAGTAAAAAGAAGTAGCAACAAGTTCTACTGTCTCACAAGACAACAAGAGAATGTAGGGAGGCACCAGCTCAGTGAGGTAGGAGGAATGCCAGTGTTCCAGATCAACTTGTGTTGTCTTCAATGACACTTCCTTGGACTAAAGAAGAGAGATACAGGATAAATTTCTATTACGAGTTAGGGACACTTCTTAAAACATTTTCATTCACACACAATATTCTGGATTTTTGAAGGACATTTCTTTGTACTTTTACATATTACTTGGCTTCCTTTCAGTTTATTCTTCTGATTGAATTACAGCAGAAAATGTACACCACAACACTACGAGATCCCTCTGCTATCCATCTTGACAGCTGCTGTTCACATTCCCTGTGTTTGCCTTAAGAAAATGTGGCTCTGATCATGTCATCTGTTAAGTTAACCACTACTGTGAGGGTCCAAGGCAACCAGCCTCAGGCCATGGTTGATATTTGCTCCTATGATTGAAGAGAATCATGGGTTTAGTCAGGATATACATTTTTTGGTATATTTTGGTTCATTTTCTTGAGTTAAACAAGAAATGAGGCTTTTAGAACTTATGGTGCACGAGTGGAGAATTTGTATGAGTGAAAGGCTCCATTTTCTGTTTTCTAGAGCTTTCTCTGCTTAGTTAGGAGTCTAATATGAGTACTTATTCTCTGCTTCTAGGCATTGGAACATAGAGCAAAGTCAACTGTCAGGGAAGGAAACATTTAAGCTGAAGTTAAGTTGAACTGCTGTATCTGAAAATAGGATGCTTTTCTCCTTGAAACCCCTGCAATCCCAGAAAGCTGCTCCCAGTCTACATAGCTCCTAGAATTACAAAAAAAAAAAAATTACATTTTTTCTTTAATCATAAATGCAGAGTTTACAAAATTACCAAGTCCCATCTGCAAAGCATAAACTTCAGAGAAACCCAATTAAGTCAGTGTTGCATACACTATCATGTTTGCTCTAGTTAAATATTCCACACAGATTCATCTCATTCATGATGAAACAATTAAAAAGTACTCCCAGGAGCCAAGAAACTCTCTTGGAGACTGATTTCTACTCATGTTTTGTCTGAGCTCCCCTAAGAGGGCAGGACTGGTTCTAGATGCTGAGCAAACATGCCCAAAGCATCAGCAGTTTTGTGTATTATTTGAAGGCAGACACAGAAGACTCACCCTGACCATTCCATTTGGAGTTCACGTGTGTTTGTTCACCCACCTTTCATTTCCTTCCAGCCTGGCTCAAGCTTCCAGGTTGGGCAAGTACCTGCTCCCTAAATAGCATCTTCTCCTGCCCCATCAGGAACAGTCCTAGACCAGACCACAGCCCTGACCCAGCAGAGCATTCATGTTCTTATAAGGATAAAACTGTAGTTTGGTGCAGGCTGGTTAAGAGATAAGATGCAGATTTCTGGGAGCAGCTGAATGAGATGTGACAGCCATTCCAAACAGATCAATATGGGCAAGGCACAGGGAAGAGAGTATGGCCTGAGGGATGGAGCAGCCCTCAGAAAACGTTGAAGGCTTCACTGGTTTGATGTGCTGCAGTGATCTATGTCTAGTTGCTGGTTATGCAGCAGCTGAACAATTTGAGGATGTTCAAAAAAAAATTAGATTAAGAAAGTTAACACATGAGCTGTCTCTTGATTATATGAAGAGTCATGAAGTGCTTCATGCCTTTCTTCAGTTCCAACCACAGGTCCACATTCCTGACCCACATGTGATTACACAATTAGTGTACTACAGAGAGCAGGGTAAGATCCCCTTTGATTCAGATCATCTTACTGAACTATTTATGCAGACTCAAGCATGGAGCTATTGACCTGCATCAAGGAGGTATATGATGTTCTCTCTAGGGCATGTATAAATTGTGTATACATTAGACCATAAATCAACTTGAATTTCAAACAAAAGTATGGGATTTAATGGGCACAAAGAATCCATTGTATTACGTACGAAGTCCACCTCCATTTTGCAGCTAAATCAAGGTATCATATTTAGCTTTACTTACCCTTGGTATTTATAGATCTGACCTGCTTAGGGAAGCCACGGTAATTAATTCTACATATTAAGTTCTAAAAACAAAAAGCCACAAATTTGGTTAGAAAAACACCATGTTATAAATAAATAAATGGTGGAGCCTGTTCATTACAGCATGAATTAGGCAGTCTTGAAACAGAGTTCCCAAACTACAGATTGTGAAAGATTAACACTGTTATTTAACTATTCACTAAAATATACAGTTACATTTCCAGATAAATACCACTCCCAGCATTATGTAACTAATTCCATTTTCTAAGTGTGGTGCAAACATTAACTGAATGAATAATCTTAAACCATCTTCATTCATTGCTAAAGGGTGACTTTTTTTATTATTTGACACACATGAGTTTATCTTATTTGCACAGAGAAGCAACTACTTGTGTGCACAAGTTGTTACGTGTGTAAATTAAGTCTGAGTAATTTGTACTTAAGGTATGCAATCAAATTTGGGGTTTACTTTTGTTTTGAAATAAAGCCTGTATTAAAGAGACAAAGATAAACATAAAACAACACAAGGCATTTCTGATATGCTGACCTCACTCCCATAAATCCAGTCTAGGTTATGATGATGCATAATCAGTATTTCCACTTCTTGGATAAAGAGGTTTTAATGGTTTAAGTGTCTTTTCATCAATATTCAAACTACCTGCCAACTTGGGATTTAGGAGAAAAGACAACTGTAAAACTCTTTTTTCCCAGTTAAAGGTCTGTATTTCCTTTACAGAACTCTAAGATTTGTCCAAACACAAATCTCCAAACACTGGGAACAGTCAACCCTTGGAAAAGCCTAAAACCAAGCCTCAACATGAGTAGCATACTTATTAACTGACCTCATTTAATTTCTGCAAAAGTAGCATTAAAATATAACTTCCTCAAGCTCTTTCTTGAATCCCAAAAAATAAACTAAGGAGAGTTTCAGCAAGTAAAACACTCAGGCAAGCAGCATAAAGCAGTTTGTGTTAAGTGTGCACAGTGTAATGATACCCCAGCATTGTCACCAATCCAAGGGTGGGCAGGACCAAAATTATGCATTTGGAGTAACATAATCCACATCTCCCAAGTGCCACCTATGTAGGTTGTCTGAGTACACTGTGCCCATTCTCCTCTCCAGGAGTGGAGAGATTCCTCTCTCCCCTCCTGGAAAATGCTGGAGAAGCACTGCCAAGTGTATGAGATGAGTGATGGAGCAGGGAGGAGGGGTGCTGGGGTAACAGGAGATTCTCCACTGCAGGACAGAGGAAAAAAAGGGAGTTCTGTGCTTCCAGTGAAGTTTCTCTGCATCACTTGGGGTCTAGTTAGATCAGACCAGCAAGGGGCTGGGAATTTGATGAGAAAGGAAAAGACCTTCTCAAGAGCACAGAGGACCATTTCCTAAAATGTAACTCCCATTGTAGTACTTTGTAATAAGGTGATGATTTTTCAGGTGCTATATTATAAAAAACTCTACATTCACACAAATAACAAATGTCTTGGGAAGCCTTACAGGACTTAAATTTGGATTTCAATGTAAAAGGAAATGGGTTATTAACTAATATCCTGCATGTTTCTTGCCTCTACCGAGTATTCCTGAGTATTCCTAAGTTTCTACAGGGAGCCCTTGGGTTGAATTTGAACAGGAACATTCTGACTTTGGGTGAGAGAACATCACAAAGTTTCATATACATTAAACACAGGGTTCAGTTATAAACTGGAGCAAAAGCACTGGCTAGCTTATTTAATTTTGTTCATAAATTAGTAGGGGAAAAGATGTAGAAGACATGGGTACACTTCTTGTTTCAGAAGAAATATGATACAGGCAAAACAAACTGTGTTAACAGAACAGACTTGTTGATACAGGAAAATGAAATGGAAACCAAATCTTTCTGGTGGAAAAAAAAACCCTAACAACTTCTTATGGGTGGCCTGGCTCAAGTGTTGGGATCAAATTTGAAAATTTATGCAACAACTAAAGACATCAGAGATAAGCCTTTAAGGCCCTGATTAAGCTGCAGTGATCCAAATGACTGCAAAAGGATGAGAGCACCAGCCAGCTGACAGGCAGGGCACCAACAGCATCTCTCTCTGTCCCTCTGCTATCAATTCCCTCGTCTTAAGCACATATTTGAAGTTCAGCACACACATTTAAAAGATTTTCTGAATTATGGGCCTGGAAGGAACAGATTTGCAGCAGAAAGATTCAGAAAGCTGGCACCGATCTGTCTGCACTCCAGTTGTACCCCTGTTCCTCTTTGCCTTCCCTTTGCTCCCTACAAGCATCCGCAGCCCAAACCTCCTACACTTCACTTTTAATAAGCTTTTGAGTTTCCAAACCTTCCCTGCCAGTAGCTTCCAAGATCTCTGAGATTTCCAGTACCCTGATGGTTAAGGGGGGAAAGCACAGCTTCCCAGCTGCTCCCAAGCTCCCTAACACTGCACAAGACTCAAACTGAGCAAACTTGTTGAAGGAACAAATATGTCAGTAACAAGAGTCAGTCAAAATCTTTAGCAGTGTCAATCAACCCCAAAAAGTTAAGAGAAAACAATGATAGGCATATGGAGTGGCACAGTCCATCCAGGGTAGGTTACAGCTTTAAAACAGAAGAAAGAAAAAGCTGCAGTAAAGAATATTCCTATACCTGCTGTTCATTGACTCAGGATTTTCCATGGGCATTACTTAGAGGGCTGAGTCCTTACACTGCCTGTGAGGCTCTGCTGGGTTCAGGTCAGCTTTCAGCCCAGAGAGAGATGATGTAAAAGGAACAAAACACTTCAATTCTCTTCTTAGCATCCTAGAAGAATACTTACAACAATGTTTCCTGCTACAGAACTTTTGAATTATGATAACTAGAAACAGTGAGGAAGGAGCTTTAAGTCTTATGCAGTTGTTCTCTTCTTGAGTTAATTCAGAGCACAGTGCTGCTGATCACACATGGTATCAATAGAAATAAAAGGGGAATTAGTGTCTGGCACAGACATAGCTGTACATCACTAGAACAACTATTCTGAAATAGCTTTAAGTTGTCTGAACTTGAAGCACATCACAGCAAATAATGCAGAGGCTGAGGAGTCCCCTCCATCAGCCTTCTCCAAGGAGAACAATAAGAAATGATGATGACAGAGCTGTTAACAACATCTAACACTGCTAATTTCACCACAACAGCTCCTTGCCTTGGTACAGACCCTGAGCTGGAGGAGAAGGAACACACAGCAGACCACTGCCAAGGTCTGCTGGAGAACTCAGAAATGCCCATCCTGAAGCAGCACTCATTGATTGCAGGGTGCCAGGAGGGAGAAGCAACATCACAGAGAGCAAAACATGATGGCACCTATGTACACTTAGACAAATCCAAATGGATTACCCCCAAATTAAGGAGGGGAGGGGTTGACGTTTTCACACGTTGTCATGGTTGTCTATATCTCCTCAAGTAATACAGAGTTTTGACATGGTGTTCTTCTCCAGTCTGTGCAGCCCTCTCTTTTATGACTACAAATCAAATGAGATTGTCAATCTTTCCTATGGCCTGTGACTGCTGGAAGGATGTAATGAGAGCAATATTTTGGCTTTGTGCAACTGTCTCTCAATTAGATGGCGATACTGAAATCTGTTCTCTTCAGACTCTCCTTTCTCTCTTGGTCCTTATCTGGAAAGATGGAGGAGGGGAAAGACATATGAGATGTAAGATATATATAAGGAAATTCTTGACAGCCCTGGAAGTGTTTGAGGACAGGTTGGATGGGGCTTAAATCAACCTGGTCTAGTGGAAGGTGGACCTGCCATGGGCAGGGGGAGAACAAGATGATCTGCAAGGTTTATTCCAACTCAAACCATTCCTTGATTCTATGAATAAGAAAGATGAAATTCTCTTTTTAACAATGGATTGGTCTAGACACAGCCTGTAGCTAAGCAAGACATGAGTATTTTGATGTGTGCTTCTCAAACTGAGACATATTCCTTTTTCAAGGCTTGCACTCAGTGTGACAGTGAGCTTAAACAGACTCAAACATCAAGTCCAGTCTTTGCTGTACTCTACTAATTCTCATAAAATACTGCTCAGTGGCCATAAAATAGTTCACTTAAATCCCAGGCTGAAATGCATGATTTTATCTCAAAAGGAGAAAATAACTGCTCCAATTAAAACAAAGAAACTTTTATTCCTTCTTATCTTTCTTATACTATTCCCAGTTCTCTCCACACCACCAGTAGGAACCCTAGGCACCATTTATTACCACATTTTCTACCTCCATGTACTTTCCTCAGTAGACACAGCCAAATGAATTGGTGCAGAATAATCCTTGACCACATCATGCACTCAAAAAACGTTGCAAAACAAGAGTGCATCTCCAGCAGGAATTTGGCATCGTTCAAATGCCACGTGAAAGTAGGAATGGTTTTTGCAGTGATCCGTATTTTGGTATTGGTTTATTTGTCTGTATGAATAAAAATTAATTTAGTTTTTAAATTAGGAAAGAATCCTACATGTTCACAGGTACTCCTCTACATGGTTTGTCTGCCAGCAGGGTTGGGATGTAAACACAAACTTTGTCCTTATCATTTCACACTCCTAAGTCTGTCTTTGGACTTGGAGTCCATGGATGGTTATGTTGGTATTATAATGATAATGAAAACATTATTTTCCAGGCTAATAAAATAAGTAAAAATTACAATTATGTCATCTAGCATACACAATTCTTACAACAGTATAAATTTTATTCGACGTTATGAAATTGCTCATGATGATTACTCACAATACTGTAAATTTTATTTAAATTAAGTAATTTATGTTCACTTTTTATTATCATTTTGAGTCGTACAGATGTTCAATACTATTTGACAAACAAATTTAAAACATGAAAAACTCTCCAAACATGCTAATTCTGCTGCCTACCTGGACAAAAATCATATGTATTTATCACCCTTTGTTTCTCTCCACATATTGTCTGTATAACACAATACTATAAAAGACATCCTTTCTTGTATTTTAGTTTGGCTTTTGCAATGGGACACTGGCTTATTTCATGAAGTCTGTATTAGGGGAAAAAATGCTACTTAGTCTTGATAGTTCTTTCTCCTAACAAAAAGCATAATAATGTTTATATCTTTGTCTATTTGTCGGACATGTTGTGTAGTTTCTTTGTTGCCTTTCACGAAGGCCAAAATAATTAATTAGCAGAAAATAATATAGAGGAATTAAAGCTGAGATTGCATATGCCTGCCTTTCATTAGTCACTTCTGCTTCCAGAAATCAAATGGCAGAAACATACATTCCTCTTTCAGTCAAGATTGCCCCTTTGGGAGTGAGTCGAGCAGTTCATGTAAGAAGAGTCCTTTGTTCCCTTCACTTGTGGTATTGGAACAGTTGGTAATCAGAGATAAATCATCTACTGTTTGCCTTAATTTAATTTGTCTTTCACTCCAGAGCAAGGTGCTCAGAATTGCTTGATAAGACAAATAAATAGAAGAACGTAAAATAGATACAAATATTAATAACCTCATGGGCTCGGGAGGAAGCAATCGAGCAGGTGTGTGAATAGAGCCTGGAATATTTTATTTACTCGGTAATCCGAGAAAGGTCGGAATAAAGTTCAACCCGAAATTGCATTCAGGGACTGTCTCTTGCAGGCTCAGAGTGCCTGACCCAAACCCCAAGATTCCAGGCTTAGAATTCGGTGTAATGGGCAGTGATGATCAACACCCCATTCATTGTCTTCATGCTGTTTTGGTTACTCCTTTTCTCATAAACAAGCCTGGAGGTCTTGTGTGACCATCATCTATTCTGAGAAACTGAGAGCAAACTGGCTCTTACCCTTTGCTTCCAGCTTGTTGTTGTGCCTTCCCGTGCAATCACATCTCATCAAAGTGATGTAGCTGTTTGTTGGGGTTTTTTTCCTAAAGGTCTCATCATTGCTTAGATTCTGACAATCTGAAATTACTGAGTCACCACCAACAGACATTTAGAATAACTCCTCAAAGTGAAGTTAAACTGAAAACACCATTAGCCATTGTTAAAGAAGAAAAAAAATCTCATCACAATATTCTATTTATATCCTAACGATTGGGCTGGGTCCCCTCAGCACCACCCTCTGTGTCTCCATAAGGAGATTACGCTTCTCCCTATGAAGTGAAAATTACCTTCTTGTGGGCAGAAAGCGTTTAATTATGACTCTGCTTCCCTTGTCTCCATGGCGATCCCATGCAAACAGCCTGCTTTATTAGCCCTCATTTCCCCCACCCCCCCAAAGTCATAAATCATCCCTGCGGGGGCTCGAGCGTTCCCGGGGACCCCCGGCCGGGACCCGGCTCCGGCCGCGCCCCCCGCGCTCACTCGGCGAGAGGACACTGCGATCGCTGCGGGACACGCTCCGCTCTGATCCCGTTTGGAGCTAAGCGGCTGCATCATTTGAGCACTCACCGCAGGAAATATGTTCCCAATCCCTGCCCGGCGCGCTACAAATTGGCGGATGATCCCGGCGCTCCCCCGCCCGCCCCCCGAGCGCCGCCGGGGCCGTTACCTGTGCGCTCCCCGGGGTCGGTGAGGATGCTGGGGTCACTCTGCGACCTGCCTCGCGGGAGAAAGCGCCGGTCCCTTCTTCCGATGCAGCCATGGGTGGAGGGCGGGAATGCTCACGAGGAGGGGGGAGGAGGAGGCGCTCATGGAGCCGGATGCGGGCCGGGGTACAAATGGGGACGGGGGTGCGGCGGCGGCGGAGGGCGTCAGCCGTGGCAGGACGAGCCGCGGCAGCATCTTCCCGGCGCCGTCGCAGGGCTGCGGCGGGCGCTCCGCCGGCACCGGGAGCTCCGGAGGGGCAGCTCGGGGCTCTCACGGGGGTGGGCCATGCTGCAGAGCCGGGGTGGGGAAAGAGCAGGGGCGCGGGCCGCCGGCCCGGCCCCCCGCCCCGCCGCCGCCGCCCCCTCCCGGGACGCCCTTTCCCGGGACGCCCCTCCGACGAGCGTCGCTCCCGGAGTTCGCCTTCAAGCAGCCGCGCCGCTGAGCGCATCCGTTGGAAAACATTGGGATCTACCCCATGGTGCCCGCGAGCGGCCCTGTGGACGTCACGGCGGGGGGTGGGGCGCCGCACCTGGCACTGCACAAAGGCGGGGGCTCCGCAGGTTGCGCGGGGGTCCGCCCGCGGCGCCTTCGGCCGGGGGGGCGAGTGGGGAGGGGCCGCCCGCACCTCGGCGTGCGGGAGAGATGCCCCCCGGGACCCCCAGCCCTCCCCGGCCCGACCCTCGGGGCGCTTCGCGGCGCGATCCCTCCGGCACCGCGGGGGCTCAGGTCCGCTGCGCCTCCACCCGCGGCTTGGAGAAAAGAGGAGGAGGAGGGAAGAGGAGGGGGAGGAGGGTATCTTGGGGAGGTCGAAAAGCGGCCGGTTCCCCGCGGCAGGAACGCGCGGGGGTCGCCACTTGCCCGTGTCCGTGTCCGTGCCCGTGTCCGCCCCGCTGGGACCCCGCGCAGCCCGGTGGGACCTTGTGCGAAGCCGGCGGTGCTGCGCTGGGACGGGCGGGGGGCTCGTGTCGCACGGAAACCCCGGGAAAACGGGGTATTCCACCTCGACTGAGCAGCTCCGTTTGGGAATTCGTTTAAAGCGAGTATCTGGTTTCACGGGTTTTTATTTTAAACGCAAGGTCATTTCTCCCCGTCCTGCGCAACTCGGGGCTGCTTTGCTGTTCCCGGTGATGCGGGTCGTGTTTCCTTGGAGTTTTGACCTGTAAAAGCCAGGGATACTTTTTAATCACTGTCTCAGTCCTGTTGAATGCTCAGACGGCACTTGGGATCGTGTAGGTTCTCCCCTCGTTTCTTACAGCGAGGCAGTGCTTTAAACGCTGCTTTTGTCTTTGCCCGGAACTGGTGCTAAGGAATGCACTCACCTACAAGCACATTTCTTTGGCTGACTTGAGCAGCGGTTGTATGTGAAGCTGAGCAAACTCCTGGGGTTAGACAGATATAAGTTTGCAAAAATTTTAGGGATGAAACTTTGTGTCAGAAAATTTTCCATTAACGCAGTCCCTCATTCACCTACAGAGTCACTGAATGAGTGACGTTGGAAGGGACCACAGTGAGTCATCTGGTCCAACCTCCCTGCTCAGGCAGGTCATCCCAGAGCACATGGCACAGGATTGTGTCCAGATGGTTCTGGAATATCTCCAGTGAGGGAAACTCCACAACCTCACCTGCACAGTAAAGAAGTTCTTCCTCATGTTCAGGTGGAATTTCCTGTGCACCAGTTTCTGCCCTTTGCCTCTTATTCTATTACTTGGCACCACCGAGAAGAGCCTTGCTCTGCTTCTCCAGAAATACATGGAAAACATTTTGCTTATCTCATATGAAGAAAATATGCTTTAGCCATTTCTGAAAGCAGGTGCAAAACAAAGCAGTTCTGTGGGGTCTCTGGGTGGATTTTACCCCGGGTATATCCCATCTGTGACACTGAGAAATGTGTTTACCTTTTTTCTTTATCCACCTGCACACATCTTGTTTGTGAGTCACCTTTGGGCTGTGTGTCTCCTGAGGTTTGGTCAACTTAGTAGCCTTTTGGAGGAAGAAAAAAAAGTCTGTGAGCCTACATTTAACAGTGGAGCTTAGTGAGAAAATTCTTCCAAGACTCCATTTGAACAAGGGCTGAGTGTGGCTCTTGGGGTAACCTCCACCCATGGCTGGGGTGAGGTGCTGCATCTAATGAGTGGGAATATTGCCATGAGAACAGAAATCGAACAAAAGATTTAAAGTAAAATATCCAAGAGTTTCTCTTTCAATGAGAACTGTTCCTTCTTGCTGTGTATAAGGTAGACCCTGAGGAAGAAGAAGCATGTGGTTGTGTAATCTAAGCTGTGCCATCATGCAATGGAATACATTAAGGTGCCAAGTGAGATAATGAGCCAAATCTATTTTTAGTCCCAAAAAGAGAGGAAGTAGCAAGTTTTAAATGGTTTTTCTCCATATAGCTTTTAGGTCATGCTAGAAAATGTTGATGGTTTCCAGTGAATTCTGTGAAAGTCTGTTTGCACTAATCAATAGAGCTGCTTTCTGAGATGAAGAACAATACTGATTTCTTGTTTAAAATGTAAGGTTGAAAAGCTCCATATCAGATTTAAAGATTTGTACAAGATTGAATGTACTAAAATATTTTTCAACCCAAGAAAATATCTCCAAGACAGCTTTAGTAGCTACAGAAGCACAGAAGATGAGATGGATGTATTTTTAACCAGCTGACACACTGGTTGCCTCTATAAAGGACACTTTACAGGGTTCCTTTGGATCAAAAATATTGTCTGGTAGAAAACAGTCAAACAAGACTGGAATCTGCCTTGCTGTTTTCACTTTGATAAAGTGTTTCATTTTCTCTCCCTCCTGCCAAACCAGGCACATCTGAGTGCCAGAATGAGTCTCTACTCATTCTGGGAATAAATCCCAGGTGGGTTCCTGCCAGCTGAGCGAGCTGCTCCTGGGCCACCTTGCTCTTCCCAAGTGAACCATCATCACGTTTGGAAGAGGGGGTACCAGAAATAAAAAGTGTTAAATTATTTAAAGCTATGGTGCTAACTAATCTTGTGTAAAAAGTATGATTACCTGCATGTCTTTTACTTTCAAGTTGCATAGATGATGATGATGAAGAATCTATATGCACTTTTCACTACCTTACCTTAAAGCAGGCTCTGCATTCCTCCTGGGACAGACCTTTGGAGAGGAAAAATCTGTGGGAGGCAAACTCTGGTCTTCATGCTGAAAGACCAAAATGAAAGGAGCATTTTCACAGACATAAATCAAAGCTGATGAAGGCAGGCACTAACCAATATATTCCAAGTATATTGATTTGTAAATCCCTCTGAAATTGGAATGAAACCAAACCTGGTTCTTCCTGTGGGTACAAAGCACCTGACAAATTGTCTTCAAGTTTCCATTTACTACTTGATATGATTCTGTAAGTGTCACAAACAAAAATATTTGCAGGATCAGAACCCTATTAGTAGAAACATGACCCTCCTTTGATTTGGTTTATTTTCTCACTCTAGCATTCTTGTGGTAAACAAGTTTGCAGCATTTTCCCAGAAAGTACAATGATCTGATATGTTTAGTTCTCTCTCAGAGGATTTCTAGCCTTTGATATTTATGATGAAAAGTTATGATGAAATTTTTCTAGCTTAGTAGCAGATATTTCTGCAACTGGCATCCATTCAGTTAGAGGAAAATACTTCTTAAAATGAAATATCCACACAAGGAACACAAGAGGGAAAATAAAATTTATGTAATTGTATTTATTTTGATGCATAGTCCACAAGCAAACCAATGCAGGTCCATTTGATATGACTTCCCTTGATAAAAACTTTTAAAATGCAACTATATAAATGGTGTGCATGGTTTGATTAATTTGTTTTCTCTCAAACAGCTGAATGCCTGTTTTATGAACTGGTTATATAAAGAGAAAACCAAACTTGTGTTAGAAAGAAATGATCCCCTGAGGAGAAAGGAAAGAGGTGAGTCATGTCAGTGCTGTTTTTCTCGAATCAGCAGAATATTAAACAACCTCATTTTCGTTAGTCTGAAGCTGCACGTGATCTCTGAGCAGAACTGATGTTTCTTTTCCTGTTGTTGTTTAGAAAAAAGAATTCAGGATGCATTTGGATTGACAATATCAGCTTTCATGTTCAAATTATTCTGATGGCCAAGGCACAAATAGCCCTGCTAGGAGCAGTCTCTTAGATGCAGCAGCAGAAAGCATTTGTTCTCTTGCTTGTGAGTCTTAACCTAGTTTTTGAGATTTTCCTGCCAGCCCGCTGTAGTTCAGCGTGCTCCCTGTAACAATAAAGAGGAGCATTCCCATGTTCAAAAGGCTCTTGTCTCTATTTAATTTGTGGGTTTTTTTTCCCCTCAGATGCTTTCTTTGTAAAGAGGAGACGGGGCCTATTTTGAGCCTGTGTTTGTCGAGACGATCCGTGCGTGTCACTGAGAAGAGACAAAATGTCATCCAGCACTCACAACTTCGGCACTACAAAGACTTGAAACATCTCCTCCAAAGCACAGTGATGCTCTACTATGGCAAGCAAATGAAAAATGAATAAGCATCAGGGACTTGTTTATTGGTGGCCTCGTGTGCAGACTCACAATGAACATGTCTGATACTCCAGAGCTGTTCTAGGAATCGCTGGGTTCCACGTTGCCTTTGTTTCACAGCTCCAGTGCTCCTGCTGGCATTTTACATGGGAAGGAACAGGAGAGGAAGAGGTGGGGAAAAATGGAAAGGAAGACCATCAGAATCACAGAATATGCTGACTTGGAAGGGACTTAAAATGATCATCAAGTTCAACCCATCCTCGAGAGTCACACCCTGTGCCTGAGAGGATCATCCAGACACTTCCTGAGCTCAGCCTTGGTGCTGTGCCCACTGCCCTGGGGAGCCTGGTCAGTGCCCAACCACCCTCTGGGGGAAGAACCTTTTTCTAATATCCAACCTAAGTTTGGATAACTTGTACCCTTATCAGAGATGTCATTTCTCTTTATTATGTATCGCATGCAAACAGTACATTCTGATTCAGATCTCATCTTGCTGCCAAATCTGGAATAATTGTGACATGTAATTTTTTCAAATTAATTCAAATAGTGAAGATCATTCAGTTGTCAGCAGAAGTGGAAAGAGAAAAGTGGTGTTCTGTGCTAATTGGATGAGAGCTGAGGAATCTTTGATGCGGAGCTGCAGGACAAAATTCTGATTCAATTCATGTTGGTGTTTCAACATTTACTTCAATGGCATTTTGTTATCACCATCAGTTCCATTTCTTGGGTAACACAGGACTTCAGCTGGTGTTTCACACACTGACCATGATCCACAAGAAATTCGGCTGTTGGGGAGTTAAAATACTTTAGGGGCCAGTGAAACATGGAATAAGTGACCAAGGTTCCTTCAGTAGGTCACAGTTTGCAGTTCCTGAGGACCTGAAATATAGTGAAGATCATAATATTCAGGATTTATGAGCAACTCACAGAAGGTACAACCTCATATAATTAAGAGCTAACTTGGGCTTCAGTTTGTGGAAGGAAATATAGGAAGTTTAGAGTTGATCAGCAGCTGAAGACAAGAAGATGAAAGACCACATTGATTAGAACTCACAATAAACAAGGTCCAGCTTAGAAGAGCAATATCTGTTTTGAGACTGAAGTCGTGTATCACGACTCCCCAAAAGTCATGATTCCAGTTCCCATATTATTATTATTATTCCCTAATAAAACTATTATTTAGTTTTATATCCACCTGGGATAGAGTAATCTTTGGGATGGTTCCATCTATTCAACTTCCTGCTCACCAACTTCTGAAGCAAGACTTGAGAAGGGAAGCAGAATAGCTCCAAATTCAGGAATTTTTAGTTTCATCTTAAGGAAAACTAGGACTTAATAACATTCCTACACAGTAAAGTTACTGCTTTCTAAGAGATGAAGTCAGGATTTATGTGGTGCTTTACATCCTCATTTAGGCAAAATATGTATGTACAGTAAGATCACTGCTGTGGGGGTTGTGCTTCTGCTCTTTTGCAGATGCAGAGAGTCTTTTTGAGAAATTATTCTTCAGCAAAGACTGAGCTAACTTGTTTTTCTGTTGAAGTACAATTTCTTGGACAGTTGTGTCGTGACAGCTCCTCACCTGCTGTACTGCAGCTCAGTGTGCTGTTTCTTAATGGTGCCAATGCCATCTTGCTGCAGGCTTTGGAAGGTCAGGCTGCTCAGCAATTTAATCTCAATTCACCTGATGGACAGAGGCAGTGGTGGTTTCTCTGGGGTCAGTCCTACTGGTGAACTTTTAGCCTGAAAAGTGAGCCCAAGGCAGAATTGGATGGATCTCCTGTTCCATGACTCAAGGCTGGAGACTGACACTATCATAAGCAAGGTCAGAACAGTTTCATCATGGAATTTTCTGTGCTATTGTAAAATACACTTTGCTTCCAAACAGCAGGAAACTGTAATCAGGAGAACACCTTCAGACTGTGCAGCTGTGATCTCATGTATTTTGGAATCAAACCCTTTAACATCTTTATCCAACAAGTAAAATGCAGACTTGCCTGGCACACTCTTCCAGTGAGGTCAAAAGTCAGATGGTTTCTACAAAGAGTCCCACCGTTTTCACTTGTGCTTCTTATTTTTATATAATTGTGTCCTTCTAGGGCTGGACACAAAAAAAATGCATTGAAAAGGAATTCCCAAGTTGAGTTTAACACCATCTGTGTACCACCCAGATATTTGAAGCCTCTCTCTCCTACAAATTACTTCTGCAGGGCCAAGTCCTTCAAGTTTCAAGGTCCGGTTGCACGGACTACATTTAGACTACGTTAACATGTAGTCTAAAAATGTTTTATTCTAACCTAATGGGAAATACAGAGACTTGGAACACAAATCTTTGCTAAATATGCCATTAATTATTTACAAGTATGAATCCTCAGTAATCTTGCTTGTCCTTTGTAAGCAGGTGTGTTGGAGGTGGATGTCCACACAGCTAAGGATTGTATGACCGTGGTATTTAGAATTAGGTAATCATACTCTCGTTTAATAAATTGGCAAACAGGTTTTTTTTGCTGATGTTGCCTTTTTCCCCCCTCCTAGAAAGAATAAACTGGAAATAAGTCCAATTAGATCAGTCAGGGGAGATGCCAGTAGGTTTGCTGCTTCAAAATCATTCAGAAGTCATGAATTATTTTAACATTTTGTCTTCTTTCTCCCTTGGTTTCATGGCTGTTACAAAAATTCTGTTTATTAATGCACCATGAACTGAAGCTGTCAAAATCAATCTCTTTCTCCATTTGTAAAGACGTTATATATGTGCATCTGAATGGTACAGTATGTACTTGTTAAATTTTCATGTGAGCTCTGACTGGATTTCCTGAAAAGGAGACCAGAGACACTGTAAAAATGCCACAGCTTGTGCATTCTGCCCAATGCCAATGTCACCTACACATTGTTTACAGAGATACATCCAATTCTGTAAAACACAGTGCCTGGGACCAGCTTTGGGTCCATTTTTTATTACTCTTGGGTTTTAACCTGCATTTTCCTATCCAGGGCAATGAGGAGCTCTGCTTAAGACCACAGGGAGCTCAAATTAGTTATAATTGGCAGCCTGCAACCCTTTGTGCTGTCAAGGAAATCCTGGAGCTAATGGATGATGCTGCAGACCTTTAGTAGTGGTTTTACACTCAGCAATTTGTTCTTTATTTGGCTGAATAAATATCTGATGGAGCTGAGAGAATCCACTGAGGAAACACTGAGGAAATTCTTGCTGTGCCTACGAGAGAGCCACAGGAATTACTGAATTATTCTGAAGGGTAATTTTGCCATCCAGCCTTTATTTATGCATCTGAAGGAACAAATACCAAAGTATAACTTCTCATTAGCAAGACATTTTACAAGAGACTAAATCTTTAGGCCTTGATCCCACAGAAATACCATGTTTAACATAATGTGAATAGTTCTTCTCCCTGCAGCTTGTGTTCTAGACTGGAATTTCTGTTTGGTTTTCCTTCAGGACTGATCCTTTAGTGCTGTTCCAGCCAAGGGTGCAGTTCTTCCCAACGTTTTACACACAACTCTGGGGTTTGCAGTTTCACTTACGAGGTAGGTTTTGATGGATTTTTTTTCCCTCTGCTTTGAAATATTTGTGTAGCTCTCCACACCACTCTTGGAAATCATACTGACGTGGTTCTTGATTTTATTATCTTCTTGGTCACAAGGTTAAGTTCAACACTACTGGTAGCAGAAATCCTGTGTTTTTAGGTTTTAGTGTTGTGCTACTCTAAAAATAAGGGTATTTTTTTTCAGAGTACATCTCCCTGCACTCCCACTCTGCCTTGGCACTGTCACGGAATGTGGGTCAGTTGTTGTCTGGGCTGCTTCATATTTCAGCACTATGGTTGGCTTGGGTGCTCCCAGAATCTGCCTTTCCCTCAGGGCATTCTGACCTGTTATACTTTTTGTACTCCATACAAATACCATGGAATTCTTAGAGACAAATATTTGCCCAATGAGTTTTGAAAATGTACCTTTTTTTTTTTTTTAAATAATCCCCACATAAGATAAAAATTGAAGTAAGAAATTTAACAGTCCCTTTTCGTCCCGCTTTTGGCTGGGGTGTGGAATGTGCAGGTTCCACACAGCTGCATTTGCTGGCTGTGTCCTGCTGAACTTCCTGGAGAGGGTCAGCCCAGTGAACCACAGCTCTCCACGTGCATCATCCCTGTCCTCTGCCTCCCAGGACTCAGGATCTGCCCTGGGCTCTGCATTGTATTCGTGTGATGCTCTGATGTGGGAAGCTCGGGGAAAGGGAGAAGCCTTAGACCTGTTTTATGACCTGTGTTTTAAGCACAGTAACACACTTTTAATAGCCCAAAATAGGCACCCATTTTGCAACGTGATAGTCCCAGCTGAGAAGTCCAGATGGAGAAGAAAGGAATGGTTTACCCTTCACACCACCATTTGTAGGATGAGGAAGAAATCTGGCACAACTGGAGTTTGTTCAAGAGTCAAAGGGTCCCACACTTTGATCCCAATTTGTGAGACACCTCATACACTTAATCATCATCAAGTGTGTTCAATTTGTTCTATATAATTTCAGGCACATCAATATTTGCATTATTGTTATGGAATTCAGTCCTTAGGAAAGAACAAGCCTTGAGTCAGTGCAGAAGGCTGACACAAACACAAGTGCCTTCTCTCTCCCTAGACTTGATCATTTCTTAATAGATAATTTTACATACTCTGATACTAAATCTCTTCATATCCACTGACCAGCTCATGTACCTGGAAAAGGTGATAAAGTTTGGGTTTGAAGCAGCTTCACAACAATTTATTAAATATGCAGGAATGTGATCACATTTACCAAGGGAAAAGAAGGAATGTAACTTACCTTTTCCTCTGCATCTGACTGTGCCTTAAGTCACTGTCTGCTCCTCTGTGAGCTGGTAAAGATGTCAGGTCAACGGGTCTGGAGACAAAATAGAATCTGAATTTGTTCTCATTTAAACAGATTATTATTTTTTTTTTCACATTCAGAACCTCAGCTCTGGTTAATTGTAACTAAAGGTGTTTCAAGCCCATTTTTACAAGCTGTTGCAGAGGGGCTCCCCGTGCCCTGGGTTTGATCCTCTTTGTCAGAAGCACGTTTTTTTCAGGGAGTCATGGCTGACTACAGGGGCAACCGAATATTTTTGGTTATTCTGTGTATTTTTAAGCTTGGGAGTACAGACTACAGAGGTTTTTTGACTGGCGGCCACTAGAGAGCACTCCGGGATTGTATCTTTTCCAAAGTAGGGTGTGGTGAACTACAGTGTGAAGTTAAATATGAAAGGCTTTTTTTCCCATTTCTAAAGAATCCTACTGTGTTTTGTACAAAATAGAGTATATTAAACCAAGATTTTAGCACTTCTGGCATTTCATTTTACACAGTTATTGTTATTCTTGGTGATTTCTTTCATCAACATTTAATTCTTGCTCAGTTGAGTTTCACTGGGATCTGTAATGTAGCCAGGAAAAGTCCCCTATAGTAATTAATGTATGGGCTGTTTTTACTGTAAGACTGAATGCTGATGCTTTTCTGCATTCTGTACAGATAACCTGGGGGGAATCTAGTTCTAGTTTAGCTTAGTCCTTAGAAAAACTTTTACCTCAAATCATTATGATTTGAGAAAAAAATGAAAGGAGTGGATCTATGTAAAACACATAAGAAAACTCTGAGAAATGGTGATTTAAAGGGAAAATGCTGCATGACTGAATGTGTTCGTTTCCTTAGATGATGTTTCCTTATGTGATTGATACTGTATTTTTCTAGATCTCATATGGCCCATCTTCCATATAGCTCCCAGAAAAGAAAATTGCATTATTTTCTTTTGGAGTACCTGTACCTTGAGGTGGGTTTTTTCTCTCTTTTCCTACATCCTTTTGAAATCAGCTGTCAGAGACCTTGGTATGTTTGTGCTTAGTCCTTTTAAAGTTCCTGTGTGCTTTTGGGGAGGACTTTCTCAGCGACATCATTAGTATCTTCCAGCTTATTTTATGAGCAGAAGATGGAAAGGCTGTAGCTTAAAATGTGGCAGTGATTGGAGAAAAAAATATATCCTCAGAAGATAATGAGCAACCCAGAAGTCCAAAGTTTTCCTCATCTGCTGTTCTATTTACAGGGAGTGATTAGTGCAGCTGTGGTCAGCAAAGGGATTGTCTCAGAATGATGTTTCCTTACTTAATAAATTGGTGCTGAGAGGCAGAGCCACTTGTTGTACTGCAGTGAAATGTTACTGTCAGCATTGAGTCAGAGCAGCTGGAGGGGAGTGAACTGGATTTTGAGGAGATTAAATGTTGGGGCCAGCTGTGTAAATGGGATATGTGGGGATGTGACAGACCCTACTCATGACAATGGTATTCATCACATTAGAGCCTAAATAGACCAGGCTAAAAAAAACCCTACCCCGAGCTGCAGATCCCAAAATTAGTTCACCAGTCTGTTTATGTGAGTGTTAAACTTGAAATCCTAACCAGGATTGGTTTGAAGTACTTGGTGATAAAGCCCACATTGCTTCTATGACAAAAAATAACTCACAGGTGTCCCTGTACAATTGTTTGGGGTTTTCTGTAGCTCTTCTTCATGAGTAATGAAGAAACTTCATAAGAGAGACTCCATTTCTATTTACCTTACCAGTACAGGAATGCTCAGCTGGGAAGTGATTTGGCCACATGGAAACTGTTACTGGCTTTAAGTCAAGGGATGAAATATAAAAATTACTCAATTTGTTTAAGCAACTTGGAATAAACAACATTCAGGCTACAGTCTTTTTTGAAATTCTGACATCTATAAACTTTTCTGGAATATCTAGAGTTTTCCAGGAGTTTTTCTGGACTTTCTGGATCAAGAGCCTTCCCAGGAAGACCTAGATTGGGACCTATGCTATGATTTACTTTATTGAGAAATTCTCAAAGAATTTCCTAGCACTTTCTTGGAATCACTTGATCTAGATCTTTTCTAGGAATTTCCCTGGCCTTTCCAGGAATTCCTAGACTCAGATCCTTTCTAGATTTTACTGGACCTACACCCTTTCTTGAGATTTTCTCACTGTCATGGCGATTTCCTGCATCTAAATCTTGAGGTACTTCCTGTGCTGTTCTAGTAATTTCCCTTCCTAGGAATTTTCCCAGGTTTTCTAGGAAATCTTGGATCTAGACTCTTTCCAGGAATTGCCTTCAAAAGTCCTTACAGGATCTGCATAGTTCCTCACATCCCATATGCCCTGATTTTGCTTCAGGATCTAGAAATAGTTGTTACCATTTTTTTCTGTCAGGATAAGCTGCTGTCATATGCAGAGTTGAGTTACTGTAGGCATTCTGTAAAAAAACAAGTGCTTGAATTCCTGTTTTAAAATTAAGTACCACAAAAGGGATTTTTTTTTTCTCTCTCCTAAAATTCACCACAGTATCCATTCCTTCTAGGAGTGCTGATAAAACAGCTTGTGAGGGCTGCATTCCTTCCTTTCTCTAACTCCTGTGTCCCTCTCACAAAGCTGCTTCCCCACAACTTCTTCAGAGCAGCATTTTTACCAGAATTTTGAAAGAACTGTAATTTAAACCTGCATCCTGTCAGAAATAGTCCCCCTTCCTGCAGTGAAGCCCCATCAGTCAGACCCTGGGCAGTGACTTTAGGATCTTGGGAGTCTGTCCCTCTTCTGCCAGCGAGAGAAATTTGTGCCTCTGAGCAAAGCACATATTTCAAGTTACCTGACAATAAGAGGAATATATAACATGAGGTGTTAAAGCATAATAACACAGCAGGTAATACATCCCGTGAGGACAAGTCTCAGCAGTAGGAAAGTATCAGCATGCCAAATTTACACATTGAAAAATGACTCACATTGACCTTATTAGTTAGTAAATGAACTCCTAATAGGTAATCCATGCAAAGGCAAGTTATAAAACGTTTACTCTTCTCCTTCTGCCAAACACTTGGAGCCAAAAATGTTAATAGGACTTGAAAAATATGTTGATATTTATCCCTTTAGGGCACTAGAGTTTTGAAGTGGTGTCTGGCTATTGTCCTCAATCTCTGGTTAACTTTTGTGGCCTAAGTGAGAGTCAGTCCAGTCTGCCCACAATGGGCTGTTGCAGAGGGGATTATATTTTTCTGAGCAGGAGAACAATGCTCAGGACACAGGGACAGTGTGGGAGTGTCTGATCAATGCAATGTGTCAGAGCTACCTGAAAATTTTTCATCTTAATGGCTTTCTTTTAGCACAAAAAAGGTGAAAACCTGTGCATGCTTTTGCACAGGTCTCTTACCAAGCAAGGTGTGATCTACAGATACATGTGTTCTGCACCAGGAGGTGCTGGTCCCTTATGATCCCAGCAAGAAAGGCACTAAGCTTCTCTAAAGTATCCTTAAAATGGTATTTATTACAGTTAACACTATAAGGAAAGAGTAGTATAGATAATCTTATGGCCCAAATGAGACATGAACTGGGGTTTGAACCTATGTGGACCATAATGATAAAGGCTCCCACATCCACACTGTTGGTGTTTGAGAAATGTCACAGCACTTAAATGTTTCATGTACCTCATGGAATGAGTCTGTTGGCTTTTAGCTTAACATTCACTAAATGTACTTTGTACCTACTGACAGTAAAATTGTCAGTGGATGATCATCAGCTGAGCTAAGGTACCTTTTCTCTGCCCAGAACAGATCAAAGCCTGACTTATGCCACCTTCTAGGAAAAAAATGACGCACTTGGGACTGCTGGATGGAGCAATGGCACCACCTGTCTTTGGGACTCTGGTAGTCAAATAACAGCTTGCTCAACTTTAACACCAGCTGGTGTTCAACACACCTGATACTTCCCAGAGCCACCGTTCAACTCCATTTCAGGAAGAAATTTCCTGACATCAAAGTGTGTCACGCTGCAGAAATGCAAGTAAAATAACTTGCTTTAATCACTACAGAGAGTTAGAATGGAACTGCAAGACAGAATTCTATAAAAATACTCAGCAGAGGAAGACTCAGATAATTGAGTGGGCTGCAGCTTGAACATATAGGATTCAGGAACAAAGTTAGAAGGTTGTAGTTTCTCCATTCCCTTCCTTCCTTCCTTTTCATGTCACTTTGTTTTACATCAGTTTAGGAAAACCAGCCAAAGCACCCATTGCTGTACCATCACTGAAACAAAGCAGGAACCATTTGTTATTTTGTCCCTCTTGGAACGGAACTGTATTTTTGGAAATGATAGAGAAGAGAACAGTCTACATGAGCCAGTTGTTAAAGCTTCACGCTGCTGTGAGTTCAGTTTATGACTCGAGCATGTTTCATAGCGTTGTGTTAAACTTACCTCCCTTCCCACTAAGCATGAGTCATTCTTCTTGGTTAATTCTTATAATAAAAATACATATTGGAAGCCCTGTAGGATGAGAAATAACCATTGAGGTGCTGTAGGAATGAGGGAGTCAGCTGCCTGTGTAAAATACCCTTTGGAAAATACAAAATGCCTCTTTCATAATCATTGCACAACCTTAGTAGCAAAAAAGCAGCATTTGAGAAGAGCTTGAACGGCAAAACTGGCATGACAAGTTAGAGAAGCCACTTTTTTGTGCCTGCCAGTGTGATGTTACATTGAATGGGTGTTATGTCAAGAGATTTACTACCATCAGAAACATGAAGAACTTAAAATTAAGAACTCAATGACACTGGCTTTGTAATGCTTGTAAATGATGTTACTCAAGCTGGCTGGCTTTCATCAAAACTGGAGTTCCTTTGGTCAAATTGCCAACACATATCTTTTCACAGCTTCTTTCAAGCCAGCTCTAATTATAACTTTAAAATAGCATCTTTACTGGCAAAAAACCCCCTAAATCTTCAGAGAAGACATGTGAAAGCAATCTATTTCCCTTAGCTCAGATATCTTAATTTTTTTTTTATATTTCTTTCACATGTTCGCTAAGTAAATGTTTCAAACAGGTGTTTCATCTGACTGAATTTTTTTGTAACTTCTTTGGCTAGATTAAGACTTAAAAGTTACATACATAAAAAAATAGTTCTTTTTTCCCCCCCGTGTTTTATCATCTAGTGTTTTCTGTTTTACTTGCTGCAAGCAGGCAATATCTAGCAGCAAACTGGAAATTAAGATTCTAGAACTCTCATTCTTGCTTTACATGAGCTGTTTGGACATGTCATGAACTAAACAAATAAAACTAAAAGGCCAAGCAAACCTATATTTTGCCCATATATTATAAAGGCGGGAAATATTAAAATTGGATAGGTCTCTACTCTTTTTGATGTGGATTTTTTAACCAAACACTAATGGTGCTGGGAATTTCATATTGCAATTAACTGCTGCTGATCAGTCCAGCTGTTTTACTCAGCTCTGTAGTATCTGCTGTAACATCACTTTGCCTTGCAAGTGTTGAACTTTTCATCTTCAAAGCTAACACAGATGATTTCCATAATTTTCCATTTGTGCAAATACTCTTTGGGATGGAGCTTTTCACTTCTGAGCGACTAATGGCTCCATTTACATCTGCCCAGTACCTGGAACAGGGGGGTTTGCTGGGAGTTGCACTTCTGTTCACTCTCAGGCATGAGGTGGTTGTGAACACTGAAGGTTATAATGACAATGAGAAAGCAAGTTTAAATAAAAACCTGAACAGACACTTTATTTCTCTTTTAATACCAGTATATGATGTGTTTGCTGCAGTGAAAGGTGAAAACTTTATGACTAGGTCTTCTCTGGTCCTCTCTGGAGTAAGATGTAAACGTGGAGGTTTAAACAGCTTGTGGAAAAAAACCCCAAAGAAACAGGTAGTTGTGACCTCAGGATTGAGTTTTGTTCCCAGTGTGGTAGCCAGGGCCTAATTTCTGCAGCAGAAGTTTTTGCCTTGTGAGGCAAAGGATACTAAAGTTCACACTTTTCTCATGACCTAAGACAACTTATCATGACTTTGGGCCAAAACCTCTATAGTGCTCAACTGTGTGGTAAGTGCTAGTTTAGACACTTGCTCTTTTAAGAGTTGAGGATGAAGCAGTATCATTTAAACCTACTTTTCACAAAGCTAAATTGTTTACTTTAGTACTCTTCATCCTCCTTTTCCATATTTCCTGTTCTTTTCTCCATCCAGCTGTTGAGGCTACTGGAAAAGAGATCAAATACCTCAAGAGCAGAATTTTTTATATCATTTATGTTATTTCCTTTTTATAAGATCCTTATTTAAAAACCTTTTTTTTGGCCGTAATAAAATAATAGACATGGGAATCATCTGATAGCAACTGAACTAAAGACCTGCAAAATTTTCTGTCCATCACAACTGTACAGTAAAGCAGTTGCTACATTCACTACACATCTGTGCTGGTCTGTCACATAAAGTATCTTTGGCATTTCAGTTTGTAGGTTTATATGTAAAATATAATTTTTTAAATTATGCATTAATTAGGAATTTCAATTAAGGCTAATCAGGCAACTTCTAAAAATAATTATTTCTGATTGCATTATGATTTATATCACAAAATTTTTCAGTCGTATGAGCATGAACTACGTTGACTAAGGCTAAAGTGATGGAAATTTTACAGCCTCTTGGCAACCTCTCATTGTGCATAAAGCCTGAAAACAAAGGTTTTAAAATGGCCCCAGATAATGCCATAGGAAATGGTCTCCAGTGTGATGATGAGAATTCTTGAAATGTCCTGAACAGAGGGTTAAAATTTCTTAAAGGTAAACGAAAACTAACTGGTGATGAAAACTAACTGGTGTTAGTTCCATTGTTTTCTGGGAAAGCTGTTAAAAAAAGAAATTGTCAGGTAATACTGATGAACTCTGTATAATGCTTTTAAAATTAATATTTGGCCCAGTGTTGTGAGAAACATTCAGCGGGGCACAGGACAAAGGGCACATGTCATAGAATCACAGAATGGTTTGGGTTGGAAGTGACCATCCAGGTCCACCCTCCTGCCATGGGCAGGGAAACCTTCCACTGGACCAGGCTGCTCCAATCCCTGTCCAACCTGGCCTTGGACACTTCCAGGGATGGGGCAGCCACAGCTTCTCTGGGCAACCTGTGCCAACCCGTGCCTCCCTCACAGGGAAGAATTCCTTCCCAGTATCCCATCTAACCCTGCCCTCTGGCAGGGGGAAGCCATTCCCCCTTGTCCTGTCACTCCAGGTCTTTGTCCACATTCCCTCTCCAGCTTTCTTGGAGCCCTTTTAGGCACTGGAAAGCTCCTTTAAGGTCTTCCCAGAGCCCTTTTTTCTCCTGGCTGAACAGCCCCAGCTCCCTCAGCCTGTCTCCACAGCGGCTGCCCCGTCCTGTCCTGGCTCTGTCCCTGAGCTGGGACAAGTCCCTGATCAGGGTCACACAAACAAGTCACTTCAGGGCAAACTGTTGTGTGAACTTGGAAAGCATCAGCTTCCCGGCAGCGCTGCCAAACAGACATTCTTACCCCAGGGCTAGGAGATAATCCACCTCACATTCACCTCCTGAGGTAAGACAAGAATTTACCCCTTTTTGAAATAGCTCCTTGTTAGGCTAAGGATGTGCATGTATCTATTTCTCGTAGAATAGCTGGAGCTCTTCAAGATAATACCCTTGCTTGCCCTGCAGAAACTTCTTTGTGTGTTCCAATCCTCTGAATCATTTTTGTGGGCATAAAGAAGAAATAATGTTTTTAATAGTTCTGTTGAGTAGTGGTAGGAAATCTCCAGATAAAAGTGGAAGAGGTTTAATAATCCCTTTTTTACATATAAGATATAAATTATTTGTCAAAGGAATCAGAACAGCATGCTAGGCTGGCTTGTTTCTAGTTTTGATTTGTTACAACTAAAGCTGTGGGAATAACTTTTTTTTCTGGTTCCTCAGTTGAATGGGAAGATCAGAAATCAAAAGTACATTGTTTCCAGTTCACTTAAATTAAAGGCCCTTATATTTTTTCCACAAATTGCTGTGCAAATTAACTTCTGAAGGTAATTTTTCTAGAAAAATAGTTTCAATATCAGTTTAAAAAATATTTTTTCCTTTACATAATTTTCTCAAATGAATGCAGATTCTTCAATAATTCAGTGAACCTAACTTTATTTATTTCATTCTATTCTATTTCAGAAGGTGAAGATTAGTCCTTTTGGCTGAAAGTTGGTGTTCAATAGATGTAGCAGTATCATGGAACTGCACCTTCGTTTTCTCCATTTAGGAGAAAAAAATGCATTATTTAAAATCTGAGATTCCTTTTATGAATCTGATTTGTAGACTGAATGCTTTTTACTCATTCTAACCCAAGCACAGACTCTATTTAAAGGTAGGAAATTAGAGATGTAAACTGTGACCTGAGCAGTTGGGGTTCACCTCTTTATGTGTCTTCATTGATATTTGCTTTGTTTGTGTTCTCAGAGAGCCCTTGTTGGTTTGGTGCTGCCATTTGGGTGAATTCCTAGAGAAAATGTTAATGGAAGATCCTAGAAGTCACAGCTTTTATCTCAAGGGGAAAGGATGGCTGGAATCCACTGCCCCTCAGTGCCCCTGGCCTTGAGCCTGACAGATCTCAGGGTGAGTAAGAGCAGGACCACTTCTATGTCTTCTCCATGGAAAGGAGTTGGTCTTTTGAGCACAAATTCCATGCCTGGCACTTTCAAAATTTGCTGCTACATTAAAATAACCCTCTGCAGTGAGTGCACATTGTGCACTTATGTAAATGAAGATAAAATGGAAAGTAAAGTAACTTGGTAGTGTTTGGATACCACAGAAATTTATGGGCTGCACAGTCTCACCCAAAGCATGTTACCTTTTCCTCTGGGCAAAATAATGTGCTTAAGCTTCTAGTTAATAATTTTTAATCCCTTCAGTCTACACAGCAAGGGAGGAGAACGTGTTTTTAGCAAGATAGAGCTGTTAACCAGCTCA
This sequence comes from Manacus vitellinus, assembly GCF_001715985.3. Lineage (NCBI taxonomy): Eukaryota > Metazoa > Chordata > Aves > Passeriformes > Pipridae > Manacus > Manacus vitellinus. The sequence goes on along the minus strand of NW_021939960.1, from coordinate 4,937,048 downwards.
GATTTCATGTTACACCTGACCACCAATTGCTTGGCAAAAGGAGCATGTGTAACATGTCTTAGCCTGCTGGGTCTATACAACTTTCTCCCTCTTCCCTGCATTTTCCAGGGAAAAGAAGGTTATGTTGGTGAAGAGACCAGTGGAAGAGCCTGATCTGTTTTCTGAACTGATCTTAATTGGGTTTTTTTCACAAAAGGGAGAAGTCACTGAGCAGAAAATCAGTCAGTGGAAACTTCTGAGACATTTCTGAAAGTGTAAATCTTCCTTGACTGCCTGGCTTGGTTTTAGAGACATGTAAATTTTCAGCTTATCCAGGTATCTTACAGAAAACCTAGTTCCTGAAGTTTCTTTTTTCCCCCAGTGTTTCCATCCACATCCTCTTTACAAAGTAGATTTAGTGCTATCCTTCAAGAGCATTGTGGACAAACAGCGGTTTTGTTGTTTGTGCTCATTCTAGCGGAGTAACAAAGAAACCAATTTCACCTGTGCAGGCAGAAGTGAATTTTGCAATCCAAAGCCTGAGGGCACCTCTAATTACCCCTGGAGGGTGGGGCTGGCTGGGGCAGCAGGACTAAACTGGGCTGGTGAAAGAAAACGAGGTGGAAAAGGGGTTGCTTCTCTTTTTTTCTCCCTCCCATCCCCAGTCACTGCCCCCTGTACACTCAGACCCCTTCTTCAGTGACAAAAGCTGCCCTCCAGGTTCTGCAGGAATCTGGTGCAATGAAGTGGGGCACAGTCCCTTCCCAGGCCTGTTTTGGTGTCAGCAATCTGCTTTCTTAGCAGATACCACTGACAGCCATTCCTGGCAGGAGCCTCGTACCTACACTGTACATGATGAGCAGCTGGCAAACCTAGGGCAGAAAAACAAGTTGGCAGGGAGAGGTTTTGCTGGAGCCTGCCATGGCAAGGCTGCTTCTAATTCTCAGGGCAAGGAGGGGGAGAACAAGCAATTCCTTAATAATACAGTTTTACAGCAGTGATTCCACACCAAGCTGGCAATGTTTTCACAGTATAAAGGGTTTGGAATGATCCTTGTGAAAACAAAAATATGAGTGCCATCATTTCATCTAAATGCCTCACCAAAAGCTAAAAGATTTTAAAATCTTAAATAGAAGGCAGAGTTGGGTTTATTTGTCACTGAGATTTTAAATGAGGATTCCTCCCACTGCTTTTTAACTCCACTGTGAGTGTGACCAGCTGCATTTCATCTTGTGATTTGGTTCAAGTGGCACCTGGATCCAGCAATTAAGTCTTCATTCCATGCCCCTGGGCACATGATACATGTGTAAGGAAAACAGAGGAGGAGGAAGTGAAAAGAGTGTCCTGCAAAGAGAGCTTGAAAATATAGTGAAAAGGAACTCTGGAAAGATCTAATGAAAAGCCTAAGATAAATATCTACCTGATAGAGAGTGTGGTGGCTCTGCTGACAGCAGGGCCTGAGGAGAGCAGGGCTTTTCCCAGGATGGTCTGGTGCCTGCCATCAAATATTCCCTTCCAGCTCAGCTTCAGGGGGAGTTGATGTGAGGGCCAACTAAACTGCACACAGACCTTGGAAAAGACTTTGAGGTATAGTCATTTTTTTTTTTAATACATTTTCACTTCGCTGTGGTTGGTGTTTTTGCTCTTGTCTTTTGATTATGTGCATGATTAAGCATCTAAATGCTTGTTGTCTTTGTGGGGTTTTTTTGTTCCGTTTGAAGTTTATTTTGTTTGTTTGGTCTGGTTTCCATTTGTGCCAAGTGAAAATTAATACTTATATGCTTGTAAATAACTCAGTTAAGATTTAAAACCAAAAAATGGAAGGGTTTTGTATTTGTGTCCAGCTCCTTTAGGAAACCTTGTTTTTATTTTATAAATTCCCAGTGCTTTCTTGTAATTTGGAAGTTCAATACAGTAAAGTTGACTGCCCAGAAATCATGAAGCACAGTTTGGCAGAATCAGTCACTTCCAGTTACTGTTAAAAGGTGTATTTTTGCAGAAGAAACTGGTAATTGCTGTTAAATTTAAAAGAAAAAATAGGATGAACTATGTAGTTTGGTTTTTTGTTTGAATCCAGTCTTATTATATTTGTTCCTGTCTATGTTTTCAAGTCTTCATTGCTGTGACTGAAAGAGTAACAGGAGCAGAAATTATGCCTAAATTGGATTGTCTTTCTAGGGCAACTAATAATTAAATCTCCTGCAGCCTGTGCTGTTTACAGGCATTGGAAGTAATTGTTAGGTTTGAAAGAAATACACTAATTTTGAAAATGTTTGCAAATGTCTCAGACATAATGGAGATAAAAGGCAGAAAGAGGTTATTGCTCTAGACAACATAACCCTGGCATTTCATTTAGCTCCACAAACTGTTTGGATTGTTATCTGAGGAAGGCTTCTGATCATCGCTTTTAATTTGATTTCACTGTAACAGAACACTGGCATTTTAGATGGTTTTGTGGATTGCTATTGGCAAGGTTATGAACTTGGTTACCACCCTTATCTTAAATGGGAATTTTTTTAGAAGGAATGTTTCTCAATGTTATTCCTTCCCTTGGTGCCCAGAACTATTTGATATAAGTGGAATTTTTCCTTCTTTGTATTTTTTCCTTAAGTCATATCTTCTGGCTTGTTCCATGCATTTTCCTTACTCAGCTGGTGGTCTGGCTGTTCACAGTTCTTGTCTGTCTGTATCTGTTCTTCTGAAAACAATGAAATTCTCACTGTGAAAAAGTTTCTATTTGAAGTGGGATGGCAGCATTCCTCTTCAGTGTCTGTTCTCTGTGTTCCAACATGGCTTGCCTCTGGCTGGAGTTCTGCATGTCTCCAAGGATATTACTAATCCACTTTAGAAAAGAATGGAAAATCTGTTTTACAACCATTTTAAGTCTTTTAAACTGATTTTGTTCCAAAATGAGTCCAGTCCCTCCAAATTTAAATTCTTGTCTTGAAAGAAAATATTTTTGTTTTCCACTCTGATAGGAAAAAACTACAAATAAAAATCCCTATTAAGATTAACAGTGATGTTCTTAATTAGTTTTGAATGAAATAAGATTTTTTTTTTCTTGCATAGTACTGGAATTAGTAGCAGGATTATTTTTCCCCACTTGGAAAAGAGAGATAAGTCAGTAACATTTTGTCTAGTACTTTAAATTTAGCAAAATTACAGTAAGTACTAAAGAATCTGTCCAAGTGGGTTATTTAACCTTGGTCTGGTTACCCAACCCTTTTGTCATTTATTATCCAGTTATATACTTGCAATGTTATTCTACTTCCTTCCAGCCCAGTCTAAGCCAACTTCATTACATCTCTTTTCAAAGCACATTTTTTGTATGTGTTCTAGTGTGACTACAGTTTTTAGCTTTTTTTTTCCTGTTTGCTTGAGGAACATTGTTCTTTTTTTTTTTTTTTTCTGGCTATGAAAGCCTTGTAGATTGGATCTTAACCCTGAAGGAAAATATTCCAGATCCATCATCCCAAGTATACCTGTCACTGGTTTTGCTTTATCTTAGAAATAAATGCCTTGGAGGTTGAAAATGCATCAAAATAATTCTTGAATTGTGAAAGTACAGTGGTCTGTATTGGCTAATGATCCATCCCCCAGTGTGTGGTAGGAATCTGCTCTTTCCCTTTCAGTCTTGGAACATGGAACTCACTTTACTTTGGGGCAGTTGCTGCATAGTCTTTCATTTAAATGCACATATATAGGAGGCCCTTGACAAGTATTTCTGTTTCATAATATCAGTACTTCATTTTTTTGAAAGAATGTTCCCTCTTCACCTTTAGGTAGAGATAGAGATCACTTTATTTACAATAACTTTTATTGACTGGTCTAAATTACTTTCTGAAATTTTTCCCATGAATCACTGAGGTCTAGATTTTTGCAAAGTCTAGTCCAGCAGACTGTGCATTTTTATTCCTTCTTTACACACACAGGTTCTTAGATGTTCTTCCCTCTAGTCTATAGAGGGAATAAAATGGATAAAGATTCACATGAGTTGATAGGAGGCTGGATTTCTTCTGCATGAATGAGAATAGAGACTGAGCTACTGAAATGCTGGCCCTGCTGCAGTCCCTGGAGCTCACCCTGATTTCACCAGGGCAAGGGTTTCTCTGTGTCTTAAGGGAACTTTGCATGTTACACCCTGGGACATGTTCTGCAATGCTCAGTCTTTGTAGCTGAGTCTGGACACGTTGGCTGTCCCTAATTAGAGTAATCTAGGAAATTTAAGCAGCTGAGCTTAAAAGTTAGCCTTGAATGTGGATGTTGTATACAGATAATAAATCTCTTGTAATAGTTATTTAGATACTTGCCAAGAGTGATGCTGGCTGAAATTGTTTGAACAATATATTCTCTTAAGACCATAGAATTTATTTTCTTTCTTTCTTTCTTTTTTTTTTAATATTTTTCCCAAAATGGAAACTATTGCACATACATAAATGATAAGAGATGGAGATTTGCTTTATGGAAGAGACATAAGATGGCAATCATTCTGCAGAATGGTCAGCATGTGGAGTAAAGAAAAATAACTCTTTCCTATATAAGAGAGAAAAATTACTTTTCTCTTTGTGAGACAATAGTAATAGTTCTGTCCTTTTGCCCTGAGTGGCAGAAGGTGACAGTGAAAGTGGAGTACTGTTCTAGTAATAATGGAACTTCTTTTTAGCTCAAAAAGTAAGGAGGGCTATGTGTCACATGTATTTTTTTTTTCCAGGAGAGACAATCTTTTAGACAAACCTTTGTTTTTTCTTATTTTTATTACCATACATATTTCAGGGAAAGACTAGGAAAAATTCTGATGTATAGCTGTAGTTCAAGTTGTATTTGATTTCTGGATTAAATATCTAATTTACCATATAAAAAACATTAAGAATTTGAGTTTCACAGGAAAGAAAAAGAAATGCCATGGTTTTCAGATCAGAGCATTCACTAGGTGACATAAAGGCACCTGAAGAACACAATGGGAATTTCATATTTAGAAAGTACCTTGCCATGTTGGTGATGAACCCTGTGGTTTCAGTCCCTTGGTCCTTCAGTTACCATCCAAGAAGAATTGCTTGATGCCTGTTGACAAGTTTTACTCATGTAACCTTTGTATTTTATGTTGAGCTGCTCACAAACTATTTTAGTGTTACTTAACTCGTCCTAATTATTCTCTTTTGGTGGTGGCAGCAACCTGTAGTCTGTTCTCTGTAATACTAACTTACTGAGACAAATAGACATCCAGCAGTAACAGAGCTACCACGCTTCCTTAATATTCCCCTGGGTATATTCCACTTTAAATCGTGAGAGTTCAGGAAATTCTTATCCCTTCCCAAGGTGAATGTGCACTGTGCAATGCTTGGTTCATACTCTGGAGATTTGGGTCCTGTCCTGCCCTGTGTCACTGCAGTTGTGTAAATGTGGACAAGCCCTTTGCCTCCCTCAGCTTTTGCACTGTTTGGCTGGGCAGTCTGAACCAAGGGTTACTATTTAACGTGTGGCTTTGCAGTCTGTGTGCACAGACCTCCTTCAGTCTTGAAGGAGCAGATTAAGTCCCATCTATTTAGAAAAAAAGTTCAAGAATGCATTTTATGCCATTAGTATGGTTGGAGCAGCTGGGGTGTGTGCAGGGTGTTAACTGAGGTGATGTGTTCACTTCAGCTTGGAAGGCCAAGACTTACCCTTCAACCAGTCCTTCCAACTGAATCAAGAACTTTCCATGGAAGATCAAGCTCTGCACACCAGGCATTTGCTGGCTATAGGGATGGCTGAAGAATGTGTTTGGAAATTGCAGCCCAAGACAGGGTAGAAAATGTGGCAAAGAACTGATGCTATTGTGTATCTTGCTTAGTGATAATGGAGAAAGTAATCTAAAATCTGTGGTTAAAAAAAAGAGCAGTAACAGCATTATTTTTTCACTCTTGAATGTGCTATATTCTACAGTACAGAAAGCAATTAATATTTCATAACAGTGTGGAATTGGATCGTGCAGGTGTCATCAAATGCAATAATTAAACCTCAGCAAAGTAGTTCAAACATGCTGTTACTGGTGTGACCAGTTAGTGCTGAGACAGATGGAGGAGAGAGGCTGACTGGGGAGCCCGTAGGCAACTGGGGTTAAAAGACCAATGTCAGCAGCATCTTAACTAGCTGGGGAAAGGCTTTGTGCCCAACATGCTGCTTCTTGTGCTTTAATAACTACTCATCACCTGAGACTTCTCCTTTTGACAACCAAGTGTGTGTAAAGGTGATAAAAATATGAGCTCTGAATAACATACTTCAGCCACAATTTGGGAGGCTCCTCCTCATGTTTTAAGAGACTGTTTGTACAATAATAGCCAGATCATGTGAGTTCCAGAGGAACAGTATGGACCCCTTGTGCAAGAACTTTGGGTTTATAAGAAATAGTTTGACTTTCATTCCCCTCTGATTGGGAATATCCAAGAACAGTTATTCTAGAAAGCCAGACAACGAATTCAAAAGATTAAAAACCCAAATAAGACAAAACTCAGCTTTATTAGAGTCTGTCTTATCTTAAAATCAGTGGCAACATTTGTATCTGAAGAGAGTATGTGTGATTGCTGAACTGTGATTCTGGACTTTGGGTATAGGAGACAGGCAAAGATAATATTGGAACACTTAAGATTCAAATGATACTGAGTATCAGGGACTCACTTTAAGAATTGCTCAACCATCAGCCCTAGACATGAAGGACTTACATCTACTCTCTAAAGACTTATTTAATTTTAATTTTATTGTATACAGTTTTCCAGGATGACCCTTTAAATGAATTCTTATTAATTTGGCTAGAAAGTGGGAAAATAAAAGCAAAGAAACACCCTCAAAACAAAAAAAAATCTCAAAATTAGGTGGCTGCTGGGTAGGGGATGGTAAACCAAAAAGATTGCTTCTAAATTGGCAAGGGAATTTATATGTTATGCCAGATATTTGTATCTGCTCTGGTGAGATGAGTTATGATTAGGAGAGTGGAAGATGAGAGCCTTAGGACAGACTGGAATATGGAGAGCAAGGCAGCTGGGAATTTTGGAGGATTTCTGTTCCAGGTGGAAGGTGTTGTCTCTAACAGGCAAGTGAAGACTCCCAGGTGAGGGAGGTAGCAAACCTCTGGGAGAGCCTTGCACTCCAAATGGGCAGAATTAGAGACCAGGTTCAAGGTGGCCACTGGCAAGTTCCTCTGAGCCTCTGCAGAATTGCTGTTCCCTTATGTGACAAAATGCCATCACCTGTTTTGTGACACCAGGAGAAAATCCTTCCTGCATGTAAGTAACAATTGGATTTAGATCTGTAATGTGTGAATGCATCAGTGTTGTTTCTTTGGAAAATACCTGGGCCAGTTGAGCTCTCACTGGAGATGCAGTTCAGGGAGAGCTGATGTGAAACTGCAAAACTATTGCTGTGGAAGAGCTGGAATCAAAGATACTTGTGATACAGCACAATTTGGATTATGATATTTTAAGTAGCTTGGAAATGTTTAAATCAAATACTTGGATTTTTTTTATTTATTTTTTTTTTTTTGAAAAATACTGGCTTGGTAAAGCAAAAATTGTACCAATTCCAGTTCACTTTCACTAATGATCAGTTGTGTATCTGTCAGAAATTTGATTGTCTTATAAGGTGCTAAAAATCATAGATTTTTCAGTGTTTGTGACTTCTTGGCCAGAATGCTGTAAATATTCCATAATCCTGTTTCTGAAATGGAAATGAAAGAGCCAATAACCCCTGTTAAGTGAAGGCCCACAGGACCTGCTGGTTCCCTGCTGTGCAGTTCAAGGGCTGATAAAGGTGCTAGGCCTGGCACCTTTAGGATGAAGTGGGGATGTTGGGATTTTGTGCTCCCTGATAACACTTGCCCTGCCTTTAAGAGGATTTTATGGAATGTCCTTACCTTTTCTGGAGCAGCTGAGGCTGTTGTCAGAATTGGGACCAGCACACGCAGTTCCTTTGAGTCAGACCAATTGTCTGTCTAGTTTTATTTTGGAAATAAAGGTACTATTTAAAATACTTGCATTTTTTTAAGCTGTATTTCTCAGCTGGATTTTTTTACTTGAATGTGTGTCGATGATGTTGCTGCTGTAGATTTTTTTTCATAATGAAATTTACTCAGCATTCCTGGCTACTAAGGTAGTATTTTGCTTCTAAAGCTAATGGGATTTCCTCAAGGCACCAACCAACCAATGCCACCTTCTAGTGCTTCTTATTCTCAAGACAAAATAAAAGAGACAAAGTATAGATATTCTGGCACAAGTGCAAAAATATTGCTAAATAGATCCCAGTAGAACTTGCTTTATGTTATGGCAGCAACCTGGTGCACGACTTGCTGTGATTACTGAAGCTTCACAAGAACATTGTGTGCTCTTACCTGTTTTATTAATTATGATGTTTTCCAGCTGCTGCTTTTGACCTGTTTAAAGTATCTCTAATCATCTGCAACACTGCTCCTTTTTATAAAGTAACAAAACCCTATGAGCTGTTCTTTGGATGAAATTTAGTCATGTTACATGTGCAGCTGACGGGCCAAGACCTCAGCCTGGAATACATCAATAAACATCTTTTCCTTGCATCACTTTCTCATAAACCCTCTCCTTGTGTAAGTACATGTTTCAGTTGGGACAATTATCTTCATAAGTAGCGTTGGTTCACGTGACAGTCACGGGATCTAAAGAAGCAAACAGACAGGTTTTTTGGGTTCAGGTCCCTTAGAACTGAAATACAGGGGGGTCAACTTTAAACCATGAAATTAAACAACTGTTTTCCATTTGTAGTGCTGTATACAACTGAGTCATGGGTAATTAGTTCAATGACTTCTGGAAAAATCACAGTACAACAGTATTTTGGCTCTGCAAATGTAATTATGTAGGTGTAATATGTTGTGGGGTTTTTTTCCTGGTTCTTGCCATGAATGTTAGTCTGTGTTATACTTTGAGCTAGGCTGCTGGCTTTATATGTGGTTGGTTCATGCTTTCTTTACTGTACATAATATGTAATTCAGTATTTATTAAGGTTTTATGTGCTATGGCATCTTTCCACACTCCAAGCTTCACTTGTGGTAGTTGTTAAGGATAAAATATAATTGTACAGTAAAATAATTGTGATTTGAGACAGAAATGCTGTTAGGAAAGAAATGCCAACATCCACTGACCCATCCAATTTCTCTTCCCTCTTAAAAGTATCTAAGACAGGAGAAACCAAAGGCCAAACTGTCCCCACGCCAGTTGCATTACAGGCTGACAAAATATTTAGAAAAAGTTGTTCCTAAGTAAATACACACACTGGGAAATTAGATGAATGTTTGATGGATCTGATAATGAATACAAATTAAGGCCCCAAATTGCTGAAGGCAGCCAACCAACCCTCCAGCCAAACGAGCTGCAGCACGACTGGAGACATGGATTGGGATGGCCTGGTGGCTTTTCCCCCACACACCTTTCAGCCACTCAAGCTGCTGGGACCATTTGTCCATTCCTTGCAAATACAACTTCTCTGTGTATTTTCTGCTGTTATCACTCATGGCAAAGGAACTCTTCTTGTTTCTACTTTAATATTGCTTTGCCTTTTAGAGCTTTTACACTTGTCCCTTAGCAATAAGTGAAGATGGCAACTATCCTGTTTTCTCACATCTCCTTTGTGAGGTGATTTTTTTTTTTCCATATGCACAGAGAAATAAAGCAACACACCAGCTTCAAAAAGGAAGTTTATCCATGTGGAGTCTTATTCAAGTGCTCTCGTTACCATCAATGTAAGAATTTCCAAGCTCATTTTCTTCACTGGTAAAATGCCATTCACTTTCCTCTGGAAAGACAAAGGTGAATGACAGAAGTGAATCAGAGGAGGTAGAGATGAGAAATAGGACTAAAAACAATAAAGCAAGGGGCAGTATGTGGCTAGAATTATCTTGGGTTTAATGCTGTGACTCAGTGATACAATGTGAGTTGACTATTGCTCTCCCTCTAGAACTGAGGACAAAGATCAAAGAAGACCCCCTACATGTACACAGAAAAGCCCAGAGGGCTTACAGGGTATTGCTAAGGTGAATCCTTCAGGGAGTAATGAAGTTGGAATTGCTTTAGCCACAGTTGAAAGGTTAATGGATTTGTGATTAATGATATGACAGCATACAAATTACTCTGCTCATTTCTCAGTGTTGGGTGTTTTATTGTCTAAATTGGCCAACCAGCACAATTTCTTTTTGTTTACTGACAAATGCAGAACTGTCTGATCCCTGTTGACAGTGCTTAGGCCTGGCCTTGGTGTGTGTTTAAAAAAAACCCAAACAACAAAACACCAAACACAAAAAACCCAAACAAACAAAACCAACCCACAAATCGCAGAACTGTGTAATGAAAAGCAGGAAAATACTAATGTCTTACCTAATTTTGAAAGGGTAAAATTTAATTTACTGGGATATGCACAGGGTAATCTGTGTTAAAGGGAGAACAGTTAAAGGCAATAAACTGGCTTTGTAAAACTCAGAATTTATTTGCTAAAGTTGCATTCTAAGATCTGGAAGCTCTTATCAGTCAGTGACTCATTTCTCTAGCAGATCACCAATTTTGTGTGTTAGACCTCCTGCCTGTAGAACTGATTTTCTTTGTTCTGGTGGCACTTACCCAGTTTGCAGCCCCAATCCCAACAGGGTGAACACAGCAGCGAATTGCTCCCAAACCAGCAGGATGAGCACAGGCCAGCATCTTGTTGAGTTTTACTCCCACTATTTCCACACTGACTGCATTATTGGCATTACCCAGATCTCTGGCCTCTCATTATCCAATGCTTTTCACTCCATTGACCAAAACCCCTCCTGTTTTCTGTGCTCACCCACAGATTTTCCCCACTGAATCCACAAATCCCTCTGAGTTCCCAAACCAGCAGGTGGGCAAGAAGCACTAGCTGCTCTGCTCCATTCCCCTCTGACCTGCACATACTGAAGTGTTCTCCTTCACACAAAACCCACACCCATTTCTGGCACCTCTGCTCATAAATTGGTTTCTGCATCTTGAAGATGGCCAAAAAATCCAAGGTTGTTTGTGGGTGGTACATACGGACAGCAGGACTGGGTGTACATTTTGAAGAGCAGCCTCAAGTTTATTTCATTCTATTATATATAAACTTTACAACAGTGGCTGGGAATGAGTTGCCTTTAAAAAAGAATGTTATCAGTGTTGTGGTTGTTTTGAGTTCACAGTGTGGTGTTTCACCATTTGCCTTCCCTGTGTTCCATCTTCAGCTCTGAGATTCCCTGCTATGTTCTCTACCATTATGTGTTTATTCCCTTCTTTACTCACATAAAGGAATATCCCCAATTTGTTATGCCTGCCAGGAGGGTTGTGCAAGCTGATGAGGCATCTGAGAGGTGGCAGTGGCTTTGTGAAGTGCATTTCACTGTGGCTTTGTGTGCTCTTCATTGTTTCCATCTGGGAAGTAAGAAAGGAGTCCCAGGAATAAACTGATAGTAAAGTTTAGCATAAGTGACTCTCTCAAAGCACGGGACACTTAACTGTGTTTATATATCATGGAGAAAAGTTATCTGGAGTAGTTTATCTGCCAAGCTAAGCTAAAAGATTCTTTTTATAGAAGTTTTTGTTTTGCTTTAGTGTTTTGGTGCCGATGAGCCATACAGAAAGTTTCCATTAATATGTGTGTGCAACACCATAGTGCTAAATTACCCTGGTACTGTCATGTCCCAGAATGAAGAAACATTTGTATTAGCAGTGCTTTTAGCAGTGTTTTTTGGCACAGTAACCATCCAAATCTTACTAATTTCCTGTGTTACATACCAGCACTAACCCTTTAAGTTCTGATTACCTAACCACAGCTACTTACTTCATGCAGAGCGAACACTGTTAGTTTAGGAACCGAAGTGTAATAAAAACAAACCTGTTAAACTAATGACTTTTCTGTAGATTGGTCTCAGCAAGTCACTGACCTGATGAATATAAACATTTTAAATGGACTGATGAGTAAAGAGTTTGGCTTTTAGACAAATTAAGATTTTGGAAACAGCAGCACGTTAGCATGTTAGTAAAGAAATCCTCTAAATTTACTATCAGAAAGTGAACCTGAGTAATTTTTTTTTTATAAAGTAATCTAACACACCTATGGTTTCTGCTTTCATGTAGCACCTTTCTCTACTTATACATTGTGCCCTTTTGCCCTGGAAACTCAGATAAAAGGGTCAAGAAAAGAAAAAAAATGCTCTACAGGTTTTCTGTGTGTGATTGCAATCAAATTTTTCCATTGTTAGTGCAAAAGAAAAGAGGGAGAGTGAATCCACAATACAATTTTCATCCCTGGTGTGTGCCATAACCCTATCCTCATTATAAGAAATGGAATATACCATTCTCTCTATGCCCAGATTATAAATCACTACTTGCATATGGCCAAGGACATCTGTGTTTGTCCATCCTGGCAGACCCTTCTGCTAAAACAATGTTCTTACCTGTACATGGAACTGCAGGAACATCCTCCATCTCTAAAAGGACAATAAGCCACCGCTTTTAAAAAAATAGCATCTGTTATGTAAAGGAAAGGTTAAGAGGTGATCTGTCATTTCTTATTCTTAAAATAGTTGAATACCCTGTGTTTTGAAAGAATTTTGGTGATTATTTACCTATAAAGAACTATGCTTGGGCAGTCTAAGGTCTCATGCAGTGAAGGGCTCCATGTTTTAGTTGGCTCTCATTGGTTCTCTGAAATGCAAAAGCAGCAATGTTATGATTGCGTTTCAAGGATCTCTTGTATATATTTTTTTTATTTAAATCTAATCCCTCTTTAGAAATCACAGAACCCTAAAAACATTTAGGCTGGAAGGGATTTGTGGAGGTTATCCAGGCCTTGATCTTCCTGCTCAAAGCAGGGCCATCTTGTAAGTTAAATCGGGTTACTTGGGACCGTGTCCAGTCGTGTTTCAGAAATCTCTGAGGGTGGAGATTCCAGTCCCTCCGAGCAACTTTAATTGGTTTAATTCTGATATTTTTTTTCGTTTAGCCAATCAAAATTTCCCTTAATGCAACCTTTATCATATCCTTTCCCCATGGACCTCTAAAGAAGAGTTCAGCTCCAGCTTCCCTGTATCCACCCACTTTAGGCACTGAAGGCTGGTGGTTTCTCCTCAGCCTTGTTTCCCAGGCTGACCAGAGTCACTTCTTTGGCCTTTTTACACCGTGTGCTCCAGTGCCCTCATTGTCTTAGTGGCCTCTGCTACACTGGTTTGTTCATCTTTGTCTTGTAATGAGTGTTCCAAGACTGGACACGCTATTCCAGGACCAGATGCAGCCTCACTTGTGCCAAGCAAAGCTACTCCCAAGAGCTGCTACTCTGTGTGTCCCGCTGCAGTTATCCTTTGCCACGGTGCCAGGGTTCCCTGCTGCCTCCTGCTCCTCTGGCATCCAAAAATCCTCCTCAGAGCTGCTACTCAGTTCGGTTCCCAGCCTGTCTTTAAGTTCTTGTAGTTGAGGCCTTGTTCCAAAATCCCCTCTCAGTTCCTTTTCAGCACCGTTGCATCTTACTGAAACCAGTTTTGTAGTAGTGCAGGTCAGCTTTTTGGGAAAGGCTGCTTGAAAGAGATATTGCCTGTGTGTTAATTAGGGCCAAATACTCAATAAACACGTGGTGTCATTGGTGGCAAAGTAGCCAAATCAACAGATGTCATGTGGAGATTTAATCTGTACGTTCCCTGCTCAGCTTGTGGATTTGGGTTTATGTTCTGGTCTGTCTCGGTGCTTGCATGTTTTCTTGGAACAATTGTCAAGTCTCTGATTAATCTAAGTCATCTTTACAGTTATGTCTTTTCCTCAAACATGGGCAAAGAGGCTTTTTGTAGTTGAGATGGGGTTTGTGGGGGGGGGTTAGTGCCAAGGGCACATAGATTAGCATGAGTTTAGTTTTTCTTAATTTTATGTGCTGTACTATGAGAATAAAAGCACCAGTAATAATAGTAAAATAGAAGCAAATGTTATTAATACCCTATTACATTTTACAAATAAAAATATAGTCTTTTTATTAACAAACGGGGGCCAGACTCTGTGCATTAAGTATTTTAAAAGCAGTTTGACACTTAAACAGCAAGCAGATCACTGCAAAAAATACACACAAGAAATGAGGGCTTCAGGAATGACTTATGTGATAAATAGCTTTTCAGCCTGATACACAACTAGTGTATCTTCGATCCATCCTTAGCTAATTAACAAATAAAAATACCCACCAATTAGGAGTTATACCCTAATTTTTTTTGTCATTTGTCATATCAGCATTCCCATTTTGGCTGGAATAACTCTGGTCCAACAGTGTGAAATAACCTTCCCAAGGTTTTCCAGCAGCCCAGTGGTAGAAGTTTGTTGCCACAGGATGGGACAATGTAGAGTTTGAGCTTCTGCTGTACAATTAAATAATGATTATGCAATGTACAGTCCTGAGTGTTGTGAGGTAGTTGATGTTAAAGGCATAAAATTGCCAAGTGTTGATTGCATTCACTCTTCATCTCTTTAGAAATTAACATAAACTAATCCCTCTGAAGCAATTAGTATCCTAATGTAAGAATTTCAAAATATCATGAAAAAATACTGATTTTTAAATATAAGCCAGCAGAATATTTGAAGAAGCTGAAGAGTGGGTGAAATCCTCTGACCATATTTTTCATTATTTAAAACCAAATAAAACCCAAGCACCAAACACAAAACCCTACAAAGCAAAGCCCCTCTGATTTTTCCACTTACTCCCAAAATGCAGTTCTCTGTCTGGTAAGAAGTTCAGTTTTCAGCAAAAATCCTTTGCTGGTTTTGGACCGAGTTTATTTATGTTTGTTTTATACATGTTTATCCTTGGGGTGGGCCCATGAGGGATGAGAATTCCAGACTTTGTGGAACAAAATGCATTTCATTACTGGACAAAGCAAAGCCAGGGAGAGAAGGAGCTGCTCACATGTGATTTTAAGCGTCCCAGTACACGTTTGGCCAAAGCCCTCATGATTTTAATGCATTTATCATCTTTAATGTTGAACCCTCCATTCTGAGGCCATAAAGATGTGTATAAGTGAAATGAGTACATTGAGTTATTCAGGGGATTTGACTACTATGGGCTTCCTGCCTAAAAGGGGAGATGACTTTGTCTATTCGTTAGCCAACATGAAATTCTTTCAGCAGAAAAATTTTGGTAAACTATGGGTGCATTTTATGCAATATTCATGGTGAAATCCTTTAGAATCAATGAGAGATAGTGAATAGTCACTGTTTTTATATGTGAGTTACTATATATGGGTGCCAAGAATGTTGTATTGCACAATTTCTACACGGCTCAGCACATAAGCCATTCAGTCACTACACTTAGTGAAGTAGAAATCCATTTAGAAAAAGGGGGTGGTGTTACATTTTGGCTTAGCTTTTAAGGAGGTTAAACACTTGAAATCCTACACATTAATTTGTAATCATTCCACATCCATCCTGCACATTATGTCTGCGTTTTGAAGCATTCTGAAAGGTCTATAGCCATTTTTTGGTTTAAATTGTGAGCAGCAGCTCTGCTTTTCCAGCTTGTAGGTGTACAGAGTGTGAACTGTTCAGTTCTGTTTTCAGGCCTCATTATAGACAAACTATTTGATGACTGACTGTTACATACAGGATGATTTAGAGCTGGGATGTTTTTTCAGTGCACTGTGTCAGTCATGAGCAACTTCAGAATTTGTGTCAACAACTTTCCTGCCTTACAGTGGTAAAACGGTGGAATGGTGAGGAATTAGGAAGGACAGGACAGTTATACAAGTCTAGTAGGTTCCCTATTAAACAGGTATCTAGGAGTGATTTTAAAAGTCTACATATAGAGAATGAAGGGTTGCATTCAGAAAAGTGGAGAAAAAAAGTCTAAGATTTGTTTGATTAGATATTTTAAGTACCTTTTGGTCTTGAAGACTGTGAATAAAAGGAAATTGGTTAGCAAACATTCTTGTCTGGAACATTCAGCTTCTCCTCAAGCTTGCAGAAGTCTTTAGTGTGTTAATACACAGTTCCAGGAATGCTGAAAAATAAGGATCAGTGGTGGCCTTTTGGTGAAGAGATCAGCAATTACAGTCTGTAAAGCAGACAGAGGAGAAAGCAAGTCAGCCAAAGGAGGTCTATCAGCTGTTTTTATTGGCATTAGATTGTTTAAGGCTTAACTGAGAGTGCTCAAAATACTTCTTGGTTCAGTATGTTTCCAAATTAATCCAAACCTTGGTAATCAATGTAATGGCTAGGGAAAGGATTTATTACAGGTGTTTCTCTCCCCACTTTTTTCCCCCTCCCTCTTCTTTTTACAATCTGAATATTTCATATGGAATTTACTTAAAGAGCTGAAAACCTATCAGTATCAAGCAAGGTGTTCTGCTGTTTTTTGAGGTTTGGGTTGAAAATGGAGTGTTGAGGGAGAGCTGAGAATTCAGGAAAGGGGTTTAGAGCTCCAAAATATAAATATACACATTATACTGCTGCCAGATTTTATAATTTTCTTCTTCCATTCATTTTATATCACCTTCATTTCAAGAAGCCCAGAAAGCTCCCTTGTCTCTGTCCATTCTGGCTGGCTGAAGGGATGAAAAACTACCCAGGGGCCAAATGATACAATTTAAAATCTCTTCCTGCATTCAGTAGGAGAACACAGCAGGACTGGACGTGTCCTTGGTGCTAAAGCAATGCAATGTGTCTCAAGAGCCCTCAGTTTGGTTTCCAGTTTGGGCTCCAAGTAAGTAGATCACTTCTGTATGTGTATAAGGAGTAATTGCAGTCTAGAGACAGTCAATGGCAACAAAGGCAAGACAGGTCTTTTATGAATTTATAATACTCCTTGGAATGCAGCTTCAGTCCCCTCTGTG
This sequence comes from Manacus vitellinus, assembly GCF_001715985.3. Lineage (NCBI taxonomy): Eukaryota > Metazoa > Chordata > Aves > Passeriformes > Pipridae > Manacus > Manacus vitellinus. The sequence goes on along the minus strand of NW_021939960.1, from coordinate 4,920,232 downwards.
ATAGCTGAGCAATGATGGCATAAGGTAATAACCATGTAAATGGTTGGGTTTGCTGGCTCACATATCATGGATTTGCAGGGCAAAAATTATGGGCTTTCAACATCTGATGCAGAATTTAATATTTCTTCTTGTCCGTGTCCCCACAGAGGGGCTCAGTGTGGGCCTGGAGCATAGAGGTGTGTTAGGACTGGAATTCCCTGACCTTCCTGTGACTTCCCAGGGAGACAAACAGCTGCCTTTCCCTTCCCTACTGCTGTGCTTGGCCAGCTGCTAATGCTGCCTAATTGGAACAACTGCTTGCTAGATTTAATTAACCTAGGAAAACAAGGATAGGCAGGCCAGTGAAAGTAAAAGCTGAGAAATGGCATTTACTTCTTTTCTCTCTCTTAACCAGCCATGGACACTACAGATATCATTGCATCCTTCAGAAAGGGAGTTTGGGGTTGTGAAATAGTACAAGTCAAATGTCAAACCTGTGTGGCATTAGTACAGCACAGTGGCTCAGAAAGTAAAGGGATGTGTGAATAAGGTGCAGGAACCAAGTCATTACAAACAAGTTACTGGGTATAGTGGTCTCTATAATTACTGTCTGTTTGACTTTCCCCACAGTATCATGATAAAAATGTGACTCAAAGTAGTTTGGGTTTTTTTCTTGGGGAAAGAAAGAATAAGTGACCTTGCAGAGCTGCTGATATGCAGTGCTGTGCTTTTTGTGTTAGACTACATGATAAATTTGTCATTTTGTATTAGAAATTTACTATGCCAAAAATACAGCCTAGGCAGAAAACTGCGTGTTTCAAATCTGGCTTTGTGATCTTATTTACGTTAACTTGTGCTCATGAGTAATCTCTCTGAAGTCAATGGTATGAATCCAGTCATAATGAAATTATTTGTTGTTTGTTTTTTCTCATCTGGTAATTATACTTTGCTATCTGATTCTGTTATGACCCTTCAAGCAAAAGACTCAAGAACAGAAATAAATTCTTTTTAGCTTCTGCACTGGAGCCAGTTCTAAAGAAATGAAAAGTTCTTGTATCCTGTCCTTAAAAGCAACACACAGCGTGGCGAGGAGTGTTCATGTGGTGTTATGAAGGTTGCACAATGAGGAGGGAACGATTCCTGATCTCCTGGTTTCAATCAGTAGAGGTTTTTTGCTCAGCAGCAGATACAGACTTGTCCATACAGCTCCAAACGGCTTCTGTGGGAATTGCACGCTCTTATCTGAATGGAAAACGAGGTTTTCTTTCTTCGGTGCGCTCACCCCATGGGAGTGGCCGCTGTCCCTTTCCTGACCCCTCTGGAATTGTCCCCTCGGGGGTTGCGGGTGCCGCTCGGGGGATGCCGCGAGGTGGCGCTGCGGGGTCGCGTTATCCCGGGGTTAGGCGCGGGAATGGGTCGGGATCGGAGAGCGGGGATGGACTAAACAACGAACTGTTGTCTTGCTTGCCTGCAGGTTCTCTTTCATAAATAGATTTCTTTTCTGCCGTTCCAGTACTGGCAATTGCACCCCGTCCTGGGGGACATCTTTCTTTTATCGGATCTGCTGGTTTACCGCGCGTGTTCTGGTCGCTCGGGTCCAGCAGAGCTGCCTCTTTGTTTGAGGTCATGTCACCTTAGACGGCAAGGTCACCCTAGATGTTGAAAAGGGTGGAACCTCTGTGAAAGCTAAACCCAGACTATAAAAAGCTGTGCTGAGCTGACGTGTAAATCCTGGTCTAAACTCTTGTGAAGTCACGCGTTGATTTAACTGAGTTTGGGTAGTTCCTTGATCGTGTGGCAGCTATTGGGGGGTGTGCTTACAAAAGGCAAAAAAAACTCCAAAACCTTGGCTTTGTATTGCTTTACCAGCCCTGGATATTTCCAGGGCTTGCCTCCCATACATTTTTGCCTGCTAAAATAAGAGAGTTGTCACAGTGTGTTCTCCCAGAAAGCTCTAGTTCTGTTTTGCATTAAGTTTTGTTTTTCTTTTCTTTGAGTTTGTCAACTTTGATCAATGTTGATGGTGATGTTAAAACTGAGGGAACTGTTGCTGCAAGTGCACTTCTGTTTTTAAACACACTTGACTTCTGCCTCAGTGCACCTTCCTGGCAAGCAGGGGGTCATTTTCAGGAGACACTGATGGTTTACCTGGGAGTCCTTCCCACAGCCATGGAGCTGAAAACTGCTCTCTTCCAGAGCACTGGAGGGAATTGCTCGGTGACAGGCAGAGTTTAACATGTTCAAACTGCCTGAAGGGATGAGCTGACTCTTAAGAACTGCAAAAGTCCCAAAACTCAACAAGCAAACAGGGCCTGGCCCCAAGCCTACATTGCAGAGAGGCTGCGTGACCTGTCGAGGATGGGTGTGCAAGGATGCAGCCTGGGAATTCCTGTTTGGTACAAAAGGACAAAATCAGGAAGGCACACATCCAACGGGGATAGCCAGAGGGCACACACATATTGCAAAAACTCTAGGTAACATTGTGAAAATATGGGAAAAAACCAACTGGCTGCTTTCCTGGACACCTGGCAGCCAGCTATTCTGGAAGGCGGGAACTCCTTTAGTGAATATTGGATTTTGTGTGTGTTAAAAGGACTGCATTTGAGGAGGATTTGGCAGTGGCCACTTGCAAGTTTTGTTTGCCACAGAGGCTGCTTGGTGCTCTGCACATCCAGACCCTGTGACATGGCCACGGTCATTTGCTGTAGAAATCCATCAGAGAGAGAAGAATATTCCAGGGAAAAACTAGGCCTGAAAGAAAGTAAGCAAGAGGGTTTGTTATGAAAATGAAGGGAGGGGGATTTAAAAATAATATCAGAATGCTCTGGAAACACATTTCCCAGAGCAACAACTTCCTCAAGGCCCTGCCCCCAGCTACTGTTTCTGGGATGCATAGCCAGGCTTCTCTCGGTACTTGTTACAGGTATGGATTGCCAAAGGGAAAACAGTAGGAATATTCCCAGCACTGGCATCATGAGAGCATTTACCTTCAAAGAAAATATTTTATTCAGTTGTCAGAAATCTCATGACCTGAGCAGAATGAAAAAAAAAAAAAGGCGGGGAAAAAAAAGTTCAGGCAAATAAACTGTGAATATTTCATTAGTGAAGAACTTCTCTTGAAAGAGGACTTTTTAAAGAAAAAAGTGAGGAAAAATCAGAATATAAAGATAATGCAGTTAACAGGCTTGGACAAAAGAAGGCTGAATTAAAGATAATAAGCTTGTAGAAAATTCCTATTCCAGACCTGCCCCACTACAAAAAAAGAGAATCTTTTCTAAAAGCCAGATATGAAACCCAAGAATGGAGAAGCAACTGTTAGGACTTGGTTGGAATTATAACTGATTTTTTTTTTTATGTTTATAATTGCTATCCTTACAAAAGGTTGAGGCACAGATTAAAAAAAAAAATTGATTTAAGCTAAACACAATTAAAGCCAACTAATTTTCCGCTTCCTCTCTACCACTAAACTCTACTGTAGAATCTATAGAAGCACAATCTGATTTCATATTCTCAAAATACTTTTGTGGCTTCTCCAGTTCTTGGATGATGGTCCAGAAGGTAGAGAAAATTCTGATGGATGCAGTATAGACAGTACTACATTTTTGGTTGAGGTGAGGTGAGTCTGTTCAGGGCTTCTCAGAGACATTGAACTGCTTGAATTATCTAGCACCGATTCTAACTTTTTACAGTTTTAATCAAATTTCCCTGCTAAGATGTTTCTCCTTGAATCTGTATGTCATTGTGTCCATAATTCATAAAATAAACCTATTTTCTCTAAATGCAAAAAAGGCCCTGGATTTCATTATGTAACAAATGTTGCCTTAGGTTATGTGTAGTCTTTGAAAGTGACTGTAACATATTCCAAGCTTTTAATATTCCTGTGTAATGTTTCTTTTTATTATTATACTCTTTTTTGTTTGTCTGAAGTGGGAGAGATTATCTGTACTCTAACATAAGCCTCCAGAATATCCAAGTCTACAAAGGTTATGGGACTGAGCCCTATTTTTTCCACAGAATAAACAACTTTTGAACAAAAGGCTTCACTATGTTGTTAGGCAGATTCTCTTCCTTTCCTTTCACTGCCATTAAGCTGAAATGGATAATGTTACCTTCAGTAGTCAGAGAGAGGCAGCAGCTCGAGATGGAGCCAAAAGTATCAGAATTAAGAAAATAGGAATTCTGCAGTTAGCCAAGGAAATTATTTTCCCGTAGCAGTGGGAATAGCAGCTCTCACAGAGAAACTGCTCCCAAACCGTTGGCAAAATGAGGATTCTGAAAGCAGTTACAGAGCACTTTCCAACAGCAACATGACTCAGGGTTTTTGTAAGGATGGAAGGGCTGTTTAAATGTGGCAGCCTGATAAAAGAGCTTTTTGGGTTTGATCTCCCAATAAATTTGGTGATGAACTCCGTGAGTGTTTGTTGAGGTCCATCGGTAAAAATAATTGGGATGGAGCCTACAGGACAGTGTTCCTTTTATTGTTCTATAATAATTTTCTGACCCTAATTTCCTGCTTGCTCATTTGGTTTGAATTGGACCAGTTAATGAGAAAAGCCTTCCCCATAAGGCGTGAATTCTGTGTGTGGGAGAATTCTTTGTAGATATTTGTTCTGTGAATTGGAATAATAAGTCTCCTATGGATTTGAAAGCTACTTTGTCCAGTGGCTGCAAGTTTGAAACTTTTCTTTCGTTATTGTCCATTTTTCAGTTAATCCCACTGTGCAATTTCAGCTCATCTGTCTGCTCTTTTTCCTTTGGCAAAATGCAAAAACTGTCTTGCCCACCAAGTGCACACACCCACCATGGACTCATGTTACTGGCATGTGTGGACTTTAATTGAAGCTCTAAATGAATGGTTTTGCAGCACGCCATGAATGTTTTTGACATGTTTCATAAATGTATTTAGAGATCACAGCACGGATGATTCTTGGTCTTGAATCAATGAGCTGTAGAACGTCCTGTTCTTCACAGATGTCCTCACTTCTTGACACTCCCAGTTACATAAACTGTGTTTTTTGAATGATCAGATATTGTATATATTAAAAAAAAAAAAAAAAACAGTTCTACCTGCAGCTGCTTTTGGGACACAGCAGGTTTTTAAGGCTCCCTTCAGAGGCTCTGCTGGGGAACCTCAATGCACTGCCTTATTTATGATGTTAATGGCTTCATGGTAGGGACTTTTCACAGCTTCCAGCTGCTTAACAGCACAAGGAATTTGTGCTCCCAGGTTCTTTAGCTGCTTTTGAATATCCCATCACATGTGTGAAGCATAGATAGTTGCTTGAGCCATCATTTGGATTAAATGGACATCTTAGTGCAGAAGAAGACAAAAAATGCAGACAATTTCTGGAATTGAATTATATTAAAAACATTTACTAAGATCTGCTAATATAGATGGATATCTCAAATGGAAAAGATTTTTGGACCTGAGTAAAGATTGCTCAGTAAAAATTGTTATTGAACTATGAATTTTCTCGAAGAGAATTTAGTTTTCAGATTCTGATCTGAAGCCCATTGAAACAAAAGGAATTTGGACTCAGCAGGGTCTAATGCTTGGAGTAGTTTCTGAGAGCCTTCCTTTCACTGAGTAACACAGGTAGTCTCAATGAGGTCTGTAAAATTAGTCATTTAGTGCCTCTAGGGCTACAGTAATGAAAAACATCCTGACAAAGTAAACTAAATGTTCCTCTCCCTGGTGCCAAATAGTAAGACAAGAAGCAACGGGCAGATATTGATGCCCAGGAAGTTCCACCTGGATATGAGGAACAACTTCTTTACTGTGCCCTGGAAGAGATTGCCCAGACAGGGTGTGGAGTCTCCATCACTGGGGATATTCCAGAGCTGTCTGGACACAATCCTGTGCCACGTGCTCTGGGATTGACCCTGCTTGAGCAGGGAGATGGGACCAACCTCACCCATTCTGTAAATAAAATAATAATTGTATCTTTGTGGTTAATGAAGCATTTACTTGGATATAATCTTCTGGAGGGAATTTTCTAAAACATCTGTTTCTGCAAAATTAGTCACAGCCAGTCAAAACACTTCAGGACCAAATACTGGAAAATAAGTTTTATTTTGCATTCATCCACACATGAGCGCTTTTCTCAGTGCATGGGTTTGTCAGTGATTCTCAGTAGACTAATTTGAAGTCAGTACCCAAGTATGAAAGAGCAAGACCTTGCATTTTGCATATTCTGCAACATCAGGCGTTGGAAAAGTAACAAAACTCTTTTGAAGAGACTTGTAAAATTGTTATATAAATTGGTACTTTTCTGTCATTACACTGTATTGCATCTAATCTATTGTAAGTGTTCTTGCTGATTGCTTTTTTAATGAATGCACTTTGCAGTTCGAGCCAGGGTTAATCTTCGGCTTTTAGGAGGGGCAGGGATCGTTACAAACACAGGTCGTTTTGGTTCATAAGTGTTGGCAGCTGCATCTACCACTTTATGTATATAAATACATAAATTAAATACATTTTCTGGTGAGAGTTGTTTGTCTAGATATAAGGGTGGGAAGTGCATCTATACCTTGTAACCTAATCAGCCTTTCAGAGTTCAGTGGAAATCAAGTCCTGGAATTCTCATTCCACATTCTGATGAGGACAAAGCTGTTGAGGGGTTCTCCTGTGTCCTGTTAGAATGATGGCTTGGAATTGATCCAATGCCAATACCTGTGACCAGTCTGTAAATTCTTATGGATTTGGTTATAATGCTTTGTAGGTTTTCCATAAAACTGCTCCTCGTGGCCGTGCAGGGCAGTCCCGGTGCCGTGGCAGAGGAGTGTTTACAAGTGTTATACTTGAGAGACTTTGAATTGCCAAACTGCCGGGGAGTCTGCTCTACCCCCTGACAAACACTGATGAACAGTGTGACAATTCCTAAACGAATTGGCTCCCTGACCCTGCTCATGGTCATCCTCAGGGTGCCCTATTTCAGCCTCCAGCCATCCCCTTTCCCGGTGTAGCGTTCCACAGCACACCCATTCCCACCCGAGGCCTTAGGCACTGACCCTCTGCTCATTGCCATCTCCTTCACCAGGTCAGGTCAACACCTGCAGCATTAGAGTGCACATCTTGCTTTGTAAAACAATGTATTATTTAAAATGAAACACTTCAGAGAAAGCAATATTGAAAAGAGCCCTCACTCTGACGTGTCTCCACATCCACCTTTCTCAAGTCACTCTTCTCCCTGGGTAAATTTAAAGTCCTGTGCAGTGTCAGGTGTTCTGAACAAAGTTAAATCCCTCCTTCAACTCTCCTGATTGGGAGTGAAATACTGAAATACTCATCTCCTCTTTTGTTGGTATCACCATGCTTTACATATCTCAAATGTCTTGGTTTCCTGAAGAAGTCTGTCTTTAGCTGTTTGGGAAACAAATACAAATACAATACATGTTCCTGTAACGTTCTTAGAAACTTCTTGTCCCTGAGGGGAGGGATGTGGCTCTAAGGTCTTCCTGTGCTCTCCAATTTAATTTATTTTATGCAGATATCAAGAAGATACCTCTTTATTCAAGATGCTAATCTGTTCATATGTTTAAAACAATTTAAAAGAGAGAGAAAATATAATAGCAAAAAATCAATAGACTCTGCATCACTAATTTCTTTGGAGTTTTATGAGGTTTATCCCTCTCTAGCATAAATTTTGAATGAATGTCTTCCAACATTTAGGAATCGGCAGACAATATGACCTGTTGATTGGTTCTAAAAGTGTCTTGACAAATTGCAGTCTCATAAATATTTCCTGTTTAACTGAAAGCTTATTCTGACCACTGTCCCTTCTGCTACCGCTTTTCAAAATCTTGCATTTATTTTTTAAGTGGTTCATTCGTTTGCAGCAAGACATGTTACAGGGCTGTGCTTGACTGTCCTTTGTTATGTGTTTAAAAATTGATATGAACACTAATGTGAGTTAATATATTTGACAATTTCTCTGGATTTAAAAAAAGATTACATGGTATAAGAACAAAATACTATATCTGTAACCTGAGGTTTTCTTTAAACAACTTTTTAAGTGCTTGCCACTTTATGATCTTTATGGTACCCCTTCTTTTTTCCTGAAAAAGTACATGGTGATGCTTCTGAAAATAAGCAACCTTCCAGTGGGTTGGGGGGGGGGGAAATTAAGAATATCTCCTTTAACAGATTGCATTTATCAGTTTTCAATCTCTTTTCAAGATGAAAGATGAAACAGTCTGACTTGACACAAAGAAATAAACCCCATCTTGCCTTTGAACTGTTTGCCAAGGAAGTAATGGGTTTATGGGTTTTACCTGTGCAATACTGAATTTTGCTGAGAACAGCAGCTTTTCATGAAGCTTACAAAAATCTGTGAAATTCAGTTTTGTCTTGGAGTGGGGAGGGGGAGAGAAAGGATTTTTGTTTGAACAAACTGCAATTCTGAAATGTGTCCTGCAAACACGTCATTGTGGTGCACAGCAAACACCACCCCGTTATTCCAGGTGTCCCTTCAGGCACTCGGGGTGTCCTTGTCTGTCCCCCACAGGTAGATTGAGCACTGCTGGCTCGTTCCTAAACCATCTTACTTTCTTGTTATGGAAGGCTATTGAGATGCCTTAAAAAGCTTAGTATTTTAAATGCTCCTAGACTGGGATGCCCCGTGATTAACAAACCTGCTGTGATTAGCCCGAGTCTGAAATCTTTGTTCCTTTCCCATTTATGAACTGAAAGGCTTCATGCCAGAGGAAAGCACAACAATACAGATTTATTCAGTTTCCCCAAAACATTTCAGAAATCCTGTGAATAAAAAAAAACTGTCTGTAAACTCTTGGGGTGTGAGAAGCATTCTAACATGTGGTGGCCACATTAGTTTTTCAGACTCAGAAGCAGCACAGTGCAGATTGAAGCTGTACCAAAAGAGCATTTATTAAAGCCTGCTTGTGATTCTCTTGCCTTCATCATCCCAAGACTCATCTTTCTTGCTCACTTGTTATTGGCATGGAGGTTTATGAGAAGAAAGAAGCCTTGAAACAATATTTGACATGAATAATATTTGTTGTAATTTAAGACTATTCTAGTAGCCAACAGAAAAAACAGTTACTGCCTTTCTTTTAGATATAGCTGAAAACTTGTTCTTTGCACTAACCCAGCTTTTCTCTCCCTGCAGACGGTTTGTGAAATAATTGTGCAGACAGTAGTTTTTTAAATTGTGCATGCACATATTCATACAAGCAAAGCAGAGAGGAACAAGCAGTATTAATTACACTTAAATTAATTAAAGGATAGTCTAATGTTTATTTGATTGAAAGTGGAGACTAGTACGGGAACATTGCACAATAAGTCCAAGAAACTCTGCATAAGAACTGGAAAATGTGGAAAAGCATGGGCAGAACACCTTCAAATTTTGATGTTTGACCGTCTTCATTGTTCTTCTGAGCTCTTCCTTTATTTGCTGAGCATTCTTTTTAGACACAGTACTGCAGAAAAGGAAGGATTACTTCATGCATCTTTCAAGCAATGCTGTTAGCCAAACTATCCATGCTGTGGCTCCTGTTGTGGTGCAAGTGTGGTGGTGTCTGTGCCAGGTTCACTTTGTGACCAGGTCCACTCCCAGACTCTACATTGTAACGTGCCAACGTGCCCGCTTATTTCCCACCTTGTGAGGTGGCAGTAACATAAAGAACTGCAGAAATCCATTCTATCCCTTCTCTAGTGCCTTTGTATCCCTAGGGAAAAACCCACCCCCTTTTGGGGAAGTAGGATTTGTGGTAAAGCGAAGAGTGATGGTTCATTTTGACACATTTTGATCAAAGCAGTTAAGAAGTACTTCTTTTGCTTTGATGCCTCTTGTTCTGAGTTTAAGGCATTTGTGCAGATAAGCCCCAGGGTGTGCAGGACCTGGACCTAGAGAGGATCCAAGTGAACACTGGGTAAAGGCAGGAAAGATTCTGTTCTTTTTCAGTAAGTTTTGAATTAAATCTCAGTGGAAATTTATATATCCTAGGCATCCCTACACTGGATTTCACTGCTCCTTCGTTTCTGTCAGGGGAGCTGAAGGCTGCCTGCATGGAGAAAGCTGCCAGGGGGCCAAGGAAGTGGTTGTAGCCTGTATTCACTTGTGAGATCACGTTTTGGGGCTTGGGGGGGAGCCAAGCTCCAGAAAGATACTGATGAACTCCTACAGAGTGTCAGCTACTGCTTGGAGCCCTGAGATCCTGAACATTCCCAAGCCAGAGCCTGGGAGCCCTGGGTTTGTCCAGTGCTGTGTCACTGTCCCAGTGACCTCAGGAGGGGTTGTGCAGGCAATGGTGGCTCTTGGGGGCACCAACAACAGACACAGGTTACAGCAGGGAAAATTCTGAGTAGGTACAAGGAGAAAATTCTTCCAGTGTTCAGTCACTGGACTAGAGCCTGAGAGAAGCTGTGGACATTTTGATTTTCACTTGAATTCTCAAAATTCAGCTGGACAAGGTCCTGAACAACCTGATCTCAACTTGAAATTTTCTCTAACTTTTAAGTTAGCTGTGAAATTGGACCAGATGATTTTCAGAAGTTTCCTCTAAAATATTTCTTTTTTTATCGTTCTGCAGTGAACAATTAATGGTAAAGCATCTTTAGAAAAGCTTTTTCCTTCTGCTGATCCAGGTCACCATATGGTCCCACAAATAGCTGTATAAGCACAGATGTAGGTACAGTAATTGTGGCATGAAAAACACTAGTCAGGATGAAAAGAGGGAAAAGTAGTGATCAAAGGAAGCCTCCCAGACAGGCTGTGATGCTGGACACATCAAAAGTGGGAGAGTGATACCAGGCACTGCTGGCATTTGTCCTTGACTTTTCTTTGTGCCAAGAGCACCACTACACTACTAACAGTTTGGGGATCACTTTTAATAGACACCGTGTGGGAATGGGAGGTCAAACTAAGATCATCCCGTGCAGTACTAATTGCTTAAATCTGCTTAAGCAGCAAGGGACTGAGAGCTCTGTATGGGAAGTCAAGAATGGTGTAACAGATCAGGGCCATGTACAGAGATCAGGGTGATCAGCATCAAAACTCTGAGCTTTGGTCCAAAAAAATCAAAATCTTAATCCTGACTTCTAATAAATGTTTCCTTGTCACGGTTCTATCATTCACACCAGTACTTGAATCTTAATTAAAGCACAGCAGTGTGTAATCCTATAGCTCTGTATTTGAAAGACAGACAGAAAAAGTATTGCAGTAATCACATTTGGGAAGGGAAGAAAGCACATATGGAATGCACATGTAGGTAACTATTTGGGGAGGCATCTTGAGATTCGTGCAGAAATAAGGAAATAACTGAAAAAACTGTTGTAAATACTAAAAGCTATCAATTCCCAATATGAATCTTAATTATTTTTTTAAAAGGTAATAAATCAAGGGGGTGTGTTCAGTCTTCAGGTCGTTCTTGAACTTTAATAAGGTTCAATGCAGGACATGTGGAGTCTTCTTGTAAGTAATAATAGGACTCATTAAAAAGCCTCCACAGTGACTGAAAATCATAGTTTCTGAACTATTCTGTTCCAGATGTCTTTACTGGTATGCCCATGAGCATACCAGTGCTGGGATTTTTGCCTGCCTGTGCTTTTGTCTGTTATGGGAACAAATGTTTGCATCTGGACAAAGCTTGCTCCACTGGTGTATCTCAGAGAGAAGAGCAGGATTGCTCCTAGCCTTGCTATAAAAAAAAAAAAAATACTTTTTCCTTAATTGAAACAGTTTATAATAATTTTTAAGTGCATGATGGACACTTTTTTTCTTCCTTTTCCCCATTTTTCTCATCCCTCCCATCTTCACAGTTAAAGAAAGGCCAAAAAGTGCTTTAGAAGAGCAGATGAAGTAGCTGTTTCCTGAGGGTTTTTTGGAATACTGGCAGTGTCAGGCCTGGGAGCATTACCCTTTGGGGTGGAGCAGCTACATTATTGCACTGGGACAGAACTGCTGTGGATTGATAGCTCTTCTTATCATCTGTGCTTTTGGGGTTTGACGTTGCCCCTAAAATTAGCAATACCAAGGATGATGCTTAGCAGAATTACAGCTGAAAAATGCAACTAAATGATTATTTATATCCACGTGCTGTCAAAAGTTGATAATTTCTTCTTCCTCCCTCAAACCAGACGGGAAGAAAATGAGTTGGTAGAAACAGGACTGACAGAAAGGCAGAGGATGAGAAGTGCATATTCTCCTCTGTTCCCACTTACAGTCTGTCACCCCTGCACAACACAGCCACTGAAGTCCCTGGTGCTTTAAGAGAGCACAGGCAGGGTTGGGTGGCTGAAGGAGGAGGAGATGTCCGTAGTAAGTCACGGGATCCAAACAGTTTGCTCTTGGCCGTGGTGGTTTCGTTTCCGGTAATTCAGGCCGTGCTCTCGTGGTCAGGCCCAGCCCTCCACATGCGTCCGCGAGTCTTTCCTGCTCACGTCTTGTTTATTGGATAGTAAACACCAAAGATTTTCTCAGAGTACGTGTGTGTGTGTGAGTTGGGAGCAGCCTGGATGCTCTTGTAAGCATCATTCCATGTGGGATGATGTGCTTTCTTCCCCTTTCCCAGTCCTGTGTTAGTAGCTAAGCCATCGCTCTCTTTTTTTGGATATAAAACGGGAATAGAAATGCTGACTTCCTTTGCCATTCCTTAAAAAGTAAAACTTGTGGATAACCATACTATATAAAAACCAATGTTTATATTCTCCCAGCTTCTTAGATAGAGAAAGAGGAGAAAACTGAAGGATTTAGGCTTTGGTGATGTACTTTTTGGGAAATGCATGATTTACAGATCTTGCCAGGGCATGGATTTTTTTTTTTTTCTCCTTTATCTTCATCTGTTTTGCTTGGTAATTTCCAAGTCTGCACTGAACCTGAACACAGATTTTGGTACTCAATGTGTAAGGGGTGTAAGCAATTTCAACTACTTCATTTCAGAGGAATTCTTTCAGAAGGGTCATCTCACTCCCCCTGAATGACAGATACGTATTTGTTTTATCAAGAGTGCTTATAAACACAGGCCCTCCCTTCCAGTTAGGGTTACTCAGGAAATTAGTTAATTAGTGATGTCTAAATCTTACTACATTCAGTGAAAACACTGGAAGGGTCTGTGTCTGGCCTTAGAAATCGTTATTTAAGATTTAGGGAACTACTTATGGTAGGTACAGGCTGGTATTTCCTGTAGTGGGAAAGATTATTTAATGGAAATCACCAATAATTGCCTAAACAGCAGGAACAGAAGTTATTGATGGCACTAACACTGACAAGACAAATTACTGTTATGCTCAAGTTCTCTCTTTCTGCTGAGCTCCTCTGTGTAACCCCAGTCCCTGAGGAGGTGCTGCCAGTACAGTGCCACACTCGCTGCGCTCCTGAGGAACATTTGCAGGCAGAAGGTTCTGCTCTGGAAGCTAAAGAAGCTGTTCAGAGCAGCTACTTCCCTTTGTCTTTGTGCACTGCTTTTGCAGATGAGTAATTACACGCTCTTGTTTATCCTTCTGAACATGCACTTCTTGAGAGCAGCGTTTTTCCCAGGCCGTGTAGTATTTGTGGAGTGTGGCCTTTCCTAACTGCATCCAAGAGAGGCTCTATAAACACACAAATATTGCAAGCTGAACTTGAATTCTGCAAGATATTACTGAATAAAAATCTGGTAGCAAGATGGGTCTGATCCCCAGAAGGCAGCGAGAGCCTCACAGATAGAGGTGAACAGTGTATGGGGGAAGGGTTTGGTTTCCAGTTGAACTTGGGGGAGGCATTGCCTGTTTACAGCCTTGGTTTGTTGTTGGTGAAGCAAAAATGATGTTTATTGACTGCTGTGAATTGCTTTGAGAGCTGTGGATAAACTGTGGGATGTAGGAGTGAGATAATACTGTTCTCCCAGCCTGTGCAGTAGACTCTTTGCAGTTCCCAAGGGAGCTGACCAGGTTCACTCCTGGCAGCATTTCAAAAGTAAACAGCCGTTTCTGCTTCCCTCTGTATATCCTTGTCTGCTAGAAAAGATATTTAACATCAGGTACTGGAGTAGTGCCATTGTTTCCAATAGATGTTGTGATTAGCTTGGAGTATTTGGAGGGGAAGGTGTGCTAGAAAAACTACTGAGTGAAGACTTAAAGGTTGGCTATGAATAACTGAAGATAACTGCCCTGGATGGAAAAATTAAATACAGTCATCATTTTTGTCCTGTTCTATAGACCAGTCTCAAATGGACAAAAAACTATAAGTTGACAAAAACATTTTAATTAAATACCGATGATAAGGGTGATTTTGGTATTTAACATCCCCTTCCAGCTTTCCAAATTTGTGCTTAAAACTTCAAGAATTACTGCAAAAACTGGATTTAAAAAAAAAAAAAAAAAAGTCACACATTTTATATTCGTTTCCTTAGGTGAAAAAGATACAGTTGTGGAAGGCAATGCAGCCAGGAATTTCAGCATACCAAAACTTTATGATATAAAATCAAGATGTAAAATTCCTGAGAAGCTGTTATTACTAAACAGCTACAGACCATGACCTGCCTAGCAGGTATTATAGCTTAAATATAACTCATTTTTTATGGTCTTCAGTGCTCTTTGAGGTTTCTTTACATGCAAAAAAATGTAACAGAAGGTGTGAAGTGGTATGTAACGATTTGTGAAAGTAAGTTGCACAAGCATTTGGATAGCTGTGCTTCGGGCCAACCTCTAAATCAATTAAAGTCCAGATCAGATCATTCATGAATCACGAATCATTTCCATATGAGAACTTTTCCGTGAGTCCGATAAATAAATCTCCATAATCCAAACCGGGACTGCCACTTGCCTGCAGTGGTGGTGACAGAAGGAAGGGACAATGGAGGGGAGAAATTCAATTATATTCACATGAAATGTTCTTTCAGATGAAACACTTTGGAACAGCAAAGACAGCCTGCAGTATTTCTGCTGTTGCTGCCACATAGAGGGATTTTTGTTGTCACACAGAAACTTCATTTAACCCTGCGAGGGGACTTTGTCTTGCAATAATGAAAATACCCCAGTGTAGGTGCTTTACCTGTAGGAAGGTATAGAGTGAAGATGCCAAGACACTGATGGTCAAACAGTGACAGTGGCATGTTGTATTTATGGGCAATTAAAAGAGTGAAGTCTGGAAAATTGCTGCTTCAACAGAGTTACAGGAAAAAACCTGGCTTGGCTATTTTTTACTGTGTGTCTCCACCATAAATTCCTCCTTTATGTCAACAGAGCTGCTATTTTCTGTGAAATCCTAACTGGAATAGATGTATTTGATTACAGTTTTGAGATGGACTTGCTATTTTTAGGAGGCAAGGACTGCATAAAGAGCTGTTTAATTAGGTAATATGTTATACTTTTAGTTTGGCACATTTCTGAAATTCCAAGGATTTTTGGCTTCCTGTAGAAAGCAAACTTCTGCCTTTTAGGCAAATGCTGTGAGTGTTTGAACCTTTCACGCTTTCTTCTGCTTATGACCACTTTTGACAGATTGCTGGATGAGTTAATAATCTTAGATATCCTTAAATGCCTCGTTCAGTGTAAGCAGGTCATCGGGCAACAGAAAGTTCATTTACAAGTTTGTCCTAATGACCCATACAGCAATGTTTGTAATCATTCAAGGCAGCTTGCCTCTTTCTGCCAAAATCCTCTGAAAGATTGGGGTTTTCTAGGGTAGGAAAGGAAAGAATTGTATAAATATGGGAGGAATTAACAGAAAAAAATGGGTACAGTTTGATTTAAAAGTTTATTTAAAAGAATTAAAATATATAGTCAGACTTCTTTTGATCTGTTTTCATAGAATTAATGTTTTAGTGTTCCTATTGCTGTAATACATAAACTTTGAGAGATGTCACATAGTATTTCCTCTCCTATATCATATATAAGGCACTTTTTTAGTGATGTTTAGCCTGTATTTGAGCAAGGTCTCTCTTTGTCTCTATAGAAGAGATACAGCAATGGGCAGCAGAATTGGGTTTGTCTGTACAGTTCCAAAAACAAGGTTTTGTATTTGAGAAACTGGAACAAAGACTGGACAATTGCAATACCATTCATATGATGCTGGTAACAGAAAACGTGAATAAATAGTAGGAATAATGTCTTTCTAATGGGTTTACATCTACAACAGCTGATGATTTAAAAGCACACTTCAAGTGCAAACAACACTCCAGGTAAGGTTGGTAATTGTTTAATCATGAGAGATTGGGCTAATATGCACATTTGACAGAGAAACTGAAAATTTCCAGAGGAATTTTTCAAGAAATTTATGTTTTGTACAACATGAAATGTCCCTGTGGCTCTTAAGTGAAAAAACCACACTTGATAAACATCTGAAGGCTGCTTTCCAGAGATGAAATCTGCAACCAATGGAATCTGCAGTAGGAGAGACAGATGAAGCACAAAAAGTGGTGTGCAAACTCTTTACTATTTACAAACAGAAGAACACTTGAAAAATAAAAGCTGACTAACTAAGGAACTTTCTGGATGGCTGATGTCCCAATTCATACTGTTAGACAACCCCTTTATAAAAGTGATATTAAAGATTTTAAAAAAGAAAAAAAAGCCATACCTTATTCAGGCCAGCTGAGGAGAGACACTCCTATAAAGAATGTTGGCAGCTGTGCAAAAAAAAAGTTATTGCAAGATTGTAGTGCAGTTCCTTTTGCTGCAGCAGAGGTGGCAGATGCTGGAGGCGTCTCAGTTCAGACACTGTAGCTGTGCCATGTCCTTTCTTCACCAGCATTTCTTGAATATTAGGAACAGGGAGTGTGAAGCTCATGTTTCTTCCAACAGGCAGTGTTTGTTTTGAAACTGGTGTTTTTCACACAGTGAGACAGGCACAGTAGAAGGAGTTTGGCAACAGGCATTGCCTTTTGAAATAAATGATAGTGCAGCATGTGTGGAAATAAAGGCTTTGAGACCTGTTTATGAAGACAGTGCATGTGACTGGGAAAATGCGTGTACTGGGTTTGCTCCGTGGTGTTTGGGAGAAGACATTTGGAACATCATGAAATAAATGAGCCTCACAGTAAAATGCCCTTCTCAGGAACCCTTTGCTCCTGGTATTTCATGTCCTGGGACAGAGGGCCCAGTGCCCACACTGTCTTCTCTGGAAGGCACATGGTGGAACAGCTTGGCTGGGGCTTCGGGGTGTGCTGCTCTTAAGGACATGTATAAGATCCTACACAAATTGGTACCTCAGGATTTGGACACAAGCAACTGGGATGTGCATGTCAATATTACTGGTACTGGCAGCGGGTGCAATCCTGAGGCATTTCTGAGCAGCTCAGCACAGTGAACTCCATGTACATTAGTTTGCTTTCTGGGATTCTTGCAGGGAATGTACATTGCCAGTGAGTTGCTTCATGCCCCTTGCTTAGTTTTCTCTGGGTTTTCCCCTAAGGCTGCAGTTCCTCAGTTTAGACTAATGTAATAACATGTCAGTGTTCTTCTAACCCTTCTGGTTGAAAGCATGTGGGGGGACTGGAACCAACCAGCCAAAGCAACACTTACCTTGTTTCAGGACAACCAATGTGTGCCTGAATGCACAGGCAGCCATAACCAAAGAAAACAGCTTTTCAGACCTTTTGTATGCCCCAGTTCTGTCCTGAATCATCACCAGAACCACTCAGTTCCATGTGTGCCTGCTCCTTTATGTAGTGTTGTGTAGACTTCTTGTTTCACTTAGGCAATAGCTGACCAATTCTTTCCAAATGTTCAACGAGGTACAGTGGTAGTTCCACCCCAAGGCATTGATCCTTCACATGTTCTCTAGGATGACCAGAAGCACTTATATGTAAAAATGTTATTTAGAGAGAAAAATTGCTTAGACCTGGGTCCATAGGGATCTTAACATGGACATTGGCTTTGGTCTTGCCCTTGTGTTAGTGTTTGCAATAAGAGCAATTTGCCCAAGATCCCATAATGAGGTAGCAGAATTCTGATTCAGGGGTTATTGAACTCTAATGCAGGATTTCCTCCCCTTAAGTCTTCTTTTTTTTTCTTCTGTGCTTCTCCAAATACAGAGTGTTCAATCTCTTTGGAACTTTGCTTAAAGAAAGGATGTTAATCAAAGACAAACCTCAGGATCTGGCACAGGTGTTTTGAATGTATTAATTCATGCTCAGATTTGTGTAAAGAAAGGTTTTACACTGAAGAATTCAAATGCTTAGGTTCAATCTGGATCTTAGTTGCAGTGTCTTAAATAAAACACTGAAAACGTGCCCCTGAGCTGACCCGTGACTATCCAAATTGACACCAGAAGGGGATGTAAACTGACTTCATTGTGAAACCAATGGATTCCTCTTCTGTGATAGATACAGGGAAACAAGGTACAGATTTAAAAAAACATCCCTTTGGGAACTGCATCTTAATGGTATCACAGTTGCATAAGCATATGCATAGTTCCAGGAATCTAATGGAGCCTCTGGGCTTTGATTTTGCATTTGCTTTTCTCTGGTTATGTGGTTCACCTCATGCACTAGCCATTCAATATATCTTTTATATTGCTACAATAGTTTGCACATTTATTTTTTAATGACAAAAGGCTCCAACCCTCTTCACATCTGCATGGAAAGTATTTGCATAGCCAAGGACTCACCCCAAAGGCAGCTCACCTCCAGAGCCATATAGATTGCCAGGCCTGGAACACCAAAGGGGAGCACTGGGACACTGAAGCATTGCCACATTTAGTCAATTCTTTGAGGGGGGAGGGTGAGAGGAATAATTATAAAAACAAGACAGCTAAATCAAAATGAACTATGAAAATAAAAATTACCATTATTTAACTGATTGCAGTAGAACAAATAATTCCTGGACAGGTATGGCAAAAGTACAATTAATGAAACACATAAATAGTCACTAACTCAAGGGAGAGCTGGTTGACACTCTGTGAAACAGCTTTAGCAGAAATGATTCATCAATAAATGGGACTTGTTGTCTAATGGAATTCCCATTATAAACAGTAAAAAGGAAACTCACATTCTGTAAGAGTATTTCATTGTTTAACATACTGGCCCTTTAGTGTCTAAATTACCTTGTCCATATAGGGTTTTTACAAAAATATTTAAAGGAAAAATGGAGTCTGAATGTCAAAGACTTGTAATCAAGTTGTTGTTAAGGGACTTGAACTTCAACCAATTCCATTTATGTTGCTGGAGACATTTGCAGGAAGTGTGAGCCGAGGTATCCATTTACCAGTGCCTGATGATAGCTCACAGTAAAGGTGTTTAGATACCTAAAGTAACACAGAGGTGCAGCAGGAGTTTGCAGACCTACACATCTCCCTAACTTCTGAAAGTGGCACATTCAGGGAATGACCAACACCCTGGTCTGTTCTAAAATGGACAAGGATCATAATGAAATAAAACAAGGGAACTAATCTAGATCTGGGGAGAGGTGTTCCATGTGGACACTGGGGCCATTCTGGGCTAAAACCCACTAAGAGCACAAAGGCTTCAGGGAGGTGTTTCCTGTGGCAGAACAGGAGCCAAGACTTGAACCTCAGCCCAAACCCCTGCTGAAGCTCAGTTGTGCTACCAACTATCAGCATGGATCTGCAGAGATACCTTTGAAGTGCACATCAAGGCACATCTGCCTTCTAAAGCACTGCTGAAAATCTTGGAAGTCAAACTACTCTTTAAAACTACTCTTTGCTTTTAAGCAAAGTTTGGAAAGGTACTACTGTAAGACAAACAGAGAATGCAATATGCTCTGTTTAACTTGCTTAGCATTTGAAATCTCTCAGTCCTGACATTTCTTTGTAGCATAAAGCTCTCCAGATCAGGTTATAACTTATGCATTGTAAAACTCCAGTAGTGAAAACAAACATTGTTTCCAGAATCATCTGTTTGCAATTTTGCTTGATTACTCTTCCAATAGATTTCAAGCTGAGGATTGAAAGGTTTAATGTTCATATGGACAGAATTTGTTCCTTTTCTAATGATTAGTTTTAGCTGCATTATTCAGCCTTACTTGTGTTAGCCTGCATTTTGCTTTTATCAAGACACACGATTTTGTCTTCTTAAATCACCATACATCAAATTGCCATGATTGTCCTCACCAATCTGTCACAGCAGAGTTATTTTTGTCCAGCTCTTCTGAAAGCCAGCTCCTAAAAACAGCATCTGAGTACGTGTGAGATGCTGGATGCTGCCAATGGGGGATCAATATAGGGATGACATAACAGGATAAGGATCTACAGAGGAACTCAGCTCCCAGGTTTTGCAAGCATTTTCTGTGTGAGGAGCAGCAGAAGCGACAGAGTGGTGTCCCCAAAAGCAGGCACAGGAACAAGGAGCTAGTTATTTTAATGCCCAGGAAACAAGATGAGCTCTGGAGGAGGACAGGGCCCCTTCCACACTCATGTCAAAGCCTGGGGCTTTCATGAGGCACAACCTAAGAGGTGGAGGTGGTGGTGGAAACCTTTGTCTCCATGGCACTCACCCACTCGTGCTGATAAGTTTGCCTGAAGGGCTTTGCTGTAACATAAATCCTGTACTTCCTTCTGGGAACACAGGGAAAAAAACAGGGCTCTCCTCTCTCTCTCCTCTTTGCATCTGACAACTGTGTTCACATCTCCTCTCCTTTGAGGCTAAATGTCTTAAATTCTTCCAAGGCTCCCTTCCGCATTGTTTTCTAGGCCTTTGGTCATTTATTGTTCTTATTGCTATTAACAATTTAAAAATGAACTTTTGTTACTGGGAAATAGAATGAGAGCTATGGAACCCTGACAGAATTAGAGCACATTTGGACATATATGGTTTTACATTGAATAGAGTAAGAGCTGGAACTAATTTGTTCTCTTACAAAAGTAAATATAAATGCCCTCAAAATAATATCCCAGACCAAGAATAATTCTGCAGTACACCTCACTGTGCTAATGTTACATGTTGAAAGAGCATTTAATTCTAACTTCTGCAAATAATCCTTTTATGATTTATCACATTTTAAGAGTTCTTAGTTCAAAACACTTATTGGTTGTATATGAAATTAATTCTGTGGATAATTTTTAAGAACTGTATTTCAAATTAGTTTAACACCTTCTAGTTAAAAATTAAAAATCGGTAAACTGAGTCACTGAGAGCTGAGGAATATTAATGCTGACATTTTCTATAAACATATGAAATTAGGTAAAAAGTATCTCATGGTTGTTAACTGTTCCCAGATGGAATAATGGTAGTTCAATGTCAGAATCCAGCACATAGAACTTTCAGGTGTATGCTGTGGCTTATGGATTTATTTGGAAATATCTACGGTAAACTTTAAGTTTTCCCTCTTTTGAGTCTGATAGTTTGATATAACACTATTTCTCATTTTCATTCTTTTGGTGTATTCACATTGGACTGATTTTTACATTAACTGTTAGTTGTACATTGACACGATATTTTCAGCTGCTGTGTAGAGTCCCCAAACCAAACCACTTGAAAGTGGCTTTCCTGTAGAAAAAGACTGGATTTTTCTTTCTTGAGGAAAAAGCAACAGTAGCACCTGTAGCCCACTGCTCGAGGGCTAAATCTACCTGCATGTCAAAGGAAGAGCCCAGTTTGTTTGTGGGGTTTATCCCAGGATTAGGCCAGTTGATGGTTACATTTAGAGCAAAAGGGACACAAAATTGTAGTGTCACTTTTTATACACAGTTATTATCGTGGAATGTTATTATATTTTCATAATTCTCAGACAGCTATAGGAGAACTCTCAGTGTCTTGAAGAAGGCAAGTTGTTGTGTGACCTGGATGTATGAATTCTGAGGGGAAAAAGTTTCCAGTTTGTGGTCATAAAGCAACATCAGGAGCATTATGTATTCTTCACAACAGAGCTTGATTATTTTTTTTAAAAATCCCCAAAACTATACAGTGTCTTTAAAAAAAATACGGGAAAATAGTATGTGAAGTGGTTTTATAAAATAAATAATCTATTTTCTATAAACGTACAAAATCAGTTATACAGCAAGTAAGAAACTGATACAAATGCAATAACTGAAAGATATATTTAATTTTATAACTGTAATAATTTATTTATGAAATATATCCACATATATATAAAATATATCATATGTTTTGGCAAAGAGCTCCCTTTCTTGTTTCAAAGAAAATCTATTACCACTGGTTTAAGCCCTATATAAACATTTGTACTGTTGATTTCTTTTCACTTTTCTTTTGGTCTCCATCTTTCTTCTTATAAAATATAATTTATTGTCATGGGGTTATAGTTTAACCTATGTGCCCTGGGGAAAGTCTGCATGAAAGTCAGTCAACCCAAAAAAAATTTGTCACAAGTAAGGGATTTCCTCTCTTCTTAAATAATATAGAACAGGGTTTGCAAAAGTTACTCTTTTTTCCTTGCTTACTCTTGCATCCTCGTAGCAAAAAGAAGTCCATAATTTCTGAAGGCATCATTTACATTGAAAAATGTCCAGGGTTGGATTTAATCCTTATTGCCAAGTTTTCAAGTTATTCACTGATGATGTTTCAATGAAGATAAACATGTGATTTGTAGTACTAACAGAGACAAATGTATGTGCCGTGGATGGTAACGTGGGCAGGGGCTTAGAACAGCAAATCTGAGTTACTCTGATTGTATGAAGCTTCATTTGAAGTTCCACAGTCCTACCTTTGCAGCTTTAGGAAAATTCTTGGGGCTGAATAATTAAAGTTCTGTTCACCAACTACAGTGCATCCTTAAATAATCACTGTGTTTTTGAATGGAACTTTGAAGTGCAGGAATAATTTGTGCCTAAATTAGGTAATCTATTGAATACTCAATGCATACTCTTAACTTGCTATAGTTTATAATAATATTTATATTAGCCATTCATATTTATTCTGCATAGATACTGTCATTTAAACATCTGCCACGAAGTTACAATATGATGATTCAGGCTTGCATACATTAACAAGAGAAATATTTTGCATCTGTTTATTCTGAATGAGAACTCATGTAGAGGCAATCTCTCTCTAGCTCACCACATTCTCCAATTACAGTTGCCTGCATAAAGCTGTGGATGGATTCCTCAGACACAAAGTGGAACAGTATGTTTCTATTGTACTCTTTGAAATCACAGAGGAAAACAATGCTCCCTGAAACTGTGCATTGCTGAAGTTTGGATCTGCCTTTGAAGTTTTCTTCACTAGTGATACATTCCCTGCCAGTTCCATGATAAAGATTATCCTTTACTGAGACTCTCACGGGGGGAACACGGGACAAAGCTTCCTCATGCAGGTTCAGGTGCCCTCAGAGTGGCACTGCTGAAATGGAAGTGGTGCATCGCTCAATTCTCCACTGGCATCACACTGAAGCATCAAGTTTGTCCATCTCAAGGGAGAGTTGTAGTTTAAGTTCTTGTTTCTGAGCTCCAGCAAATAAATGTTAAAGCTTTAAAAAAAAAACAAACACAACAACCAAACTGCTTAATATTCAGCACTAACTGCCTGTTACTTGATAGAAAAGGGTTTATCTCCTTGATTACATGTACCCAGAGTGAACGCTGCACAGTTGTCTGATTAGCTCTGCTCAGATAATCATAGCAATAAATCCAGCTTGAGGACTCCTAATCCAAGTGCTTTCCTTCATAGCAAAAAACTTTGGGTCATAGTGCGACTTATTTCGAAGTGGAAATATTTGAAACTGGCTGCTAGGTCCCAGTAATCTCTTTGTATCTGTTATCGAAAGCAGATTTATTTTTCCCCTCAGATGCTTTTTCCACAAGGTTCTTTTCTGTTTCTTTACCTTGACAGTTCTAGTTTTACTGAAGCACTGCACTGGGACGTGTAGCTTAAGTTGCTGCAGTGCTAAATGAGCAAAAACATGATAGACAGGAACAGCCCTTGCCCTAAAAAAAAAAAAGGCAAAAATATGTATTGGCTTATAGCCAAAGAATCCAACTTTTGAAGGAGTTAGTTAGCACAAGGGAGGTTGTAGTAGTTCTGTGCATAGTAAAGGTTATTTTAAAAATTACATATGGAAAAAACCAAAGAACTCATGGGCCAAGTTCTGCCCTTATTTATAAAATTCAATTAAAAGAATTAAGGGTGCTGCAAATACAAAGAACATTTATGAAAAATCACTATTTGTTTTAAATATTAAACATCTGCACCTTACCTGATTGTTCAGAATCCTCCAGACTCTCTGTGCTACTGAATGAAGTTGTGTTCCTCTTCCCTGCATTGGTCTTTCTCCTCTGTCTTTTTCACTGATCCATGATTTCTGGAGAAGAGAGATTTTCCAAGTTTGTAAATGTGCTCTCATCAAGTCCCCTTATGGATACATTCATAAAAAGACAATGTGATGCTCTTTGTCAGACTAGATAAAACATTCTAGAATAGTGCAATATTCAGCATGCTCCTAACTGGGCAGATCTGGTGTTCTCAAAAACACCACATCATAGAAAGGAACAGCAAAATGAAAATTCCAAGCAGTACTGGCTGCCTCTGGCCTCTTTCCTTCACCTACTAAACTCTGAGGTGACATACAAGTTCTCTCACTTTTGTTCTTTCTGTTCACTCCCCCGTCCCACTGGGGGAGAAGTGAACAAGCACCTCTGTAAGTGCTTGGCTGCTGGCCAGGGCTAACCCACCACACTGGAGAGGGGAATTTTAGTTAAAATCAATGTGTTTTTTACTCAGTTCCATTTGATAAGTGCAACTTGATTAATTTATCTCTGCAAAATAGTCAAATCGTGTAGACAGGTGGCAGCATTCAAGCACTCACCTTCTTCTGTCTTGCACTCTTCTGCAAAACTGCAAACACTGTTCATCCTGAGCATCCAAACAGGAACATCGAAATG
The DNA here is from genome assembly GCF_001715985.3 of Manacus vitellinus. NCBI lineage: Eukaryota > Metazoa > Chordata > Aves > Passeriformes > Pipridae > Manacus > Manacus vitellinus. Next base: position 4,895,522 of record NW_021939960.1, on the reverse strand, counting down.
AAGACTGGGAAGTACTTTGACTCTGGCCTGTAGACCTTTTGCCTCTAAAGCTGCCTCTGTAGTTAGACAGTCCATATGGCACAGTCCTCCTGTTGTGAGTCACACATATCGTGTATTTTAGAAGCCAATTAAAATGATATTCCATCTCTTTTCTGTTTTAGTAAAGAGATCTATTGATGCAAAGCAATAAATACTGGCACAAAAATCAAAACATACTCATATAAATAAGCAGTTCTGCCTATGAAAGATTGTAACTTCTGCCCAATTAGCTCTGGCTTTTGGGAAGTTATAAAGTAGCAGACAATCAGCTCTACTGGGAGAATTAATTGGCAACTACACAATCTAAAAAAAGATTGGAATACCTAACAGCTGATACAATTACAAGCAAGGTTATTGCTTATTTTGCTCCTAATTCCTGTGTTGTGTTGCTCACCCTCCCCCAGCGTACAATATTTGTTATGTCCCATGCCATGGCTGGTGTGAAGTGACAAATGAGCTGTGCTGAGTTCACCAGACGAGTAACATCATGTAGTTGTATCATCTTCATGATTCTGAGCCTGATTTGCCATTAATTTAATCATTGAGAAATGGAGACAACTGTCAGCATGATTAGTTCACTACATCATGTTTGGAACATGATCCCTGGAGTTACAGAGGTGAGAAACTGCTGGGTAATCTTCCCTGTATGTATCTATCAATACCTTTCTACAAGAGATGGTATTCTGTACTCCAGCACACCAAGAAATAGGATGAGGCAGCTCTCTGTATTTCCCTGCAGTCTGGCATGCTTTGCTCTTTAATGGGTTATAGTCAATCAATTCCTGCTGACATCCCCAAAAGGAGTTGGATGGTTTGGAGTGATGTCATAAATTATTCTCCTTCAAGTTGTTAAAGAATCTCAAGTGACAGCAGCTGTCCACCACATGAAACTTCTGGAGACCCATAAAAGCTCCTGTGGACTTGAGGGATGGGCTAAGCAACCCACAACTCCACAAACACTAAAAATATGAAGGGAATCTCATGTTCACAAGCAAGCAAGAGGAGTGGAGGGAGTGGAAAAAAAAAAAAGGCAGGGAAGAGGAAGAGTAAATCTAGAAGGGTTACAGAAAGGTTACAGAACAAAACCTGAATAATCAGTTTGCAACCACTACCTTCACGTAGTTCTTCTTGCATTTGCTTTCATAAAAACATCATTAGGCTATTAATGGGAAAGCTGCAAATTTTCCATTTTCCCACACACATGGTGGGCTGAAGGGTTCAGAAACATTATTTTGGTGTAACATCAGTACAGTTGATGCAAATCATTTATTCAAGCCTCTGCACTTACAATACGTATGAGCTTGTGCATCTTGTCTTTCACAGCCTGAGCCAGAGCACACCTGTCAGTTAGATTTATGATAAAATCATACTGAAAGATAGAAAATCACAAGCAATATTTCTGTGTTAAGAGCCCAGGAAATGGTCTTTCTCCAGCAGATGCTGCTCTGCCTCACCTACATGCAGAAACTGTTGCATATTTTCCCTTTACTCCTATGCCCAGACACTGGGGGAGTCAAGAATATCCATATTTGTCTCAGAACACTTTAGGACTTGATTTTGGCCTCCCTTCTCTAACAGCCATTTAAAAAGCTTTTTGTTGTCTTTAGGATTAGGAGCGAGTCCCGTTTTATAACTGAAGAGTATTAATGGTTCCATACTGCCATCTGCTTTAGAATGATGAATGTTGAATGGCTAATGTAGGTAACTTCTGGTATAAATAATTGCTGTATGGTTGTATTTTTTATACAAATACTTTTTTTTTTCTTTTTAATTAAGTAATAGCTAGTATTTAGAGACAGGAACAGGAGGAAGTTACTTTATTTTTAACAAATCCTCTATGAAAACTGTCTGGTAAAATTCTATTATTCAACTTCCTGCTCAAATTGAGACTGAAATAGAAAGATTAATTTGGTGTGTGGTAGCCAAATATGAAAGCCCTGTTTCATGACAGATAGTTTGCCAAGGGATAAAGAAGCTACTTGCAGCTTTTGCAGATGTCATCCCATATTATGCTACAAGACATAAAATACTGCACTATGTTATTATTTAAAGTGGTTCCTTGTTAAAAAGACCACTCTTCCAAAATACAATACTGGTTTTTTTCACTCTAATTCTCTAACCCAGAATTTCTGTGGGACTGAGCTGCAGTTTGCCCTGTGTCAGAGGTTCTGCCTGAATAGCTGGAGAGGAAGAAGGGAATGTGTTTTATTCTTAATTGCTGCAGTTTGCAAATTAATGGACCAACTAGAATTGCCATCAACTTTCAATTTCACTTTAATACATCAGTGTGTGAATTACAGTGACTGAGGAACAGGCCCATTACCAGTCTGCTGTCTTTTCTAAGAAACAGTAAATTCCAGCAAACAGGGAGGGGTAGAGAATATAAATTAATTACAAGTGATAAGAGCCATGAACCACAGCCCTAAGCAAAGGAGGAAATTGGTATTTTAGATGCTGCTTCTGATCTTTCTAATGAGGTACTTCATGCTCTGTGAAACACAGAATGCTTATAGGAGTGTGGTTCATAGCTTAGGAAATGTATTCAAGCCCCCTTTATTTTCAGTGGCCCAGAAATACCTGCTAGTGCTCTGACAAGTGTAAGAATTACCTGGAACATCCAAGTGAAGTTTATATGTAAGTTAATGTGCAGATTTGCCCATCAGAGATAGAAATGTAATAATTCTCCCAATATGCCTGGTTTTCATTTCTAACCCAAAAATTCAAACCCAAACCAGAGATACTTCTACAGCAACCCAGTCTTTGCAACAGTGTTCAAAAAGAACCAAAAAATAGAGATGTTTTCTTGCCTGTCAGTTACTCTGATACAACTCATAAATCACAACGTTTAAGCAAATATTAGTGTGTGTATGGTTATCATTCCAGCAGCTGAAAATGTTCGTGTTTCAAGTTAGTTCATGCCTCTTTCTCAGCACTTCAGAGGTGAGAGGAGATGCTGAAGAGATTCAGTTGAACAGGTATCAGAAGCATTTGCCTGGCAGCTTCTTAAGCTTAGATTGTTACATGTGATTAACAGATGCTGCTCTTTTTTATTATTTTTGTGGTGTTGCAAGGCTCAGGTGCAAAATGAAGTAGAATCACAATTTCTGCACATTGAATGGGAATTATTGTCAGCATGTGATTGTCACCAAGCACTTGTGTGGCAAAAAAAGTCTCTTTGCTTTCTGTTTGAGGTGAGGCATCTGTTTTCTTTAGTCAAAGCTTGAGGACTTAATTATACCCAGAGCAGTTTGTGTCTTCTCAGTGAAGGAGAAGATGAGGATCAGTTGGAGTAGGGCAGAGGCAGATTTGTTGGCTGGCTACCTGCTCCAGGTTTCTGGAGATCCTGAACAACCAGTTCCCTTACACTGTGTTCTTCATGCTTATGACCCAGTCCCTGGTCAAAGCACCAGCTAAGAGCCATTTCCAAACTTTTTGGAAAGAAAAAAAAAGATAAAATTTGTATTTCTGACCTTTAACTAAGTAGGCAACATTTCTTCCTTTAGGAGAACAAGCTTCTTCTGAAGCAGTGAAGTGGGTTTGCACTATTTAAGGGCTGTGTGTCCTTTATCCCTTTCTTCTCTACAAAGTGGAGAACAAGCAAACCTGTGCAATTCTGGATCAGCCTTTCTGTCATGCTTTGAACTGGTATCTGATTGGCAACACACAGATTTGTGATTTCTGTGGAATTACTCTCTTTTGTGGAGTTAAGGATCATTACTGCAGCAAGTGAGGGGGTGCATAAAAGTCTGCACACTCAGTTTTAAAGCACTTTCTAGATTAGAGAAGGTCTGAGTTCAAGGAAGTAATTTCTTCTTGAATATAAGCTATTTGTTCTTTATTCTGTAAAAAATGCTAACACAACTCTCCAGTACTTGTAATTATTCCATGAGATGTAATTATGATTAGTCAGTGCAACAGATCTGTTAACTGAAGATAATTCCATGTATAACAGAGCAGCACAAAACTAATCAAAGCACAGTGTGCTCTTGTCACCTGAAACATTTTGGATTTCTGCAGTGGAAGGGAATACACAGTAAATGTTCCTTCTAGAATTTTAAAAGGAAAAAAAAAGTATAGATCTGAAGATTGGATAACAGATGCTGAAATAACCTAGATTATTTCTGTGCTTTGTGCCCACAAAACACAATCATAAAAGCTGTCCTCTGAAAGCCAGCTAGTTCTTGAAGCAAGATTTGGCCATTAAATTAGCAGAAGTAGGGATTTTTTTTTTGTTGAAAAAGGCAAAATTACTGACTAATAGTGGAACAGCCATTCTGAACCAGGGATATCAGGGAAAATTTCCCACAGAAGCAAACTGCCCATTGAATGATTACTGCCTTCAGGTCGAATTGGGAAGCATGATTTGCCTAAGTCCTGCTGTCCCTCACTTATAGTGAATTCAGGCAGACAAGTCTAATTGGTTTATTTTAATTTTTATAACATGTGGCTGAGTTTCTCATGCTATGTTATAATTGACCTATGAGCTGCTATTATTTTCTACTTTCCCAGCCACTTAAACACAGTAGATACCTCCAGGGCACTGGAGAGTTTCAGCCAAAATAAAGGGATGAGGGGGTTGCAGCAATCATCTTAGATGCTGTGATTTCAGTATTCAGCAATATATTTTCTGGCCTGCATCCAGGCCAGCGAGGCTCCCAACAGTCTCCAGTGTTTCCAGACAATCCTAAAATGTATGAGATCCCTGTAAGGACCACTGAGAACAAAGAACACAGAATGGAAGCAAAATTTACCATCCTCTAAGTGAAACAAAATGTCTACGGAATGAAAGATGCTTGGGGGAAATAACAGATATTTCTGTGTATGCTTTCATATAAAGCCACTGCAGTAATACTGTGTAGCTCTATAGATGAAGAGATCATTGGCTGCTCTGAAAGTTGGCTCCAGCTCTTTCTGTAACAGACATATTAATGTGCCTCCCCTATTAACCCTTCCTTAGCATCATTATTTAAGCAGTAAAACACCTTCTTCAAAGAAGTGCCTGCCTTGTTAGTTTTGTCAGCCTAACCACATGCTCCATTCTCAGAAGCTGGACTTTTTCTGAGTAGCTTTTTGCACCTCAAGTCATTTTCAGAGGAAACAAACCTTTATCCTTTATAGCCACACCTTTCTTTTCCACATCCTCAGTGTAGTAGTAGCCAGTTCCTAGATACCGAACAGGCTGCTGGATGCAAATTAGCTTTAGTTCATTAGTTACAGCTAACTTAATTAATAAGCCAGGGATTACACACATCTGCTTAATTGTCCAGTTTCACTGACCCCGTGAGTTCTTTGATTTCCCTCCCACTGGGGATTTCATGGTACCCAAGTCAAGTGCTGTGAGAATCTGGAGGCTTTTTATCACTATCCATCCTCCTCCTGTAGCTGTCAAAATGATGTTACATGTTTTCTTTTCGAAACATGATCAGAACAATATCTGAGTTGCTGAGCTAAAAGCTGGGGTACATTTCTTGAGGGAAGCAATATGAAGCAAAGATTGGGGTGAGGGGTGTCCATTAACACCCCAAACCTCCAGAGGGGCTGGGTAGAGCTCAATAAACTGAGCCACTGTTTCACAGAAATACCTCTCTCAAAACAACTCTCAGCATATCCTTCAGTACTTCATACCAGTCCTAATCTGATCCCAGTTCTGTGGCAGGATATATGATTTTTGGTTTAAGTAATTAAATAAAGTTTGGTGCATAATTTTCTGTCTGTCAGGCCCAAACTCCCTTTATTCCTTTTCTCCCTCTGACTGGCAGGGAATGTCATTAGTAAGTGGTTCTAACACAAAACCACTGAGGTAAATGCCAAAAGGCAGAACTGCAGGGAAATAGGGATTAAAGGAATCAAATGAAATGTCAAATGGTAGCTTTTCAACCTAAAATTCAGAGTACTTACTGCTGAAGCCACTCCAGCAGTTCACACAAACAACACACACTGATTTATGTTTCTACCACTCTCTACAGCCTGTTTAGTTCAAAATCCACCACAGGTTTAAAAACAAATAAAACAAAAACCTGGGGAAAAATAAACACGTGGTGTTAAAATGTAAGGCTGATGAAAGTGAGTGTGGTTTGACAGCCCTAGAGACTGTTTATCCTTAGAATTAGACCAACACGAGCAGCAGTGGGGAAATCTCAAGGCAGTGGCCATCAGTGTTTCATCCCTCACCCTGTGTTCTGCAGGGCCACCTCCTACAGGGATGTGGGATTTTTAACTGCAGAGCCAAATCATTTCAAGTCTTTCTGGATACTGCTGTAAAAGGTCCATACTGTGTAAATAAGCTTTACAGGAAGACTAAGAGGATAGATTCTTCTTCTAGACCGAGGAGGGCACACAAGCTGTGCACATTTCAGACAGTAAGACACTGAAAGTGGGAAGTCAGTACACAGTCTAAACAAGAATAACTCTTTGAATAAACTGGCCTAAAAGTCAGATCAGTTTGTCCATGATAAAATATAGCAATTACAGCAGAAGCCTGTTACTATGTTCAGTATATCTATTTGAAGTTTATTTTGTGCAAGACAAATAGGTTTCAGTGAATATGTGGGTAGTCAAGATTGCAAAATCAGGGCAAATTTCATTCAGAAAAATAAAATCAACTCAACAGAAGATTTATCACTTTTGGCACTTGGTTCTGATGGTTAACCATGTGCACTGTTTAGCTTCCTTGTTTCAGCTGCCTGGCTTGCAGCCACTGTTTTATCATCATGCCTTTGGCTACCAGGTATTTCCAATCTGATCTAAAGTTTATAACCACCTGCTTAATTGTTTTACTGAACAAGAAATCTTTAGCCGTGTACTTTTATTTCCAGTAGAATACAGGGCATCATCTATACATATTTAACGATGATTATCCAGAATTGAGGTAATTATAATACTCTGGAATATCACTTAATGCCCATGAGAATGAAATGCAGTCACCAGTGAGGTGCAGGTAACAAAAAGCTGTTGTGAAGGAAAAGTCAGCCAGCAGAACAGCAGTTAGAGCAGGAGCAACCAATGGGCTGCCTGAAGTCTTTTTTTTTGTAACAGCATCCCAAGAAATCACTTCATCTCTACATGTGAGTAAAACTGTGAGTGAAGCCATGATAGGGCACAAATTGTTCCCATTCTAAGATGACTTTCTGATGGCAGCCTAAGTCAGTAATGAGCAGAGATCGTTGACTTTTAGCTGTTGCAGAGCTGACTGCCTGTGCAATCAGCTGGTGTCTGTTCAGCTTCTGACAAGTTGCTAACAAACCCATCCGTCATCACCTCCAGGAGAGACCAAAACAATTCAAGTATATGAAAAGCCTTTCTCAACCCAACCAATGGTCTCCTTAGGTCAGGAAAACACATTTCTATTGGGAGCTGTCTGGAGCCAACCTAGTGCTAAAGGGTATCTGACCTTCATATGTTACAGAAACAAATTTATTAAGTGATGAAACATCAGGTCCTTTCAGGTCACCATGTACTCACACACCATGGAACACTCACCAGATCCTCTCCAATTTATCCCACACAGAAAAGCAACAGATACAAGTCAGCCCCTGCCCTTGTCCTTCCAAAGGAAATAGAACATGTGTTTAAGTACAGAGGATCAGAGCAGCAAACAGAGTGTTAGATCAAACTCTTCCTTTCACTTTGTCCATCCATCCAATTTTCCTGATGCAGAAATTCATGTAATTGGCAGAGAGAACTCTTAGATCAGCATGGAAGCTGGTCTTTACAACGTGGTCACAGGATTTCATTCAGTTACCACTTTCTTGAACATAATAGCAAATACAGAAAAAAGACATCTAGAAAAAAACCTCACTTTTGCTTTGATTTAAACCCTTCGAAAGAACTGTTCTTATTTTTGGTGCTTAGTTTGAGTGAGGAATTGTCCTTTGAAAATTGTCTGGATTATTGCCATAAATTCTCATTGTAGTTTTATTTTAGAATTGAAGACCACTTGAGGATCTGATACTGTGCCCTCATGATAGCACCACTTTCTTAGGAGTCGTCACCTTTTAATCTTTTACTAATCACTGTGAGCATCCCTGATGCTTCACACAGCAACATTAATGTTAATTGAACCACATGTTGCTGTCACATACACAAATTCAGTTCATACTGAAATATAGAAGCCCTTTGAAGAAGTTCAGATCTAAATGTAGTCTTGTCTACATTTTCTTCTTTAACTTACAGAATTAAGCATCAAGTTGTGTCTGTATTACATCAGTGGGTACTGTTTAAAAAAACAATTCTTCTTTAGAACGTGTCTGTAGCTATAGATCAAGATAAGCACTTGACAAAAAAAAATACATTGCAAACTAATTCCTGACTAATCAATCTTATCAGTGAGAACAGTTTACCAGCTTTTAATTATTTAATCGTCTTTGTTATGCAAGCTTTGTCTACACCACATAATTGCATGATTCTGTTCTGACTTACCTGCCTTTCTTTAGGACATCTTCTTTTCCACTTAAGGCTCCCACTGTTCCCAGCATAAAAGACTCACTATGTCAATATAACAGGCTGATGCTCTTAGTGGTCTGGCCTAACAGCAGCAGTTCATGCACAAATATAAAGCAATACTCAAAACATGTGCACAGAGATAATTTCTCTCTTAATTGTCACAAGCTGCAGGGAGTCAGAGGCTCCAAACTCTGCAGTTTTGTGCTTTTCTACAACTGTGCCCCTGCTTGATCTAAGTGGTTTCTCAGCAGGGATAGAATAGACTGTCTATCATCACTTTGCCTCCAACAGTTTCACTAAAAACTTAAACTGCTTTTCCAGGAAAGGAGGAGTGGCCACGACTAAGATTTGTTTTGAATGTATTACAACAATGCTTAACAGCATCTCCTGTCAGGAAAAGCAGAAGAAACCAGAAGAGGAAGTAAAGTTTGTCCTTGAAGTATGGAGGCAAGAGTAATGTTGAGAAAATATTAAGGAATTTTTGCGGGGAATAAGAAATGATAAAGTGAAAGAAATAAATCAGCAGGGAAAAAAAGGAAAAAATAATAAGCAATTACAGTACTTGACGTAGGAAATAAAACAAAACAAAAAGGCAAGTATATAAGCAAGAAAAATAGCAGAATCAACGGATGTCAGGAAAACTTCTCCAAACTTTAACACCGTCTTTCTGGTGTCTCACTGTGTGTTTGATCCTCAAAGTTGCACTGGAGCCAAGCTTTTAGTAAATATAAAAACTTCCAACAATGTGTGCACAAGAGCAACATAAAAGCTCCGTTTACAAACATGTTACCAGTCTGTTCAGATCCAGGGGTTACTTCCAGTTAAAGGCAGTGGTGTAACCTGCTTGGGGTATTAAATTGCACAAGCAGGCCTGGTTTCACACATTCACATCCAGAAGTACCTTTTGACTTGCTGAGACATTACTCCAGGTAGGACACCAGGGCAGAATTAGTGCCTGTTCATTCAGACATGTGATATGAAATCTTAATGCTGCTTCTGTTGCACTGAAATGCTCCAAAATGTCTAACACACTTATTTCAGTGACCTCCTCTGCCCTCATACATAAAAGCATTCCTGTTTCAGCCTAAAGGGAGATTTGGACAAGTACATGGCCTGCACACAGAGCTGCTCCTTTCACTGCTCACCTTCCTGGCTCAGGCCAGAAACAGCACAGGGAGCAGGACAGCAAAGCTGCCCACTTCAGACACTGACACACTCCAGGAAACCCTGTCCCTACTGGCCTAATTCCCTACTTTCCATCATCATCCACCCACTCTTTACCAACCCCAGAGGGCTCCCAGCATCCTGATTCACCCAGTTCCAACAGTGTTATTAGGTTATACAAGTTCATGTCTTTGGAGCACAGTAGTTAACATGTATATTCTATGTGAATATTTAGTATTGACATTGAATGTATTCATTCCATAGTTTGCATAGAAATGTCCAGTCATATAAAGGTTATAAAAAGAGAATTTCCTAGTACTCACATCAAAATATTACAGGCTACTCTATACCCAGTGGGGGTGGACTCGACAGAGCTGAGATTTGCTGCTATTTAAGTACAACTGACTTCAGTTAAGCAAGCAGAGGCTTAGAGCCCCAAGTGTTTAATATTTGGATTATTATACATATTTCATTGCTAATGCTATAGGTATCACTAAAACATTAGATACCTCTGGGTTTTTTTCTTTTTTTTTTTTTGTTCTTTGTTTGTGATGTTTGCACAAAACTTTCAGGTAGGAAAAAATTCTCCACATCACTGAATTAATGCACACTAAATACTTTTCCCACTGGAATGAAAATTGTAATTCCTGTAGAGTAAAAATAGGATACCCTAAAGAAAAAAAAAGAAAGAAAGACAGGAAAGAAAAAGAGGAGTGTATGTTTAAAATTAGCAGTGGTCTATTTATTCAGTGCGTAGGGGAAAAGGAATGTCATTCCCCCATTTTCACTGGTGAGCTCTGACTTAAATTTACTGAGTCATAAATATTTGGCTAAAATAACTTTATGTAATCCTGGGGTGGATTAGTGCAGGTATGGAACTCAAAGAACTGAATGACTTGTGAGAATACATGATAGTTACAGGTTCGTAGGAGTTCAAAAGACATCATCAGACATGGCCTCTGGCCAGGACACACATGTGAATTTACAAATTAAGTGCCCTAAACCCCATTTGACTTAACCTATTTTACTGCTATTTTCTGGTGTTTTTTACTCCTTTTGTTATTTTAATCTGATTAAAAGCTTTGCAATTGATTCAAAGGCAGATCTGGATTAGTACAACTGTTCCCAAACTTTAGTCACTGAGGTACTTGATGGCGTGTGTAGAAGTTCACAGTCATACAGCCTGAAGAACTTGAATTCCTAAAGTAATTTGGTTTGGGGTTCCTCTGATCTCCTGATTATTTTTTTACTGAACTGATCACTGTGATTGCTACAGGACTGAAACCTAATAGCCTGTGAGAATCTACAAATCCTTAAGTCTTAGTTACTCAACAAGACAGGATATATACAATGGTGTAGAGAAAGGAGGCCTCAAACCTTTGGGATGTAGGCAAAGTGTCACCCTTCCTGATGATTTCTTTCCATTAAACACTGTCAGTACCAGACCCTGCTTTTCTGCACGTGTGCTCCACCCCCACTGCCCTGTGTGGGGCTCCCAACTTCCAATCCATGAGAAATGTCTTCAAAAACTGTTTTTATTATGACTTGAAGCATAATGATGACTTATGTTTGCCATTCCACAAAGCATAATTGCAAAAGGCTTTCTTTTGTGACGTCTTAAAATCTAGTATATTGAATTTAAAAAAAAAAAAAATAATTATTTTAACGTACCGGTATTTTTCCATTTTAATTTTTATCCAAACCAGTACAATTGCACAGACAATCACACACTGTTCTTCCCTTCCTAATGAGTGGGTTATTAGGAACAGACTTCTGGAAAATACCCGCTGTTCCCTTCTTTCACTCAGGCTGTGGCCAGCACAGGGATGGTACCTGGACCGCGGCAGCGGGAGGTCACCGCGCCGGGCGC